>NC_090812.1:88081915-88399102 GCF_000390325.3 Nicotiana tomentosiformis | reverse complement strand
TCCTCACAAATCAGGCCATCGGCCTCACTCAGTCATAAACCTCTCAAGCCACTCGGGCATTTCAGTAAAACAGGGCATTCGGCCCAAAACATTTATATGCATCAAAAATAGAGTCATAAAACTGAGTTATGCGGTAAACAAGTATAAACATGACTGAGTATAGATTTTCAATCGAAAACAATAAGAGGATAGTAAGAAAAAGCCCATAAGGGTCCAAATAATACTGACACAAGGCCCAAACATGGCATTCAGCCCAATTTACAGAAATTCTTTCTAAATCATATAAGTATCATATAATTTCCATAAAATATTCAACTTTACAGTTGCTACGGGACGGACCAAGTCACAATCCCTAACAGTGCACGCCCACACGCCCGTCACCTAGCATGTGCGTCACTAAAAATAGTAGAATGATACAAAAATCCGGGGTTTCATACCCTCAGGACTAGATTTACAATCGTTACTTACCTCAAACCGGTCAAATCTCTACCCCGCAATGCTCTTGCCTCTAAACTCGGCCTCAAAATGCTCCAAATCTATTTACAATTAGTACAATACCATCAATATACGCTAATGGAATGAATTCCACAAGAAAAACTATCAAATTAGACCAAAATTCGAAATTGGCTCAAACCCAGCCCCCGGGCCCACATCTTGAAATCCGACAAAATTCAAAAAACTAGAAAGCTCATTTACTCACGAGTCTAACCATACCAAATTTTTCAAAATCCGACATCGTTTGGTCCTTCACATCCTTTAATTACTCTCCAAAAATTCCAAGCCCTAACCCCTCATTTTCACTAATTACAATGATTAAACAACGGAAAAATCTCCATATATACGAGTATTAGGCTCAAGTAACTTACCTCAATGAAAACCCCATTGATTCCCTCTTCAAAACTCTCCAAAAAGCTCCAAATCCGAATAGAAATCGTGAAGAATGCCCAAAAATTCGCTAAGTGTGCAATATGTACCCTCTGCCCAGGCTTCTCGCACCTGCGGCCATTTTCTCGCACCCGCGCGACCGCACCTGCGGTCCAAGGAGCCGCACCTGCGCAACTCACTTATCCGCCCAGGCTCCGCATCTGCGGTAAACCCGTCGCACCTGCGAAGCGCATCTGTGCGTTTCCTCCGCTTCTGCGAAGCCTGCCCAGCAGTGCCCTTTCTGAATCTGCGCCCCAGGTTTTGCACCTGCGGGCTCGCAGATGCGACCTCCAACTCGCACCTGCGAAACCTGCCTACCCTAGCATTACCCGCACCTGCGCACTCCCCACGCGCACCAGCGGCCTCGCACCTGCGACTCTTCCTTCCGCAGGTGCGGAAATAGCAGAAGCAGCAGCTCCCGCTGCAAATTCCAATTTCGACAAATCCGTTAACCACCCGGAATCACCCCGAGGCCCTCGGGAGCTCAACCAAAAATACCAACAAGTCATATATCAACATACAAACTTAGTCGAACCTTCGAATCACTCAAAACAACATCCAAACACCAAATTACCATCGGATTCAAGCCTAAAAACTTCTAAATTTTTAAATTCGGCAACCGATGCTGAAACAAACCAAACCACATCCAAATGACCTCAAATTTTGTACACACGTCATAAATGACACTACGAACCTACTCCAACTTCCGGAATTCCATTCCGACCCCGATATCAAATTTTCCACTGCCAACCGAAATCGCCAAATTTCCAATTTTACCAATTCAAGCCTAATTCTACTACGGACCTCCAAATTATATTCTGGTCACGCTCCTAAGTCCAAAATCACCTAACGAAGCTAATGAAACCATCAGAATTCCAATCCGAGGTCAAATGCTAAAGAGTCAAATTTTGGTCAACTCTCCCAATTTAAAGCTTCAACAATGAAATTCTTTCTTCCAATTCGATTCCGAAATACCTGTAACCCAAAACCGACGATTCACACAAGTCAAAGTATATCATACGGAGCTACTCATGCCCTCAAACAATCGAGCGAAGTGCAAATGTTCAAAATGACCGGTCGGGTAGTTATATCATTTGAGAAAAATTTGCAGTGC
The DNA here is from genome assembly GCF_000390325.3 of Nicotiana tomentosiformis. Classification (NCBI taxonomy): domain Eukaryota; kingdom Viridiplantae; phylum Streptophyta; class Magnoliopsida; order Solanales; family Solanaceae; genus Nicotiana; species Nicotiana tomentosiformis. The sequence goes on along the minus strand of NC_090812.1, from coordinate 88,397,064 downwards.
ACTATGCGACCGCAGACCTGTTTTGCGGTGCATTATGCGACCGCAGAACAAGTATGCGGACCGCATAATGACCGCAGATCGGGTCAGTAATGCCTAGATTTGGAGGCCAAATTATGCGGCCGGTATGCGGACCGCATACCTGTTATGCGGTCGCATATGCGACCGCATACTGCGTCAGAGCTTCCATTCTTTCTAATTTTTTACCCGACCCAATTTTGATTTATAGCCCTTGAAGCTCATTTTTGAGCCAAAATCTGATATTTTAGAGAGAGGTGAGAGCATTTTAGAGAGAGAAAGTGAAGACTTAGTCATTTATCCATCAATTCTTGTTCAAGGTTTGAAGATTTCACAAGGATCTTGCTAGGGCTTCAAAGAGGTAAGAATTCCTTTTCTCAATTCTTCAATTTCAGGTTTGGAGTATAAATGGGTGATTTATAGTATGCTTCTTGGCTGTAAGAGTATTATGTATGCATACCAATAAGGTTGTGGAAAGATTGTTAAGTTCAAATGGGTAAGGATTGGGTTGAAAATGGTAGAAACCTTCATAAGCTTTAATTGAAGATTTTAGGATCGAGTTGGTGTCGGATTATGGTGAAATTTGTATGGTTGGACTCGTGGTTGGATGAACGTTCATATTCTGTAACTTTTGTTGGGTTCCGATACGTGAGTCCCACGGGCGATTTTTGAGTTAATTTCAAATTTTATTGGAAAAATTAGTATCTCCTTATGGAATTAATTACAATAATGGGTATTGACTGAATTGAATTAATTGTGGCTAGATACGAGGCTTTCACAGACCAATTCTCGTGGAAAGGGCATATCGTAATAAAGAATTACACGGTTTGAGGTAAGTAACAATTTTAAATCTGGTCCTAAGGGTATGAAACCCCGGATTTTTGTATCATGTGATTATTTTGGAGGTGACGCACATGGTAGGTGACGGGCGTGTGGGCGTTCACCAAGGGGATTGTGAATTGGTCCGTCCCGTAAAAACTGTAAAGTTGAATAACTTGTTGATAATTATGTGTTCTCTATGTGTTTTGGAAATTTGACTATAAATCATGTTAGAAACCATGTTTAGGCTATATGTTGGTATTGTTGGGACCCACAGAGGTCGTGTACATATTGAATTATTTGCTTAAATTGTTGTTTTGTACTCAGTCATAGTTACTTGATTATTTTGTCTCAGTCTCTATTGTTCATTATTGATGTGTCATATCATTATTGTTTGGGCTGATTTCATGATTGTTAAGAGCCCTAGAGACTAGAGAGCTTTATGACTGAGTGAGGCCGAGGGCCTGATTATGAGATATTATACTATAGCACGTGAGTTGGCCGTGCAGATCCTTTTATTATACTATAGCACGTGAGTTGGTCGTGCAGATCCTTATATTATACTATAGCACGTGAGTTGGCCGTGCAGCACGTGAGTTGGACGTGCGGATCCTTATATTATACTATAGCACGTGAGTTGGCCGTGCAGCACGTGAGTTGGCCTTGCAGATCCAGATATTTATATTATAGCATATGAGTTGTCCGTGCAGCACATGAATTTTCCATGCAGATTATAGCGCTTGGGCTGTAGGAGCCCCTCTGGAGTCTATACAACCACAGTGAGCGCAGGTACCCATTGAGTGTGAGTGCTGAGGGTTGAGAGCCGAGTGGTTGAGCCGTTATGATGAGTTGAATGACTGTTGCCTGAGAGGCTGTACTTGCTTTGCATTTGTTATTGCATTTGGTTGCTATCTGTCATTATTGTGAAATCTCTAAAGGATTTTATATCCAGATTACATGAACTTGAACTGCATAAAATTGATTTGACTTAAACTGCTGGATTTGAAAGCATGTCTTTTCTTTGCTGGAATTAATGAAAGTGAACTATAATTGTGTAGCTCGTCATTATCTTCAGTTCCTTAGTTATTATTATTACTTCCTGAGTTAGTTGTACTCATACTACACCATGCACTTCGTGTGCAGATCCAGGTGTTCTCGGACATAGCATGTGTTGATTCTTCCGTACAGCTGATTTGTATTACTGTCAGAGGTAGCTGCCATGTTTCACAGACCTTGTCTCTCCTTCCCTATCTATGTATTACTGTATTTTGATCTTAGACTATTGTAGACCGTACTTTTCCAGATTTGTATTCATATTAGATGTTTATGTACTCAGTGACACCAGGTTTTAGGGAGTGTTCGTATTTGTATTTGGGAGATTTTGTATTGTATTTAAATATTATATTTTCAAACTTAAAAGAAATTATGGTTTAGTGACATTAACATCTTGCCTAGTATCGAGATAGGCGTCATCACGACGGGTGAGATTTTGGGTCGTGACAGTATGTTATTGTAGATATATCAAATTTTGTAAGAAATTTATTTTTAATTTGTATCCTATTGTAACGACCCGACCGGTCGTTTTGAGTATTTTAGTCTCGATCCCCTAATTAAAGCTTTCTCTATGTTATATTGTGATTATATGACTTACCGGGGTGTTTGGGTTTGATTCCGGATGAGTTTCGGAGTAAAATGAGACACATAGTCCGTGAGTTGGAGTCTTAAGTTGATAGAGTTGACCGTAGTTTGACTTCTATGTAGATGAATTCGGAATGGAGTTTTGATGATTTCAATAGCTCCATATGGTGATTTTAGACTTAGGAGCGTGTACGGATGTTGGTTTAGAGATCCATAGGTCGTTTCAGCTTGAATTGGCGAAAGTTGGAAAGTTGAATGTTTGGAAGGTTGGAAAGTTTGACAGAAAGTTGACTTTGTTGATATCAGGGTCAGATTTTGATTCCAGAATTTGAAATAGGTCTGTCATATCATTTACGACTTGTGTGCAAAATTTGAAGTCAATCGGAGTTGTTTTGGTATGAATCGGCATTAGTTTTGGAATTCAGAAGTTCACAAGTTCATTAGGCTTGAATCGATGTGCAATTCATGATTCTAGTGTTGTTTGATGTGATTTGACGCTTCAAGCATGTTAGTACGATATTTTAGGACTTGTTGATATGTTTTGTTGAGGTCCTGGGGGCCTCGGGTGTAATTCAGACCATGTTCAGCGCATTTCGGAACCTTAAGGATTGCTGAAGCTACTGGTTTTCTACAGGTCTGGTTGCCTTCTACGCGTTCTCGAAGGTTTTTCCCTGTTCGCGTAGAGTCTTCGGGGGTTGCTAGAAATTTACCCTTTGCGTTCGCAAAATATGCCATGCGTTCGCGAAGGTTCAGTGGATTTGTGCACTGCGATCACAGGCAGGGAGTCGCGTTCGCGAAGAAGAGAGGCAGGCTGGGGACCTCATGCGTTTGGTCTACGCGTTCGTGAATGAGGCTTCGCGTTCGCGAAGCTTGGGGATCATTTGGCCATCGCGTTCGCGGAAGAGAAATTTTGGCAGCAGCTTAATTTGTGCTTCGCAAACGCAAGGCACTTTCCGCGTTCGCGAAGAAGAAATCACTGGGCAGTAGAATATAATTTCAAAAATGAGGGTTCATCTCATTTTTCATATTTTGGACCTAAAGTGCTCGGTGTGAGGCAATTTTTCGAGGGTTCTTTAAGGAGATTGTTGGGGTAAGTGATTCTAACCTGGATTGGACTATATTTCATAAATCTATTACTCCCTCCGTTTTAATTTATGTGAACCTGTTTGACTGGGCACAGAGTTTAAGAAAAAATGAAGACTTTTGGAATTTGTGGTCCTAAACAATTCAAAAAGGGACCCAGAGTATTTGTGTGGTTATAAAAGCTTCTCATTAAGGGTAGAACTGTAAGTTTAAGCAAAATTATTTCCAAATTTAGAAAGGGGTCATTCTTTTTGGAACGGACCAAAAAAGGAAATAGGTTCACATAAACTGGAACAGAGGTAGTACTATTTTCATCATCTAATTAGGGATTTGAGTTGGAAATTTGGGAGAAAATGGTAAAAACTTCATAGACTAAATTTTTTGAGTTTTGAAAAGTGATTTGAGGTCAAATTTGAGTAATTCTTGTATGGTTGGACTCGTTATTGAATGTGTGTTCGGATTTTGTAATTTTGGTTAGGTTCCGAGATGGGGGTCCGGGTTGAGTTTTTGAGTTGACTTTTTATTTCTTTGCATAGATCGTAACTTTATTATTCGAATTAGCTTCCTATAGTTTATATTTATGGTATAAAGTCGTTTTGGCTAGATTCGAGCCGTTCGGAGTTGGATAATCGAGGTAAAGGCCAACTACTGGATTGAGTTAGCATGTTTTGAGGTAAGTATCTTGCCTAACCTTGTGTGGGGGAATTACCCCTTAGGATTGGTGTTGTTTGTTATAATTGTGATGTGTGAAAGCCGTGTACGCAAGGTGACGAGTGTGTACACGGGCTAAATATGGAAGTATAGATAGAAAGGCAGAAAAGGGGGAATCCCCAAGAGCAGAAAGATCAGAATGAAGTAAGCTCTTAGATAGGGCATTCTCGCTTAGCCCCTGGCTTACCTAAACCAAATTTTACCTGTTTTAGCTATGTAGATTCCTTTCATGCCTTAATTGAGTTATCTTAACATGTTATATTCTTCATTATTAGTCTATTTTCACATGTTCTACTTGTCTTATCTCTTACATGCTAATTGCCCTACATGTTTAGTTGAAGTTCTTGTTTCTTTTATTCCGTATTTATTATTTAATCATTGAACTCTTTATTTAAAGTTGTTATTCTAGGAATATCTTGTTGTTGAAATTGGTATTGAGTTATAAAGGTTGTGATTCGCATTGAGGCAAAGTGTTAAGTTGTGAAATACTATTCTTGTTGAGTTGTTCACTACCGATTATTATTGTTGAGACTCTTGTGTATATTGTGGTTGAGCCATGGGCTCTTTATTGTGAAAATACTGTTGTTGTTGGTTTCTTTTGGCAAGTTGTGATATTGGGTAATTAAGGTGCGATTTGTGATACGTTGTGATATTGATACACATGCGGTGGTATAAGGTTTTGGGTTGAAACGCATGCGGTGAGATAAGGTGGGCTTGATATGCGTGGCTAGTAGGGGAACTACTAGAAGCCATGTGGTGTGATAAGGTAGACTGAAACGCGGGATGCTATTTCGGGAAAATGATTTTCAAAACTAAATGCAAGGCTCCCGCGGTTATATAAGGAAAGATTGTGAATTGATTTGTGATTTGAGACTACGAGACGGTACCTCGGTAGTAACTCTTGTTGATACTTTCTTTTTCTTCACTTGTGTTTTTGTTATTTTGTTCCGTATTATAGTATCCCGTGGTTTCTTTTGTGAAGTACTATTTGCCTTAGTTCAGTATAGCTATTCTCGGTGTGCTTCTTTAATTGTCTCATTTCTATTGTTGTCATTAGTTTCACTGTTATACACTGTTCAGTTTCTTATTTAGTCCAGTAGGGTCTTGACCTGACCTCGTTACTACTCTACCGAGGTTAGGCTTGGCACTTATTGGGTATTGTTGTTGTGTACTCATGATATGCTTCTGCACATCTTTTTGTGCAGATCCAGGTACCTCTTACCAGACCAGGCACTAGCGAGAGCTCAGTTTTGGAGACTTCAAGGTATACCTGTCGGCGTCCGCAGGCCTCGGAGTCCCCCTCTACCTAGTTATTTTATTTTCTTATCCTTTATTAGCCACGGATGTATAGAGATATTCAGTATCACTTTATAGAGCTTGTGACTTATATTTTCACCGGGTTTTGGGCAATTATATATATACTGAGTTGTGGAGATTTTCTTATTGTTAGTTGTTGAGTTTTGAGACTCTAAATATTATTTCAGTAATGTAACGACCCGACCGGTCATTTTGAGTTCTAGCGCGTCGTTCAGCAGTTTGAGGTCTTGAGTAGTTTCACTTCATGTATTAGGACTTGTACGTGCGGTCGGAATTGAATTTCGGAAGATCGGAGTTGTTTCCGAAGGAAAAATTTTAATTCGGAAGCTTTAAGTTGGGAGAGTTGACCAAGTATTTGACTTTTGAGTAAACGACCTCGGAATCAGGAATTGAAGGCTCCGATAGGTTCGTATGATGATTTCGGACTTGGACTTATGTTCGGCTTGGGTATTGGGTCGCCCGGGAGTATTTTGGTGCTAATTATGGAAGGTTGGCATTTTAAAAGTTTAAAGATTTTTTAAGTTTGATTTGAAGTGATTTTTTATGTTATCGATGTCCGTTTGGAGTTTTAAGCCTTGGAATATGTTGGTATCGTGATTTGTAACTAGTGCGTAAAGTTTGGCATCATTTCGGAATGTTTAAGCATGATTCAGTCGCGCTCGACGAAGTTTGAATGTTTGAAAGTTTAAAGAAAGGTTTCGATCGTCGATTCATAATTTTGATGTTGTTTGACCTGATTTGAGGCTTCGACTAAGTTAGTATCATATTTTAAAACATATTGGTATGTTTGGTTGAGGTCCCGGGGGCCTCGGGCGAAGTTCGGATAGTTAACGGATCAAGGTTTGGAGTTGAGAAAAAAACGGAGTTTCAGTTCTGATGTGATCGCACCTGCGAGGTTTTGGCTGCAAGTGCGAGACCGCAGGAGTGGCCCAGGAGTGGTAGAAACACATGAAATTGAGGCTAGCTGGATGTGCATGTGCAAGGAATCCACCGCACCTGCGAGCTCGCAGATGCGGGCAAGGGAGTGCAAAAGCGAAAGGTGAAGAGGCATGGCTTTCCGCAGATGCGTAGGCCTAAGCGCAGATGCGCTTCTGCAGGCGCGACCAAATTTTCTGCAGAAGCGGAGCTGGGTAGGCTAGTGAAGGCTTGCAGAAGCGAACATTCTTTCGCAAAAGCGGGTTTGCTCGCTATAGAGGGGACCGCACCTGCGATGAATTGTTACGCAGGTGCGGAGCCGCAGGTGCAGCTAATGGTCCGCTGGTGCGAAAGTAGCTGGGCATAATGCTCTGTTAAGTATGAGATTTTTGCTCATTTCCCTCAATTCTCTCTTGGTTTGGGCGATTATTGGAGAGCTTCAAGGAGAGATTTTTATCATCTATTACAAGGTAAGAAATTTTCGCATATTGTTAACTAGTTACATGGATTCTACAAGGATTTAAACATGAAATTTATGGAAATTTTGGGATTTTAAGAGAAAACCTAAAATTTAGTATTTTGGATTTTAACCACGAGATTGGAAATGGAATTAGGAATAAATCATATATTTGAATGTTATGGGTAAAGTTTATCTTCAAAAAATTTTGGAATCCGGACACGTGGGCCCGAGGGTTGACTTTATTGACTTTTCGAGCGGAGTTGTGGATTGTTATAAATCGATTAATTATGAGTATTAGAGTACATTTTTACTGGTTTGAACATTATTTGACTAGTTTCGGACCGATGGGCGTTGGTTTGAGGAGCTAGAGAGGCGTTGGAGCCGGTTATGAAACTTCGGAGCGAGGTAAGTTTTCTGTCTAACCATGTGAGGGGAAATTTATCCCGTAGGTGCTGTTCTTGTTGTATGCTACATGTTGTGGGAATTGCGCACGTATGAGGTGACGAGTGTCCGTGCATGTACTAGAACTCCTGATTATGTCCGGGTAAACTTAGGTTCACGCCATACTTTAATTGTATTATTTGAGTTATCCTTGCATGTATAATTCCCTTATTTCGCGTTGCGACCTGAGACTAGGCTTGCGTAGAGTGATAGACTCGCTATTATAGAGATTTGATGAACTACTTGATTAGCCGCGGAATAATTATGTTTTCCCTTATGAAATTCTCTCGCATTGGGCGTTTTTATTGAAAAGCTTCTTTACATTTTATAACTCACACGTATCTTCGTGAGTGGGGTCAAGGACCCGTTAAAGATTCATATTCTAATAGGATCGGGCTGTTTGCCTCGGCATTATCATATTCTCATGGGAGCGGGCCGTTCGCCTCGGCAGTATAATAGATGCATCTATGGTTCGTGTCATTCGACCCTCGGCAATGTACACATTATTATGGGATCGGGGTGTTCGCCTCGACATTTCTATAATTACTCTTATGGGATCAGACCGTTCGCCTTGGCAGCGTCGTGCGTAATATTTGACAAGAAGCCATCGTATCCGTGAACTTTCCTGATTTGCGTTGTGACGATATATCCGGTGGGGACCACTTTACATATATACTCTGGTTGAGGAGGTGACCGATAACTGAGAGCTTGTATTTACTGTTTAGAGGAGAATCGTACTACGTACCTATATATGTTTACACTGTTTATTTACTTTTACCATGCCTCATACTTGTTTACTTTCTATTGCACTTGATATATTGGACCACTAGTAAGTGTCGATGTCGACCCCTCGTCACTACTTCTCCGAGTTTAGGCTAGATACTTACTGGGTACGCGTTGATTTACGTACTCATGCTACACTTCTGCACTTATTGTGCAGGTATATATATATTTCTGGTGATCTTTTGGGCGCAGAGGAACATCTATTGCGGGGACTTTATGGTGAGATGCATTCCATGTTATGATCTGCAACATACAAAGTCTCCATCAGAGTTACTTACATTCTCCTGTCTAACTTGTATTCCAGACAAATGTTGTATTTTATTATATTTCTTAGTAGATGCTCATGCACTTGTGACACCGGGTTTTGGGGGTTCCTAGTGGATGTTCATTATTGTAGTCACACAATTATTATCATTTTATCTTGTAATTTATACTTTATACGGAAATTGGTAAAGAGGATTAAGGGTTTGACCGAGTACCAGAATTTTACTTTATTTATTTAATGTAATTTATGATTTTAAAAATATTAAAATGAGTAATTAAGTTAAAAATTCACCGTTGGCTTGCCTGACGACGACGTTAGGCGCCATCACGGCCTATAGGGAATTTTGGGTCGTGACAAGTTATTTTTGCATAAATATTGTTAGGCTTACGTAGTCTTAGAGATTAAGTGCCATCATGACATCCTACGGAGGGAAATTGGGGTCGTGACACGTGTTGTACCATACATTATTCTTTTTTAAAATAGGTAATTATGGCAAAGAAAGAGAAGAGTTGTGCTAATTACGGCTTAAAATATGTAATACACAATTGGAAGGAGTCTTATTTAGATGGAATGACAATTTGGACTTCGTTCTCTTTAATTATGCCCTTTTTCAAGCAAAGAATCCTCTAATTTAAGGTATTAATAATGAATTATATATAATTTATAAGAAATATTTATTTAGGGCAGGTAATATACAAAATTTAGATAGTTTTGGTAAATAAATTTTAAATATTGTATAGGAAGGAAAGAATTCCTTAAAGGCGCAGCCACCCTTTTAGAAAGTTTGCATCTGTAGTCGGTTAAGGATTTCCAGCATTGAAATCACTATTGTTGCTAGCTTGAATGGGTGATTTTCGAATTTCGAATATAAAAAGTGAGTTTAAATCAAATGGGTGTGAATTTCACAATACGATAAGTGAGTTTAAATCAAGTGTATATTGTTGGAAAAACTTGAAAATGTTAGAAGGGATGAACCCTCAGTTTGGCTAGAGGAAAACGATATAGAGAAATAAGATGCATGTCTATGCCTGAACTTTATGCAAAAATGTCTGAAGTGTGTTTGCTTCCAAATTGTCTAAAGTTACTTTGGCAAGCCAAACTTCAAAGTCTAACACCAGATGCATATGTCTGAACTTTAAATTCCCGCGTTTGAAGTTGATATAAAGCGGCTAAACTTTAAAGAATTTAGAAACTTCGGCTGTAGCTTAAATGGGGGCTTGAAATCGGCTATATGTGCACTTTAAACAATTTAGATTGAGGCACATAATTAGACATACATATTAATGAACATATGATTTTTTTTGAAATTAAATTTGAAGTAAAAAGTTTTAAATTAAAATACAGATGAAAAAAATTCTATTTCATGATGAAATTCAAAATAAGGTCATGTAATTGATATCATATTTTTGGTTTGTACCCATCGAAATTTTTACACAAGGCACAAGAAATGGTTACAAATAATTGGGATTCTGCTGGATTCTTTCTCGTATAATCAAAACTTGACATGTAACAAATTGATACTATTTGCAAAAATAGAAGGAGCTGCATATGGCTACAAATAATTAGGATTTTGCTGGATTCTTTTCGCACGTAAATTGTCATTTACTTTGGGATCGGCATTTATTTTCCAACTTATTCTCTGGCTTTTGAGTTTTGAATTAACTCATTGAAATCTAATTTATGCAAGAATAAAGTGAAGAGTGGAACAAAATGGAAATATAAAGCAAAGTAGTGGTGTTGTGTGCATTTTAATATTAAAGCCATAATATTAAAGTGCTTTATTTTTTGTGAGGTAGCGGCTATAAATTGGCAAGAAAATGATCATTATCTTTGGCGTAACTCATGAAATCACTAATGCCATGATCTACCACTAATTACCTGCTAAAGATTAAATTTTATAACTACCAACCATGTTCTACAATTTTATTATCCTACCACCTTATTATTTATTTCATGAAAGAGAGTCTACACCTATAAATAGTGGTGTTTCTTTCTTATGTTTGGCATGAGAGAATAAATAGTAGTGTGCATGAAAAACAATGAAATTAGTGTAATGAAAAAGAGAATTAAGAGAAGGAGAAAATCCAAGTCTCCAACTTATTCTCTACGGAAGAGAATATTATTTTATTGAAAGAATGTGTTCATTTTGGTGGAGTCTTGGACTCAACAACTTATCCAGAGTTTGTTTGAGTCATACGACGTTGCCGGGCTGTTGTATCCTTGAGATGACCCAAAAGATCATCTTATATTTTAAAACTTGATTCTGCGCTCTTAAGCCTTACAAATCTCATTTTTACCCTCTTCAATTTGCGTGCACAGTTCAGACGTATTTCCGAAAAGTTTTTATGTTAAAAATTGATGAAAATAAGAATTTTTGCCTTAAAAGTTAATTTTAGTTAATTTCGGTCAACATTTTTGGTAAACGGGTCCGGATTTATATTTTGACGGTCCCGGTGGGTCCGTATCAAAATATAGGACCTGGGCGCATGTCCGGAATCGAATTCGGAGGTCCCTAACTCGAGTTATGAATTTTTGATAAAAATTAAAAGTCTGAAAGTTTAATGGTTTTTAAGAATTGGTTGATGTTTGGTCTTGTTGATACCGGGTCCGTATTTTAGTTTCGGAGTTCGGTATAGGTCCGATATAATATATATGACTTATCTGTGAAATTTGGTGAGAAACGGAGTTGGTTTGACGTGATTCGGACGTCCGGTTGTAAAAATAGGAATTTTAAAGCTTTCTTGAAAATTTAATTGGATTTGGTGCTAAATTCGTAGTTCTAGGTGTTATTTTTGCGATTTGATCACGCGAGCAAGTTCGTATGATATTTTTAGACTTGGGTGCATGATTAGTTTGGAGCCCCGAGGGTTCGGGTGAGTTTCGGACAGGCTACGGGATGTTTTGGACTTGAAAAATCTGGTATTTTTGCTGCAGCAGTTGTTTTGGTATGTTCTTCTTCGCGTTCGCGAAGGTATTCTCGCGAACGCGAAGGGTAAGCTGGTCAGGGTGAGTTTTTACTCTTCGCGAACGCGAAGGCTTGGTCGCGAAAGTGAAGCAATGGGGGCTTTACCCTTCGTGAACGCGGCCAGCTCATCACGAACGCGTAGTGTTAGGGACCTGGGGGAGGGGTCAGTCTTTCCTTCATCGCGAACGCAAGCAAGGTCTTGCGAAAGTGAAGGGCAGGGGGAGTAGCCTTCGCGAACGCGAAGGGGGACTCTCGAACGCATAAGCTTGGCAACTCTACTCTTCGCGAACGCGACAGTGTCCTCACGAACGCGATGAACACTGTCACCCAGTGCATAAACAATCCCAAAACGGGACTTAAGCCATTTCTTCAACTTTTCAAAAACCAAACGTGCTAGAGGCGATTTTTAAGAGATATTTTATTCCCCAAAGTGTTGGTAAGTGATTCTAAACTATTTTTTTTCAATTACCCATTACATTTTATGAATTTATAACCTAAAATCTAGAGTTCTCATGGTAGAATTGGGGGTTTGGGATAGAAACTAGGGGTTATGAAATTTGGAGATTTAGACCTCAATTTGAGGTCGGATTCTAAAACTAATTATATATCCAGGCTCGGGGTGAATGAGTAAACGGATTTTGGTCCGAACCTCGGGTTTTGACCAAGCGGGCCCGGGGTCGATTTTTGACTCTTTGGAGGAAGTTTGGAAAAATTTAAATTTATGCAATGTAATTGATTTCTTTAGCAATATTTGATATTATTGAGTCATTTTTTAATAGATACAAGTGGTTTGGAGGTGAATTCTAGAGGAAAAGCTGTGATTGAGTATTGAGTGACCTTTAGAGCGAGGTACGTGTCGTGGTTAACCTTGACTTGAGGGAATTAGGAATCTCAGACTATTTGCTATGTGAAATTCATGTGAGCGGCGTATATGTGAGGTGACGAGTACTTGTGTGCCGCCAATTTACCTGTTTTCTATGTTTCTCTCTTTTTTTTTCATATTATCTCTTTTTCCCATGCTTAATTGCTACGTGTTTAGACTAGTATTGTTAAGTTGATTGTTCTTATCATGTTTATGGATCTTCCGGTAATAATTGAATATTGACTCTGAAGTTAAGATTGATATTGTGACACCAAATGTTGAAGTAAGGCTTGTATTTGTTATTCTATCTCCCTGTTGTTAATTGTTCATTGCATTAAGGTAAGGGATAGTGTTAATGCACGAAGGGTGATGCCGTGACGTATTGTGAGTGTTAATGCACGAAGGGTGATGTCGTGTCGTATTGTGAGTGTTAATGCACGAAGGGTGATGTCGTGCCATGATATGAGAGTTAATGCACGAAGGGTGATGTCGTACCGTTTCTATTGATTTTATGGTGAGGTTGAGAGTAAAAGCACGAAGGGTGATGCCGTGCATTTTTCCTTTACTGTATTCACTGTTCCTGTTGATTCATATTATATTGGTTGTTCCAGTTATCACTCTGATGTAGTTCTTTATCCCATATTTCTCTCAGCATGTTTTCCCCTCCTGATATTACCTGTCTAGTTTTTCATTGTTGTTATTTGTATATACACTGTTAAATTGTACAAGTTGATTTGTAGGTGTCTTGCATTAGCCTCATCACTACCTCGTCGAGATTAGGCTCGACACTTACCAGTACATGGGGTCGGTGTTACTGATACTGCACTCTGTACTTTCTGTGCAGATTTTGGTACTGGCTCGAGTTGATCGAGATTTTAGCTGTTGGATCCGCTATCCGGAGACTCAAGGTAGATCTGTCGGCGTTCACAGACCTTGAAATCCTCCCCTATCTTTTCTGTTTTACTATTTCTTTCATCCAAACAATTGTATTTCTTTCAAACTATTACTTGTAGTGAATTCTAAAATGCTCGTGAATTGTGACTCCAGATCCGGGTGGTAGTAGTTAATACAATTTTGATATTATTCCGCATTCACTATATTTCATCTTAGCTAATTTGATGTTAATTACTGAATGGAATAAGGATTGGTTTAATCTCTAACATTGGCTTGCCTAGCAAGTGAAATGTTAGGCGCCATCACGGTCCCGACAGTGGAAATTTCGGGTCGTGACAATCCTAGAGGGGACAAGTCAAGAGTATTACTATTAGACTAGTAAAGATGCCACTGCAGTGGGTTAAAAATCCTTAAAGAGAGCGAGATATTTGCGCCTCATCCTGAAGAATATTTATTTATTTTTCTTCATCTTATTTTTCAGCTGTAACTAATTGTATTTTCACCAATACAAAGAGAGGAAGTTAAATTAAAGAATGGCTTAGATAATGAAGGATGATCATGGTAAATAGCCACTTTTTAGGTTGGCTATTAGAGTTTAGCTATATTTTAAATTTTATTGGTAAAGTATCCACTTATTAATACGAAAATATAAGTCCGAACTATGAATCGTTCCTGAATTTTTTAAAATTTTGCACTAGTAAAAATTCAAAACCCATTAATTTTTATGGCTTTTGTATTTAAAGGTTAAAATTTGCTAAAGTATAATGTGAATTCAAAAATCATGAATTCTTCCTGGATGTTTTTTAAATTTTGCACCAGTAAAAATTTAAAAACTAGGAATTTGTTCATGGAGTTCGAAATTTGAACTAGTATAGGTTCAGAATTATTGAAGTTTTGCAATACTAAAAGTTCAACAATCAGGAATTCTTGGATTTTGCAATAGTAAATGTTCAGAAACTAAGAATCATTCATAGGTTTGAAAATTCAGCAAATATTCGAATACCACCATAGTTTACTAGGGTTTCGCTTGTCAAGGTTTCGAACTCCAGTATTGATTACTGGAATTCTGTTCCATATTTTAGTTGGGGGCAAACATGTCAATTTAATTGGATCAGTGGTTACTTTGTGATAAATGATGAAAAGTGCATATTTTTTAGTATGTTTGCATATTATTTCTTATGTGAATCGTGGGGGATTACATGCGTATGAACATATAATATACTTATTACATGTTTATTGCGTGTAGGAATATGTTTGGGTAGAAGTTGGCAAAAATAGGATGATTTAATGCAAAAAGAAGTTGAGAGGCAAGAGCTGGGAGCGTGCCATAATTGGTGCATTGCATGAAAGGTAGACGTTAAATGGCCTAGAAAGTGAATCAAAACCAATGAAGTATGGCACTTTGGCACTTGACTTGGCACGCGAAAGAAACAAAGAAGAAAAAAAATAGATGGGAACGTGACTAGGGGTCGCGCGTTTCACGAACCCCAAATACGCAACTCAACTTCTACTTTTAAAAATGGGAGAGCTCAAGGTTGCCCGAAACAAACCCTAATTGAAATAAATATATGATAAGACATCCTATTGAAGGAAGAGACACTACTTTAGGGCAAGACAACACCTAAGGAGGCAAGAACACGCTAGGAGCAAGGAGGAAGATTCAACCACGAGTTTTCCCCCTTCTTCTTACTATTTTTCATTGTTGGTTATTATTTTTTGTATTGTGTTTTCACATACTTTTATGAATAGATAATTTATCATCTAGAGTTTGATTGAACTTTTTGGAGGATGAACTCCAATTATATTTCAATATAATTTTTCCTTTGAATATCCCTATTTGTTCAACTATGTGCTTATTTTAGTTAATTGAAGAGCTCTAAATTGACTGTGTCTATTTATTATGCATTGCTTGAGAAAGAGTGCATATTTAGGTTGTTGTCAAATATGGTCACTCCCAACGTATATGAGAGATCAATACGATGGGTTTAAAAGTAGGAGTAAAGATAGTACAGCTTTGACGTGATTATAGTGAGCGGTGAAAAAGTGCGAGCTAACGTAATTCGAGAGAATATAACTAGTACAATATTGTAGTTGCTCAAGAGAGAATTACGATAAGTAGAGTGCTCATGATCAGTAGAGAATACTTAGGCAAAATTGTAGGATTAGTTGAGTATGTTTGCATATTGTTTCTTATGTGAATCGTGGGGGATTGCATGCTTATGAACATAAAATATACTCATTACATATTTATTGTGTGTAGGAATGAGTTTGGATGGAAGTTGGCAAAAATCGTATGATTTGATACAAAAAGAAGTTGAGAGGAAAGAGCTGAAAGTGTACCACAATTGGTACATTGCATGAAAGGTAGGCGTGAAATGACTGAATAAAAATAAGTGAAGTAAGGAACTTTGGTATTGAACTTGGCACGCGAAAGAAACAAAGAAGAAAACAATAGCTGGGAGCATGCTTAGGGGATGCGCGTTGCACGAACCCTAGGCATGCGACTCAACTTCTCTTTTTTAAAATAGGAGAGCACAAGGCCGCCCCATACAAACCCTAATTGATATAAATACATGATAAAATATCCTTTTGAAGGAAGAGACACTATTTTGGGGTAAGACAACACCTAAGGAGGCAAGAACACGCTAAGAGCAAGGAGGAAGATTCAACCACGAGTTTTTTCCTTTTTATTTTTCCTATTTTTCATTGTTGGTTATGAATTTTTGTATTGTATTTTCACATAATTTTATGAATAGCTAATTCATCATCTAGGGTTTGATTGAACTTTTTGGAGGATGAACTCCCGTTATATTTTAATATAATTTTTCCTTTGAACATCCCTTTTTGGAGGATGAACTCTCAATTGATTGTGCTTATTTATTATGTATTGATTGAGAAAGAGTGCATATTTAGGTTGTTGTCGAACAACTTCACTCTCAAGGTATATGAAAGATCAATACGGTGGGTTTAAAAGCAAGATTAGAGATAACGAAACTTTGGCGTGATCATAGTAAGCAGTGAAAAAGTGCGAGTTAGCGTAATTCGAAAGAATATGACTAGTACATAATTGTAGTTGCTCGAGAGAGAATTACGATAAGTCGAGTGCTCGTGATCAATAGAGAATACTTAGGCGAAATTGTAGAAGACTTAGTGGGAAGGATTCCGACAATTGAAAAAATTATAACTCTAGACTTTTTCAATCTTGTCTCCAATCTTTAGCATCTTTAGTTGTTAACTCACTCCTTTATTTTGATAGTTAATTAGTTTAAAATAAGAATCTTTATATTTATAACTAAGAAATTATTCAAACTTGTCTTCTTAGTGATAGTGAACCGTTATAGCGAAACCTTAGTTCTTTGTGGGATTCGACTCTGAACTCTTAGACCAGATTATATTTGTAGCGACCGCTTATCCTTTTTAGGACTAGAGTTGGGCGAGATCAAATTTTGGCGCCATTGCCGGGGAACTAACAGTATAGTTGCAGCTGTATATATTGCTAGGTTTCAAGATTGAATTTTTTTTTTAATTTTACTTGTTGATTTGAGAAACATGACATCTTGGAATTATGGAAGTTTAGGTGTTGGTAATTCTACTTTTGATCCTTATACATATTGTGCAGGAAATCACCTGCGGCAAAATTATCAAAATATTCTTGAGAGTAAGTTATGTGCACCAACTCAATCTTATTTGTGGAATGTGTGTGATATGTGTGGTGGTCAAAATGGTCACTTTCATGGTTGTGTGTAACGACCCGACTGGTCGTTTCGAGAGTTGTAGCCATATTCCCCTATTTACTGCTCATTTTATTTATGCTTTATAGTTATTATGTGACTTGCCGGGATAGTTGGTTCAGGACTGGAGAGATTTCAGAATGAATTGAGACACTTAGTCTCAAATGATAAAAATTTAAGTTGAAAAGGTTGCCCAGATATGTACTTATATGTAGAAGACTCCGGAATAGAGTTTCAATGGTTCTGTTAGCTCTGTTGGGTGATTTCGGACTTAGGAGCATATCCGGATTGTGATTTCGAAGTTTTATAGTTGAATTAGGCTTGAAATGGTAAAAAATAGAAATTTATAAGTTTGACCGAGAGTGGACTTTGTGGTTACCGGGCTCGGATTGGAGTTCCGAAAGTTGGAGTAGGTCTGTGGTGTCATTTGTGACTTGTGTGCAAAATTTGAGGTCAATCAGACGTGTTTTGATAGGTTTCGGCATCGTTTGTAGAAGTTGAAATTTTTTTAGTTTCAATAGGCTTGAATTGGGTGCAATTCGTATTTTTGATATTGTTTGATGTGATTTGAGGACCCGACTAAGTTCGTATCATGTTTTAGGACTTGTTGGTGTGTTTGGTTGAGGCCTCGGGGGCCTCGGGTGGAGTTCGGATGGTTAACGGATTGTAATGGGAGTTTGGAGGATTGCTGAAGCACCAGGTCTGGTGCAATCGCACCTGCGAGGGTTTTGGTCACAGGTGCGACACTGCATGTGCGCACCAGCCATTGCAGAAGCGGCCAGGAGTGGAGTTGGGCAGTGCTTGCAGGTGAGAAGAGCTTGCCCGCACCTGTAAGGTCGCATGTGCGAAGTATAGAACGTAGAAGCGGAAATAGAAAAGGGAGCTGGCTCCGTAGAAGCGGCAGTATACACTTAGATGCGTGTCCGCAGGCGCAGAATCTTGGTCCGCAGGCGCGAAGCCTATCGCAGGGGCGAATGATTTGGTCGCACCCGCGAAACCGCATATGCGGTTAAGTTGTCGCAGGTGCGGAAAGCCAGGGCAGTGTTTAAATTCGAGGGTTTCCGAGATTTTCTTCATTTTAGACATTTCAAGCTCGGGCTTAGGCGATTCTTTAGAGGGATTTCGAAGGGATTCTTGAGGTAAGTTACTTGTGGTTTAATTCATTCAATAATTATGTTTTCCCATTGATTTTCTTACCTAGATTGTGTGGTTTTGAGGTGTAATTTGGGAGTTTGAGGCTAAAATTTGGAGAGTTTAATTTGGGAATTTGAGTGACGAATTGGTGTCAGATTTTGGTAAAATTGGTGTGGTTGAATGGACTTTAGGATTTTATGACTTTTATCGTATCTCAAGACGAGGGCCCAGGGCCGGCTTTTATGTCGACTTTTGACTTTTGACTAATAACTTAGTATTTTCTTGTGAAATTGGTTCCTTTAGCTCATGTTGATTGTATCGAACTGTTTGTGGCTAGATTCGGGGCATTTGGAGGCCGATTCGCGAGGCAAGGGCGTGTTGGAGTAGGAATTTGCACAGATTGAAGTAAGTAACAGTTTTAAATTTAGTTTTGAGGGTATAAAACCCCGTATTATGTGTCATGTGATTGGTTTTGAAGTGACACACATGCTAGGTGATAGGCGTGTAGGCATACACCATAGGAATTGTGACTTGGTCAATTCCATGAAACTGTATAGTTGAATAATCTGTTGTTATCCGTATATTCTCCATGTGTTATAAAAAACTGAACTGCAAATCATGTTAGAAATCATGTTTAGGCTATGTGTTGGCACTGTAGGGACTCACAGAGGTCGTGTTACATGTTGAATTATCTGCTAAATTGTTGTTTTGTACTCATTCATAGTTTTACTGCATATTACATCTCAGTCTCTACTGTTCCTTATTGATGCATTATATTATCACTGTTTGGGCTGATTATCATGATTATTGAGAGCCCGAGAGACTAGAGAGATTGATGACTGAGTGAGGTCGAGGGCCTGATTGTGAGGATATTTATGGGAGCGGGTTGCACGCCGCAACATATTTTATTGATATATGCCATGATTGGCTTGTTATAGCGCTTGGGTTAAAGGATCCCCTACGGAGCCTATGCACCCCCAGTAAGTGCAGGTACCTACTGAGTGCGAGCGCGAGTGCCGAGTGTCTGAGAGAAATGAGAGATTGTGATGAATGAGTGACTGTGAGGTTCGAGTGAATGGGAGGACTGAGTGACTGTTACTCTGAGAATATGCACTTGATTTCATTATTGTTGTACTTCAGCTGGCATATATCACTGTCATGAAATTTCTAAGAGATACTATATCCTGTTTCAATTGAACTTGGCATGAATTATCTGTTTAAGCTTTAAATGTCGAACTTGAAAGTATGTCTAATTTTTCTGTATTGTATTTTCTGAAGTTGAACTGTATCTGTGAAGCTCGTCACTACTTTCAGTCCAATAGTTAGTCTTGTTACTTACTGAGTTGGTTGTACTCGCGCTACACCCTGCACTTCGTGTGCAGATTCAGGTGCTTCTGGTCACGGTAGGTGTTGATTATCTGCGTAGCCTGATCATTTGGAGATTTCAAGGTAGCTGCCCGGCGTTCGCAGACCTTGACTCTCCCTCCCTATCTTTCAGCTTTATGTATTTAGTTTTAGTTTTTCATAGACAGTATTTTTAGACTTGTGTTGTATAGACGCTCATGTACTCAGTGACTCCCTAGTTTTGGGAACCTCCGTATTGAGTTTTGACTTCCTATCCAGTTTATGAGAACTTTAATTATTCAAACATGTGTTATTTCATTATTTACTTAAAAGTGTTGGAAATGTTATGAAGTGTCGGCTTGCCTAGTACCACGTTAGGCGCCATCACGACAAGCTAAGTTTTGGGTCATGACACTAAAGGCATTAACTTGAAAAGGGTTATTTATCCCCAAACCCCTTCCTATGATAGTTTTATTTTTTCTTGTGAAGTTAATAGGAACAAAGAAATCGAGGATGATGACCCGAAAGACATTAAGGATATGCTAAGGTGCCTTGTAGAAAATAATAATGAGACACAATTGCAGATATAAAGGCAAGAGGCAACTATTCGCAACTTGAAGGCTCAAGTGAGTCAACTAGTTGAAGCTTTTAATGCTCAACAAGTTAATATTATGAATAGTAGCTATGAGCAGTGTGCATTAGAGATAAAAATTGATGTGCCAATGGATGGGTCAGAGTAGAACACCAACACTCTAACCAGCTAGAATTTGATGATGTCAATATTGATGAAATGATATTAGAGCCAGGCAAGGATATTGGGGATACAAATTTAGTTGACTCTAGTATAATTTGTATCGAGGAGGCTGAAAATCTTGAAGTTCAAGTATTTGAGCGTGTTGGACCTCATTCTAAATATTTCTCTACATTATATTCGGATGGTGAAATGAGAATTGATCCTTCTGAGCATAAAAAGGAGTCAAGAGAAGAGGTAGATGGGACTTATATTTTGAAATTTTCTAGGCCGTCTAGGCAAGGTGACACTCCTCGGTCGAGAGCTAAAAAGTGCATGAGAATTTATTTATTTTTTGGCTCGCAAGAATTGGTACCCCCCAAGAGCATAATCATAAGCTTGAATCAAAACTTGGGGTTCGATTTATAAGCTCGAGGTGGAGGCAGAAAGTGATTCACGTCGTGTCGCGACTTTAAATCGGGTGCTTGTTGGGAGGCAACCCGACTTTACTGCTTTCTTTTATTTTTAATTTCTTTTTATTTTTTTTATTGTATTATTTTTGAAGTATCATTTTTGATTTTCTAGGATCATGGAAAGCAAAGCCATCGGAAGGAAGCAAAAGCAAGTAAGATGGTTAGAACTAAGTGTGGGGTACCCGCATAAAGAACCAAGTTTGGAAGAAGTCTGAGTACCCCATGAACAACTAATGCTTCGGCTTTGGCCTACCAGAGAGTTTTTTTAACCTCTTGTATTTATGGGAGTGCATTGGGGACAATACACAATTTTAAGTCTGGGGTAAAGAGACTGTTTGGGTGATTTTTTATGCTATTTTATGTGTGTTAAAATAAAAAAATAATTAGGTAGAAATAATCCCTCTTGATTTTCTTATGGCCACGGTTCATTTCTAGGGACGACTCTTCGAACCGGATAGTAGTTTTGAACTTTTCGCGACGATGGACTTCTTAGATAGTTTTCTTTAGGATTTAAAGTCTAAAGAAATACAAAAAAAAAAAACTTTCTTTCTTTTCTTTTTGAACTGATAATGGAAGGGGAAGAACTTGAGTGTCTATGTTGTTGACATGGTTTATATCGGAGCTAAGAGGTGGAGCATTTATGGTGAGTACTTTCTTTTTAATTCTTGTGACTATATGCCTTGAGAATATATGTGACTTTCTTTTGACGCTTGGGCTCGTCTATTGGATCTTGTGGTTACTTCCAAGTGCTTAGATTATACGATGACTATGTTAGTTACTTTAACTTAAGAATCGGGTCTGAGTTGTCCTGAGTAAGTCATGTGCATTGTGCTAGGTGAGATTTTTGTTGTACAGCTTGTTAGTCTAGAACTTGCCCCGTGTATGATTCGAAGCGAAATGATTAAGTCTTGTGGGTCTAGAAAATGATATAGGTATTTCTTTGATTGACCATTCAACCTATTTTCCTTTCAGTGATAACATTATCCGTAGTCAGCCCTTTTGAGCCTGTAAACCTTATTCTTTGGCACAAACATTACGAGCCAACCCTAATTTTGTTCTAAATTATATCTTGTTCACCCTTTACCTCTGAAAGCACTTAAGTCACTGAAAGAGTAAAAAAAGAGATTGGGTAGCTTTTGAATGGAACCATAGAAAGGCCAAAAAGGTGCACTTGTATGAAAAGCCTTACTAAATTAAGGAGAGTGAAAAAAGAGAAAACAAAAGAAACAAAAAAAAAAGACAAATGAATGGCACCTCCCATATCTTTATTTGGGCTAGTGAGTATCTATATGTTGATGTGATTAATGAAGAAGGGCTTATATGTGTATTATTTCAAGGCAAAACATCGAATTAGTCATGACAAGAAGGTGCTTAAAAGTGAAGTGTGATATATTAAAGTGCTTAGGAAGGTTAGTCACCATATATATATATATATATATATATATATATATATATATATATATATATATATATCCTACTCATCCCTTAGCCTATATTACAACCTATAAAGTCCCACTTGATCCTAGATTTTGCAAGCTTAAATTAGTCGAGTCGTACACTATGAGCAAGCCTATAGTACGAACTTGGGTGGCATACGGGTTTCATTGTGAGAGCGAGTGAATTCTTTCAATATTTGAGTCCTTAGACTATACTTGAACTTATATTTGAGTGTGGACTATTTCTCTCTGTGGTTTGTTGGGGAGGGCATATGAATTGTAAAGGATTGGTGAAATCCTTGGTTTTTGAGTTGGCACAAGAATCAAGTCATAGTGTGTAACGTATTAGAGTCAATTTTTTAGGCTAGGATGTTAGAAGAGTCACACAAATATTTTAAATAGTCTTGGAATTAGTCTAAAAATGAGAAAAGATATCAATAGTCCTTATGTTGGGTTCTACGCATTGATATATAAACCATTATCATTGATATGATGCTTGAGTATATTTTGGAATTATGTTACTTTCTGATGTGCTTAATTTAAGTTGCTCGAGGATGAGCAAGAGTTTAAGTGTGGGGTAGTAATAAATGATGAAAAAGTGTATGTTTTTGAGTATGCTTGCATATTGTTTCTTATGTGAATCGTGGGAGATTACATGATTATGAACATAAAATATGTTCATCACATGTTTATTGTATGTAGAAATGAATTTGGATGGAAGTTGGCGAAAATTGGATGATTTGATACAAAAAGAAGTTGAGAGGCAAGAGCTGGAAGCGTACCACAATTGGTGCATTGCATAAAAGGTAGGCGCGAAATGGTCTAGGAAGTGAATCAAAACCAGAGAAGTATGGCACTTTCTCACTGGACATGGCACGCGAAAGAAACAAAGAAGAAAAAAAATAGCTGGGAGCGTGCCTAGGGGATGCGCGTTACACGAACCCTAGGCAGGTGACTCAACTTCTCCTTTTCAAAATAGGAGAGCTCAAGGCCGCCCCATACAAATCCTAATTGATATAAATATATGATAAAACGTCCTATTGAAGGAATAGACACTACTTTAGGGTAAGACAATACCTAAGGAGGCAAGAACACGCTAGGAGCAAGGAGGAAGATTCAACCACGAGTTTTTCCCCTTCTTCTTTCTATTTTTCATTGTTGGTTATGAATTTGTGTATTATGTTTTCACATACTTTTATGAATAGCCAATTCATCATCTAGAGTTTGATTAAACTTTTTGAAGGATGAACTTCCGTTATTTTTTAATATAATTTTCCCTTTGAACATCTCTACTTAAAAAATAAAATTCCTACTTATTCAACTACGTGCTTATTTTAGTTAATTGAAAAGCTCTCAATTGACTGTGCCTATTTATTATATATTGCTTGAGAAAGAGTGCATATTTAGGTTATTGTCGAACAACGTCACTCCCAAGGTATATATGAGATCAATACGGCGGGTTTAAAAGCAGGATTAGAGATAATGAAGTTTTGACGTGATCATAGTGAGCGGTGAAAAAGTGTGAGCTAGCGTAATTCGAGAGAATATGACTAGTACATTATTGTAGTTGATCGAGAGAGAGTTACGATAAGTCAAGTGCTTATGATCAGTAGAGAATACTTAGGCAAAATTATAGGAGACATTGCGGGAAGGATTCCGACAATTGAAAAAATCATAACTCTAGGCTTTTTCAATCTTGTCTCCAACCCTTAGCATTTTTCGTGGTTAATTCACTCTTTTAATTTGTTAGTTAATTAATTTAAAATAAGTATCTTTATATTTATAACTAAGAAATTGTTCAAACTTGTCTTCTTAGTGATAGTGAACAGTTATAGCGAAACCTTAGTTCTCTATGGGATTCGACTCCAGACTCTTAGACTGGATTATATTTACAGCGACCGCTTATCCTTTTTAGGATTAGAGTTGGGCGAGATCACTTTGCCATCACAATTTAAAATATAGTTGAACTCTAATAGTCGCCCCGAAAAGTGGTCAATCCAGCTAATTTTTTCGATAACGAAAGAAAGAAGAAAATTCATATAAATTGACAACGAAGTTATATTATAGAAACAATATTCTACCAAAATAATGAAGCCATTTTTGGTTTCTCTTGCACAAATAATTTTGAAGGGACCAAAACCAATTATTGATTTTTTATAGAGCAGAGGAAGACAAAAATTATCCGGCCAATGACAGATCAATTTTTGTTTTTGATTGTAGCTCTCCTTCTATGGTGTCTACATTCATTTGGGTTTGTTATCCCTTTTTTTTACATTTCCCTTTCAAGGATATAATCCAGTCCTCTCCCTGTCTAAACAAACTCAACCAAAATTTGAAGAAGAAAAATGTTTTGAAACAAACTCTAACGAATGGAATCCTAACCACCTCCTTATTCTACTATTCGTAATCCTTTTTGAACACTACCTTTCCTCTACACCACCCATACCATTTACACACACAACACGACACTTATTTCCTTTGGTGACCCCATCTCACCAAATAATATATATTTTACTTTATCAAATTACACAAGGAAATGTTAAAAAAGAGTAATTTGCACCCCAAAGGCAGAGAATATATTATCAAGTTTACACGATAAGTAATATCTTGCTTATGACAAGAGATAATAGGGCTTTGCAAATTATCTGATTTTATATATAAAAAACTCTCACTTTAATTTATCGTCCTTTCCCATTTTTATATCCGGTCTCACCATATTCAAATTTCTTTTAGGATAAACATTATGCTGCAAAGTATTTATCATTTATTATTATTGGATTAAGTGATCCATTCCTGGTTGTTTCTTCTGTTGAAATTTCCGTACATAAAACAAAAGTCCCCATCCTTTTACTCAATGATATAAAACCCAATAAAGGCTCCTCTCTTTTCTACACTTAAAATTAAAACAGTTTCTCGAACAGAAACAAACAAGTACTCCTACTAATGGAGACATTCAAGTCCACTACTTCTCTTCTTTTATTGACTCTCTTTCTTTCAAGCACTGTAACTCAAATCTTTGGAGTCAAGACACAAAGTGAAGCCCTTGGCCAATTTTACAAGGCTAAGTTTAGGCACAATTCCAACATTGATAAAAGCCATTTTACTCATGATTTTGATGATCAAGATCTCAAATATCTTCATAATAAAAAAACTGTGGTTTCTCAAAAAGAAAATGACAAGATTCAGAAACTTCCTGGCCAACCTCGAGTAAGGTTTGAGCAGTATGGTGGATATGTTACAGTTGATGAATCTGCTGGGAGAGCTTTCTATTATTACTTTGTTGAAGCTCAACGTTCTAAAGACTCTTTGCCTCTTCTTCTTTGGCTTAATGGAGGTAAATAATCTAAGCTTTTAGTAAGTACATACTTAACGTGTATATCATGTTAGTTATTATTTTTACTAGGTTATTAATTAAGTTTATGGTATAAATATATGTTATGCACAATTAGTGTGTAAAATTTAAACTCCTAATCTAAAACTCAAATACGAAGTTATTACTTACCTAACAATAATGTTATCATCCTCGCATTACATTGAAATATAGTATACCAAGTTTTTTATTTTTATTTTTCCCCTCAATTTTGTGTTTAAGTTATATTGCTTTACACATTCAGTTCAATTATAAGGTAATTAGAGATAAATCTCTAATATAAACATTAGTTTGTAATCCTTTCAAAAAATGGTAGTATTAACCTATTATCACATGTTAAAATACTCAAAATCTTTATGTTGTCTACATATATAGCTTGATTATTTTTAATTTCAAACAATATGGGTTTATTGTTTTCTTGTTTGATTAAACGTAATTTCATTTTTGTAGGTCCAGGATGTTCTTCTCTTGCATATGGAGCCTTTCAAGAACTTGGACCATTTAGAGTAAACAGTGATGGCAAAACACTTCACAAAAATAAATTTGCATGGAATCATGGTAAATTTCAAAACTATTTTCCTTTTCACCCAACTGAATTAATTAAAGATTATTGTTATCTCTCTAACTTATAAATTTTTTTTTAAAATATCATTAGCTGCCAATGTGTTATTCTTGGAGTCTCCAGCAGGAGTAGGTTTTTCCTACTCTAACACATCATCTGATGTTAAGATAGGTGGAGATAGAAAAACAGCTAAAGATAATTATCAGTTCTTAGTAAATTGGCTGGAAAGATTTCCTGAATACAAAGATAAAGATTTTTACATATCTGGAGAGAGTTATGCTGGTCATTATGTACCTCAATTGGCACATACCATTCTATATCACAACAAGAAGGCAAACAAGACTATGGTTAATCTTAAAGGAATTTTGGTCAGTCTCTTAATCCTTCTCAAATTTAATTCCATATAATTATATAACCTTTGTATATGTTTCTATTTTTTTTTTTTTTTATGTTTTTTGTCTTTGTGCTGAAATATATAAAATTATCTAGATTTGGATCTTACTAAAAAGAAATTGTTTTTCTTTTCTGAACATGGAGGAATAATTGAAATTTGGAAAAAATCATTAGAGTATGGGAGTTTCAGAATTAGGACAACTCTTGTTACATGAACAAGTTAGCATCAATCACATGGCCATATTATTCCGCATGGCCATATTTTTGTTCTTTGACAGCAATGACCAAGTTAGCATCACATGTAACAGGCTCCACAATATTAGTTTATCCAATAGCAATTTTGTCTATAAAATTTACATATATTCAGTTTAGTAATTACATAATGTACGGATTGATATGAGATTCAAGGTACAAAATTCACTGCTTTTGTCTCAAGTTAGAAGTAAGATAATTTTGATCGTTAAAATATAATCTGACCATCAAACTTCTAAAATATCTGATTATAGTGATAATATTGTAGTTTTTTTTTTTGGGGGGAGCTCTGCTCCTATTATTTCGCACAAGTAAAGAACTTTTGGTAAGAATAATTTTGAAAGTTGGTTAATCAAAGCAAGGAAGTGGGAAAGGAAGAATAGCAGGCCAAACTACCATATTCAACGAGTAATTCGAATTAAGCAAAACAAATTTTAAAAGAACTATGAAGTTTGCTTGCTAAAGCTTACGAAGACAATGACATAACAACTCTTTTCTGTTACTTAGTCTATTAAAAAAGAGCTTACTACCAATTACAGTTAGCTCGGACAGAATGGTTGCTTCCTAAAGATATATTGCATGTGCAAGAAATTAAGTAAAAATAATTACAGATCGTACAGCTGTAAACTGCTTAGCTGCACTTTATATCTGTGTACTAATTAAAAAGATTGAATAAGTATTATGGTGCAAGCTAATCACAATAAGGTTAGGTAATAGTAATAAAATGTTGTAGTGTCAACATGATGTATATTCATATTTCATCCGATCCACAATAAGTGATTTTTTGGTTATTTTCATACGGATTAAGAAATTCACCTTTTAACATTAATTAGCAATGAAATTGACCATATTAATATTTACTATCTCTTCACATAAACACTCCTAACACATACTCCAATACTATTTACTCCAAGGGTAGTGTAGGAAAAAAATAATTAATTCATTTTTGAAATCTAAAAAAATCACTTATTTTTTATCCAAAAAAAGGGAAAAAATCACTTATTGTGGAACGGAGTAATTTTTTTTTCTCGAGTTCCACAACTATCAATTACTGCCTCATTAAATAACTCCTAACTAGAAAGTTTCTAATTATGTCATTTGGTTTAACTTGATTCTAATTATGTACTTATTATCCTCCACAGATTGGTAATGCAGTGATTAATGATGAGACAGATACAAGAGGAATGTATGAATATTTTGCAAGTCATGCACTGATTTCTGATGAACTTGAAGCTCAAATCCAGAAGCAATGCAAGTTCACAGAGAGTTCAGAATCAGACGAGTGCAAATTGGCACGAAGTAAAGCTGAATATAATACTGACCCCATTGATATCTACAACATATATGCTCCACTCTGCCATAATACCAATCTCACTGCCAAGCCCAAGAAGCCTTCTGTAAGTTATAGCATTATAATTTTGAGCTATTTGTGTTCTAGTTAAATTTAACTAGGAAAATTATAGCATGAAAATTGAATTAAATAATGGATTTAGGTTATATTACTCCACTGACAGTGTATGGGATTTTTACGGTGGTCAATGTAATTTGACTTGTTATAGTAGGTTATAATTTACCTTTAAAACGAAGTTACTCATAATGTACTTTCTTAAATGAACATAGCCTGATCACGTTACTGTCTTTTTTTAAAAAATAGTTCTTGGTTAAAAGAATAAATTTAGCGTTAAAACTTTTAAGTCCAGTTGAACTTTTTGAGATGGATAGATATTTAAGTTAGTACAGAATTAAAGATATATTTTCTTAAAAGTCTACATATATAGAATATAAAGTTCGGTTCATATTCGTTTCCATTTTCGCATAACATTACAATATCGAAGCTATACAGGAGATCATGAAATAATTTTCGGTTGGAAAATATCTCTATTATAAGAGTTGGAAAATGATATGACCTTAATTAATGTGTAAAATAAAATATCAAAATTGTAGATTAAACTTCATATCTAGTCTCTTTTCTACCTATCATCAAAATTGTACACAAATGATTGACAATACTATTTACTGTGAAATGCAGTTAGTGATCGATCCATGTAGTGATTATTACACGATTGCCTATATGAATAGGCCTGATGTTCAGAATTCTCTCCATGCCAATGTCACCAACATTAAATATTCAAATTGGCAGCCATGCAGGTATTTTCAAAGAATTTTAGCCATATTAAATCTACTTATATACTCCTTTACTGCTACAAAATATTTCTTTTTTAGTCGAAACATTATGCAAATTAGAAGCATAAGACGAATAGAACGCATTGGAAGTCTATTACACAAGATGTTTGAGTTTATCTTTTCATATTCCTTCTTCTTACTTTAAAAAGCTCTTAGTACTAGTGCCAAGGTAACCAGTGGAATAGTTGAAGTACGACACTAATAAAAAAAGAACTGAAATCCAAAGTTTTATAATTTTGAAAGAGGATCGTGTTAACGGCAAATAATATCGGGACGGATCTAGAACATGAAGATCGGGTTCAACGGAACACAGTAGCGTTTGTTCATACCTTGTATATATACTAAGAAATTCATTAAATATCTATAAATATAATATTGTGAACCCATAAACTATTATAAAATAACTTGAGATCGTTGTAGGAGCACGCTAACTTTAAATTCTGGATCCGCCTCTGGCAAACAGTGGCGGAGCCACATGCACCAAAGGGGTGCCTACACCCCTTCGCCGGAAAATTACACTGTATAATTCAGTAACTCCGCCACTGCCGGCAAACATGACTCATTAACCATAGCGGCTTGTGCATTTTCTTGTTTGTTAAAAAAATGTAAATTTACCGCTGATCTAACTGTTCTTATTTATAGTTATTGATTCCTATTAATTTATATTCTTTAGGAATTAATATAAACTGAAACTATCTTAAATATGCAGTGATGTCCTAACAAATTGGACAGACAGCTCATCAACCATTATTCCTCTTCTCAGAGAGTTTATGACAAATGGACTTCGAGTGTGGATATTCAGGTGACCACCTTAATTATCCTCCAGTAACCATTTTCTTTAGTCTAGCTTTTTATTTTTTCTTATTCTTTTTATATCTTCTTATTTTATGTGTTGGTTATTTAGTAATTAGAACTTTTTTATGTTGAAAAAAAAAATGCAGCGGTGACACTGATGGAAGAGTGCCTGTTACTTCAACCAAGAATTCTATTAAGATAATGAAGCTTCCTATCAAAACTGCGTGGCACCCCTGGTACCTCAGTGCAGAGGTAATCATACTATTAGCCTCTAAATTTGTTTCCATTTTATAATATAGGAATATGAATATGCTATATATATCCCTGTTTGAGACAATATTTCATTGAATTTAGAAAAAACAAGACCATTTAATTTTATTTTATTTTTAATTGTTTCTGCCGTACGGTGACAGCGCTCTCTATAGATTAAAAAAAAGATCTAATACAACAAAAAGGAAACTGTACATACACATGCCTCCAAGTTAAAATGGACATATCCATTGAGATGACGTAATACCATATTAGCTCTTTCCAAAAATATACTCCTTTTCCTATTACTACAAACCTATGTGTACTTCTGATGAAATTATCCAACTCCAATAGGTATTGAATAAGAGTTTTCACAACCCTGTGTCTAAAAGATGGCATCGATCTGCCATTTATCCATCCTTAAACATCCCAAAGTCTGTCTGGGTAAACCTCCAGGGTCAAAAATCACCATCCATTTGCTCCCAATTTTTCCATGACATCAGCAACTTGATTCTCTTCCCTAAAGCAATGACTGAATTTAATATTGGTGTTACCTTGTTCAACCATCTTCTTTACTTCTTTGATAAATGGTTGTAGATGCCATGGTATATTTGTTTTTCCTTGCAATATCTGAATGATTAGCATGGAATCACATTCAAGAATGATATTAAAATATCCATTACTTAATCACCAATGAACTCCAAACCAAGCTGCCTTTGCCTCGGAATAATTATTTCTTCCAATGTCTAGTTGTTGTGAGAAAGCCATCACTAACTTAGCTTCGTGATCTCTGACTATGCCCGTGCATCATTAAAACTTCTCCCATCTGTGTTCACTTTTATCCAGTTTGCTGGATAATTACTTTTAAATTGATGCATCATTAAAACAGGACCATTTAATTACTTTTAAATTGATCTTATCTGTGTTGTTTAAAATGTAGGTTGGTGGATATACACAAGTATATAAAGGAGACATGACATTTGCAACAGTACGAGGGGCAGGACATCAAGTACCAAGTTATGAGGCAGCTAGATCCCTTTCACTTGTCATGCATTTTCTTGCTGGAACTGACCTCCCCAATAAACACAATTAACTAGTTTTCTAGTCAATATATGTTCACTTAAGATCCTTTATTCGTTTCATGCATTTATGGCTTCAGGTTTCAACATAATGTAGCCTTCTCCTTTTCTTTTCTCGAAATAATCTATAGTATTTGATTTTTAGTACAGTCAAACTTCTCTACAAAATCAACTTTTATAATATTACTTTACTATAACATCCAAATTTTCTTTTGAGCCAATTTTCCATGTTATGCCAGCCAAAAAATGTCGGTGGAAAAATGATCTCATAATAAAAAGATTTGATTGTAGTAACATCTGGTTTTTCAGATTTTATAGAGAGTTTCGAAAACAATAGTGACACTACTTTTTTGTTTTGTAGGAGAAAATGAAAAATATATTCATCTTGTTTGATCAAAAATATAAATCTTAGTTCAACTGATTAAATTTATACAACTAGGGGTTAATCTGAGTTAATAATAATCTATACTATATTAAAAACACGAATGCCCTTATCGAAATGTCGTTCGCTTTTTTTACCGTTTAAAAATAGATTTCACATTGGATAAAATTATAATTTAAGTTACTTTCCTAATATTTAGGACTTTAAAAATCACTAAAATTTTAGTTATTAGATTATTTCTTATTTGAACTGTGTATGAAATCCTAATATGTAGGATTTAACAAGAATACTATAATAAGAAGTTACTTTCCTAATCTTTTTGCCCTTTTGTCTTGTTTTTTTATTTTTTTTTGAGCCGAGGGTCTTTCGGAAACAGCCTCTCTACTCCTTCGGGGTAGGGGTAAGGTCTGCGTACACACTACCCTCCTCAGACCCCATTAGTAAGATTTTACTGGGTTGTTGTTGTTGTTGTTGTTGTTGTTAATATAATAAGAAAAAGAAAACATGTAAAAGGTTCTCCAACAAAATAAACAATCCGATTACGCAGCTTTATTTTCTTTCATGAAAATTTTAGTTCCCGACGACACGATGGTGTTTTGAAATCAAGTACAAATTATTTGACTTTTAATTTATAGATTTTTTTAGCATTGAATAATAGTATAAATAAAAATAGATAATAGACAATACACTTCCATATACTACTTGAACTCCCTTCATATTCAAATAATATTGTTTCTTCATTGATTTTTAGTGTAATATTTAAAAATGACACTCAAATATTAGAACAAATAATTAAGTATTTTTTCTTTATCAATTTTTGTGTAATATTTTGAAAATTACACCAATATCTAGATAAAAAACTAAGAAAATATTTAAAAATTTAAAAGAATGTTTACATTAAACAAAATTCAAGGATAATAATCCTGGGATAAAATATAGGATTATTTAATTTCGTATTTGGATATTTATTTTTTTGGTATAAAAAGTTGTGAGAATAGTTATACCACAATCTTAATTAGTTGTTATGTTTATTCTACATTCAATTCAATGTGAGATAATAATTTGGGGATTTGATATCCCATGATAAAATAATCAAATATCAAAATATCCTTCTCCAAAGCGCTTATTTCAAAATAAGAAGACCAAGTTTAAAGTTAAAAATAAAATTTTATCCAAGTTTATATAAGAAAAAGCAAATACATTTTTTATATTATACTCCATACGTTCTATTTTTCATTCAATAAATCAAATATTTATCAATCGAAAGTATATCTAATAAATATTTTTGTTATTACTTGATTTCCGTAATTATAACTTTTGCATTATAATCCCACTACAACTTTTTGTGAATTAAAAGACCCCTTAGGCTACATAAAGGAGAAGATTGGCTTAAAAAAATAATTAGACAATAGAGAAAATTTAGCTACAGTATAACACCTAAAGTCAAATTGGTAAAAAACGCCAACTTGAAATAATAAGGATAACACAACAGAAGATAATATTTTGTATTATAAATGAATTTATTAATTTTTTATTTTTATTTATTCCAACAAATGACAACTCATGGGTATTTGTTTATATATTTGTTTGTAAAATATTAACTCAATATTAGTCGTTTTCAGAGTTTACACTATAGTTATCAATTTTTCTTGAGCTATAGGGACAACCTCTTCATTCCAAATCTCTAAAGAAATAAAAAAAATAATTTTCAATAGGTTTTATTTGACAAATCTTTAAAGAATCTTGAAAATAATATTATGCATTACTTGCTTGTTTTTAATATTAGATCACATAAATAATAACAACTTTCATAAGATATTCCCAAAGAGGTCTTTAAAAAAAGAATAAAGCATTTACGGATTTTTATAAAGAAAGATTTCTTTCTTAATTGTGTTAGTTAAATGGGATCAACATTCATCATTCAAGATATTTACTTTTTGTTTTATAACCAAAGACATTATTTAAATATTATTTATGTGATTTTATAAAAATTATATATCTATTGATATGGGGTACACGTGCAAAGCGCGTACCCTAAAACTAGTATCCTAAAGATGAAATTCTCGGTATGGTGATAAATAATACGTATATCTATTCCAAAGGTTATGATGGTGCACAATAATGACAATATTCAGAGACCCAAAAGGAAGAAATGTAGCATTAAATAGTGATGAACATCAATAAATGATATTTATGTAAATAAAACTTATGGGTCACCCGAGAAAGTATGAAATCAGTAGATGTTCTTTCTGACAATGATGAATGATAGATCAGCCTTTGAATATTCGAGTTATTCTCGGATCCAGTGGAGAAGTGTGTATCAAAATCTTAGTCAAAAGGCTATTTTTGTATGCACGTAATAAGGGCAAATTCTCTCAATAAAATCAAAGTATACTTTACAAATGAATATTTCATGTCCCATATCATTGTGTCTCTTTATATTTATAGGGAACGTGTTCCAGAAAACCTAGTGCCGAGAATATTCACTAGAATATTCTCTTTAATGTCCTATCTTGAGACTAACCGTTATAATTTTGTCAATGGTATTTGACCTCGGCCTCGATCCTTGACGACTCCTCGACCTCAGTCCTTGCTGACTCTTCGACCACGACCTTTATTGTTCCTTAAGCCACTTCGATACGTGGCGGCCTGGGAGTGTTTCGCTAATTCCATCCTCACTTAAGTATTCTAGAGATGGATTTTGACCCATACAGTTAGTCCCTCCGCTCATCGAGGTCCTCCTTGGGATGAGGTCGACGAGTGGACAGTGTCGTTTGTGATACAATTTTATCGAGCTGGCTATATAGGTTGTGGTCGTGGAGACATGGCAACATGGCCTTCTGAGGCCCACACATTTGAATTCTTTGAATTTTTCAGGAAGTCCGTTGGAGCCATCTGGTCCAAGAGAAAAAGTGACATCATGATGTCATGCATCATAATGACCTCGTTTTCCGATGTGTCACATCGATTCAAGTACTGACCCTTGATTGGCTCTGCCATTTCGATCTTCGTGCTAATTATGACCTGCCATTTTGATTCTGGTGTCCCCAAATCTTATAAATCGGGGATGGTTTATTGATTTTGAAACTTTTTCCAACTCCCTCTTCTTCTTAAGCAAGAGCTTCTCCTTCATCTTCTTCGCAAAATCCTTGCAACTCTCTATTGTTTTCAAAAGTCATTTCCTTTTGCTTCACCATCTTTTTTCTGCAACGATGTCCTTGCAATCATCAGATATTCATATGGAGGATCACTCCGTTCCTTTAGACGTGGGTTTTCCCGAAAAGGGGGAAGATAGCGGAATTGCCGCCGATGAGGAAAGTTTACCCATTGTAGAAGAGATTGTACCTCGATATCCAGATGCCAAACCGAACTTCCATAAGACATCGGAAGTGGTGACAGAGCGGTTCAAATCTGCAATGATGGCAGAGCGATTAGCCGAGCTCTAGGTTAGACTCGGCCTACCTGGTCATGTAGACTTGATCCTAGTGGGCAATGACGAGGTTCGGGTTCACCGTCCCGGCTTCTGCGCCTATTACGCATACCCATTATTGATTGGGTACTCGTTTCCTTTACCGTAGCTGATAGAAGACTTATGCTGGTACTACAACATGTGCTCGGCGCAGCTCGTCCCTTATATCTTTAAGGTGGCTATGATGTTGACGAAATTCGCCAAATTGGCCGCCGTAAAAACATTACAGTGTGCCACCTAGGGACCTTGCTGAATCTTCACCATCGCAGAGGAAAATGCTTGGTGGTGAGAATGGATGACAAAGCTAGTCGGCATTTCTGGATCGACTACTTGTATGTCAGGACCGAAGATATAGTGTCCACCGTCGCAGACTTCCCCGAGGCTTGGAACCTTACTCGTGAGTTCTCTTATTAGATTACATACTTTATGTATCTAGTGTTCTCCTTGTTGTTGGTCGGCTAACCAACTTTCTCCTTTTTGCAGCTACTATTCGGCATTTTCAGATGATAACCCGCATTGCTTATTGGGTTAGACAGATCCTCCCTCATACACCCGGGGTGCGTGATTGGTCGAGCTTCTCACAGAGATTTCAGTCGTCTCCTCCCTCAGCAGGTAACTTTTCTCCTACCATTAACGCCTTGATTTCTTTGCCCGTTTTCCTTCGTCGATTTTCCTCCTTCCCGTTTTTCCTTAATTTCGGCCAGGAGGTCTATAAGGAGGTCGAGAGCTCCCACGCCCTCATTCTGGAAGAGGAAGGCCATTACGCCCTTAGTTTCTGCCCTTGTTTTGACCGCGGCTGATCCTATCTCTGTTCCAACTCCTCTTGCCGTCGCGCCCGACTTTGTTTCCACTTCGGCCGTGGAGATTTCAGCTCCTCCTCTATAATCTCTCATCTACGAGAACGATGAGCCTTTTCCTAGTGATGGAGATCTCCAACCTCGAAAGAGGAGGTCCGTGGATGGAGTCACCCTGGCCGTTGATGCGGCAAAAAGGGACTTTTCGCTATGTGAGACGGCAACAATTCTTGTGGGAGATGATGTCGAGCCGAGTCCCGAGGTCGGTGAGAGCCGATGTAGATGTATATCTTCATTCTGCGGTGATGGAGACTGAAGGGACGACTGCTGACATTCTTGACCATTCGCGGCGAAAGGAGGCATCAACTTCTCAAACAGCTGCAGATACCTCCTTGCATGCCAACGAGAGGGGCAAAAACATCGCTGGGAGGGCCATGAGTCAGGTTCCGTTGTCGATGCGGATGACCTAAGGATGATCGAAGAAGGTCTTACCCAGCTTGAGGTAAGGTTGGAGGGGTCTACGGGGACTATCGCGATCCTCATGGATTTTGATCTGTTGGTGAACACCGAGGAGGTAGTCCCCGCCCTCGGTCCTCTCTATTCGAAAATAGAAGGTAAGACCCTTAAAGAAATAAATGATGGTGCTTTGTCGAGGAGCATTGCTGGACTTGCTCTTAGGGTGAGTGTTTGTGCTTTGACCTTTTTTCCCATTTTTTAAGGCGTCCTTGGTTCTGGTTTCTTTCTTCTCTTTCCTTTTTATTAATGCAGATTGTGATTTTGGAGATTAAGAGCGCCTAGAGGAAGAATAGGCGTAAATAAATCTTTGTAAAATTAAAAGATAAATACTTTGAGAATCGCGACAAGTATTGAGATCTCCCCAGGCGATTTCACAAAGGCAGCGACATGCATACCCTTCGGTAAGAGTTGAAAGAGAAGGACAATGAGTTGGTGCAGGCCATCGAAAAGTGTAGCATCCTCGAGGAGGGGATGTTGAGGAGTAGGGAAGAGGATCTTGAGGTTAACAGGTGCATGGAGGTCCAATGCAGTGATCTTCAAGATCAAGTGGTCAAGTTGCGTGGGCAGTTAGAAGAGTGCCGAATTCAGCTGGAGGCCCTCAATAGTGAGATCGCTGAGAAGCAAAAGGAGCTTAAGAAGGTCGAGTCCTCTCGTTTGGATGCTCATAGGAATACGAAGATACTTGAGTCGGAGAATAAGACTCTCCGAGCCGAGCGGGAAAACTATCAATCAACAGCGAGAGCTAAAGAAGATCGTCTCGAGGAGAGGATTGGCGAGCTGGAGAAAGATAACTCCGTCCTTCATGATCGAGTGACCTCTTGAGAGGACGAGAAGTCTCAATTAATTACACAACTGTCCTCTTCCCATGCTTCTAATATTCCCAATGTACCTCAGGAGTTCTATGAGTTTCGGATAGGCTTCGAAGTGAATTTGGACTTGGTGAAATTGCTGGTGTAACTGATCTTGTTGCAGGCCTCTGATCTCGTATTTTTGAGATCAGGCATCGCATTTGCGACCTCTGAGGGGTTCACATTTTCAAAGTTTCTCATCGCAAATGCGAAGAGAAGCTGGGCCACACAGGTTTCGCATATGCGAAATAACCTTCGCATTTATGAAGTGGGTCTGGGGAAGGCATTCTTCGCATTTGCGATAATAGAGTCGCATTTGCGGTCATCCAAAGTTCGCATTTACGAATAATTCTTCGCAATTAGGAAGACAACAAGGTGTGAAGGACTTCGCATTTGCGATTATTTCTTCGTATTTGCAAAGCCGAGGTTGTAAATGTGACATCTGCAGTTCAGTATTTGCATGTGGCAGGGTCCGTTTCTGAGGCTGCCCTTGGAGATGCTTGGGTTAAGGCTTGTAAAGATTGATTCGCTTGGTCGAACACAACCTAGTATTAAATCATGGCCGAGGGCCAATAGGTGTTATTCAAGTGTGGTCGAACATAACCTTAACACAAAAAGGTGTCTTGGTAAACATAAGTTTCTTATTACTTCGACATTGTTGCTTTGGTTACATATTTGGAGAGAGTTACAGATTTCGGGATGTTGGCTGGCATTCCAGTCCCAGTCTATCTAGTCCCTTCATTGTTTGACTTGGAGAGTATCTAGGAGTCGGGCAATGGAAAAGTAAAAAAAGAAGTCTCTCCTTCGCGTACTTCAACTCGAAGTGTTCCCTTCGCCGCCTTGTTAAAAACCTCCTTGAGAAAACCCAAATGGGACAAAACTCCAGTGAGAAAAAAAGAGTAGGACTTGGGGAACACTTTTCCCTTAGAAGTTGAAGTATTTGAGGTGGCTGATATTCCAATTGTTTGGTAGTTGCTTTCCTTCCATTGTCTCTAATTGGAATGAACCCGTGTTTGCTTTGGCTGAGATTTTGTGCGGACCGTCCTAGTTTGTTCCCAACTGGCCTTCACGTGGGTCTTTGCTTGCTTGAGTTTTGGCTTCTATCATATAGTCCCCGACTTTAAGCGGCCGGATCTTCGCTTTCTTGTTGGAATATCATTTTGCTTGCTGTTTTTGGCCGACCATTCTTACGTACGCCATATCTCTTCTTTCATCGAGTTCCTGCCTTCTGCTCTTATCATTACTCGTGCCGCTTTTGTGGGAGTACCTTAGACTGGGTTTTCCGACTTCAATCAGTATTACTGATTCGGTCCCATAGACCAAAGAGTAGGGTGTCTCTTTTGTGCTCGTCTTGGGAGTTGTTCGGTACGCCCATAATACTTCTGGCAGAATTTTCGGCCACAGTCTCTTGGCGTCTTCGAGCTTTTTCTTCATGATTTTTAGTATGGACTTGTTGGAGGACTCTGCTTGTCTGTTACCTACTAGTGATATGGGGTTGAAAGTATCCTCTTGATATGTCATTTCTCGAAGAATTCAGCGATTTTCTTTCCCCTGAACTGGGGTTCGTTGTCACAGCTGATCTCCTTGGGTAAGCCGAATCAGGTGATGATGTTCCTCCATATAAAGGTGATTACCTCTTGTTCCTATATTAGGGCGAACACTCCTGCTTTCACCCATTTAGAGTAATAGTCAGTTAAAACCAAAAGAAATCGTATACTATCTCGCCCTGCTGGGAGGGGCCCCACGTTTTCCATTCCCCGTTTGATGAACGGCCACGGGGAGGTGACCGAGTGGAGGTGTTCCCCTGCTTGGTGAATCATTAGGGAATACTTTTGGCATTGTTCACATTTCTTCATGAAGTTTGAGGCATTCTTTTTCATGGGGGGCTAATAGTATCCCGCCCGTATGAGGCATCTGACTAGTGCTCGATTGCCGGAGTGGGCACTACAATGGCCTTCATAGACTTCTTCGAGGATACGTTGGGTATGGTTTGGGCCCAGACATTTCTCCAGAAGGCCGTCGTAAGTCCTCTTGTACAGTTCGCTATGGAGGAGATTGTATCTGACTGCTTGCATTCTTAGTTTCTTGGCTTCTTTTTTGTCATCTGGGAGTGTGCCATCCTGCAAATAGGCGATAATAGGATTGCACCAATCCTACGTTAAGTTTACGATTCTTATCTCGACTAGGTCTAGTGACAAGTTGAGGAGGTGGACTACGCTTTTATCCCCGGTCGTGATGTTTTTGGTAGATGTGGCCAGTTTGGCGAGGCAGTGCGCTTCGGCACTCTGCGCACGTGGGATCTGGTCGAGCTTGCATTCGTCGAACTCATGCAGTGGATTACATATCTCAGTCTGATATTTTTGCAACCTTTGTTCCAATATTTGGAAAGTCCCTGTGACTTGGTTGACTACGAGCTAGGAATCATAGCAAAGTTTCAACTGCTTCACCCCATACTTAAGTGCTAGCCTCAACACTGTAATTACGACCTCATACTCGACCTCGTTGTTAGTCATATCATGGCACCTTATGGACTGGCGAATTACTTCCCCTGTAAGGACCTCGAGTACGAGTCCCAGTCCGGATCCTGATTCGTTGGATGCACCATCGGTGTATAGGACCCGGAGGTCTTGTGTTTGAAGGGAAGTTTGGACGGCTTCCTTTTTTACTTCAGGCATTAGCTTTGCATTGAAGTCTGCAACGATGTCGGTGAGCACCTGTAACTTTATTTCCATTCGCAGCTGGTATGTGATATCGTGCTTGCTTAGCTCGATATCCCATTTGGCCAACCTTCCCAATAGCTCGGGTTTATGTAAAATGCTCCTCAGGGAAAAGGTTGTGACGACCGAGATGGGGTGGCACTGGAAATAGGGTCTAAGCTTTCATGAAGCTACAACCAATGCCAGAGCTAATTTTTTGAGGTGCGGGTATCTCGTCTCGGCATCGACGAGTTTTTTGCTAATGAAATAGATGGGAGATTGCGTACCTTTATTTTTGCGGATCAGGACTACACTTACTGCTACTTCGGAGATAGCTAGATAGACGAGGAGTTGCTCCCCAAGTTCGGGTTTTGAAAGCAGAGGTGGTGATGATAGGTATGCCTTCAGTTCTCGCAGAGCTTGGACACACTCGGGAGTCCATTCGAGGCCGTTGTCCTTTTTGAGTACGCCAAAAAGTTTTTGACATCTATCAGACAACCGCGAGATGAATCTCGATAAGGCAGCGATTCGACTAGTCAAACTTTGAACTTGCTTCTTGGTAGTCAAGAGTTCTGGTATCCCCTCGATAGCTTTGATTTGGTCTAGGTAAGTCTCGATCCCCCGTTGTAACACCAAAAAACCCAAGAAATTTCCTGAGGCTACGCCAAACGCGCATTTCTCCGGGTTCAGTTTCATTATGTACCGTCTTAATATGTCGAAAACTTCCTTCAAATGATCGATGTGATCCTCTGCCTTTACGGACTTGACCAATATGTCATCTATATATACTTCCATGGTCTTTCCAAGCTGGTCTTTGAACATCTTTGTGACCAATCTTTGATATGTAGCCCCCGTGTTCTTCAGCCTAAACATCATGACCCTATACCAGTATGTTCCTTGGTGGGTGATGAACATAGTCTTCTCCTAGTCTTCTTCCTCCATAAGTATTTGGTTGTAGCCTGAGTATGCATCCAAGAAACTCAATAGCTCATGCCCAGCCATTGCATTGATGAGTTGGTCGATGTGGGGTAACGAGAACGAATCCTCCGGACATGCTTTGTTCAAGTCTGTGAAATCCACGCACATCCTCCATTTCCTATTTTTCTTTTTGACCATCACTATGTTGGCGATCCACTTGGGGTACTTCGACTCCCTGATAGAGCTATTTTCTAATAGTTTCTCCACCTCCCAGCGGACTGCATCGTTGATGACAGAGTTGAATTTATGTTGGCCTGCCTTACTTGGGGGTAGAACGGGTCGACATTTAATTTGTGTTTGGCGATTTCCCTGGGGATGCCCAGCATATCTACATGGCTGAAGGCAAACAAATCTGCATTAGTTATTAAGAATTGACTGAATTTACCTAGTTTCCAGAGTTTGCATCCGATGTAAGCCTTTTTGCTACGGTCATTGAGGTCCAATTGACCGGGGTCGAGGTCTTCTATGGTTGAATCTGCAGCCTCGACCATTTCGGGATCCATGATGACGTCCCTGGTCTCTTCTTGCATCGACCTCGACCCTGTTGATTGCTATCCCTCTTTTTCCTTGTCTTTTTTCTGTTGGGTTATCGTGATGTCTAAGATAATGCGGTAGCACTCCCGGGACGTACGATGTTCTCCGCGTATACTGAATATTCGTGATGGTGTTGGGAATTTAATTACTTGGTATAGGCTGGAGGGGATGGCTCTCATAGGATGTATCCATGGTCGACCCACTATGGCATTGCACGTTGTTGCCTGGTCTATGATGTGGAATGTCATCTCCAGAGTCACGACGCCGGCCAAGACGGGGAGTGTAATTTCCCCCGATGTCCGCTCAACTGCATTATTAAAACTGGTTAGCATGATGCAGCGCGACACTATCTTGTCCTCGAGTCTCATTTGGGTGAGGACTCAGGGATGGATAATCCACCATGATACGTTTGACATCAGTATCTAAAATGCATAAAGTAATGACGAGGGCATCATTATGAGGGAAAGTCAAATCGTCGGCATCTGACTCATCGAAGATGATACTTTCTTCGAGTCTATTGTATCATTCGCAAGTGATAGACCACTTAAGCTTGTGAGTGGTGGTGAACTTCACGCCGTTGATAGAGGTGTTGTGGCTGCCGCCGATGATCATGTGGATAGTTCGAGCTGGTGATGGTGGCTTCGGCAGGCCTTGGTGTTCACATCCTCTTACGAAGCTATTTCTCCCCTTGTTGCTTAGCAGCACTTTGAGGTGTCCTTGCCGTAACATGGTTACGACTTCTTGCCTGAGGGCAATACAATCTTCTGTTTAGTGCCCACGTTCCTAGTGGAACTCACAGAGGGCGTCAGATTTTCTGGTGTTCGGATCGGATCTCATCTTTGATAGCCACTTGATCTTTGTTCTGAGTTTCTCAAGAGCATAGACTATTTATGTATGTGACACATAAAAATTGTGAGTAGATAATAAGGGGGCATACCTCTCTCGTTTCGTTAAGTCCCATTCCTAGGCCTGGATGGGCCTTCTTCATAGCGGAGGGAGGGTATGACGGGCGCCCTTACATATGGCTGGTGTCGTTCCCTGTTGGGTCGCGAGACCGGGTGATCCCTCCCGATGTTGTATCTTCGTTCTTTTCTGGATTCGGTTTGTACCGAGATTAGCCGATGAGTTGGTCAGTTGAGGTCGTCCTCATTGATGACGTCCAAATCCACTACTAAAAAGTAAATGGCATAATTTTCCCAACTATGAGTCGGGATCGAATCCCACAGAGAATAATATGTAGGCGATTAGGAATGTAAGAGAATTATCACTTATTATGCAATGCCAAACACTTAGAATGGGTGTTGAGAAAATATTATAGCTAAATACGAAAATGTAAACTAACCTAGAAAGCAAGTAAATTTATCAATGGCTATAAGTATGGATACATTGGGAATTACACTCAAGTAGCGATCCAATATATTTTACAATTTTATAAATATGAACGAGTTTATGTTAATTAGCCTCGGATAATAATTCTATAGTAGCTTCTCTCGAAAACTAACAAGACTTCCTAATTGAATTATCCCAAAAATAATTAAGAGATTAAGCACATCCGAATATGGCTACAAGTAGTTCATTTCTATTCCTAGGTAGAATCTATAAAGTGAGAGTTAACGCCTCAAGTTCTTGTTAATTAATCTTTTCCAACCCCGAATTATTTTTCTCAAAATTAATTCGAAGTAAATGGGCGAGTCCTAGGGTTAGCTAACCCCTTTGAAAACATTCAAGAACAAGAATAATTAAAGAAACAATAACTCACTTCATAATAAATAAAAATTGTTCAATACATAAGCACAACAAGGTATTTAATCCAAACTTTAAATATGAATATTCTCATAAACAAGATTCAAGTATTGGAAAAAATATTACACACTTAAATATTTAATACAAAGCAAGGAGATGAAGAAATGAGCATAAATGAGTAAGAAATTCTCAACCAAAAGCTCCAAATCTTCAAGACCCAAGTGTGTGTGCAAGAACCCTAGTTCCAAACCTTGTCTTCTCTAGTCTAGGAGACTGAAAATTAAGCCAAAGATCCTTCCAAAAAATGTGTTAGGCCACGTACTAAATGGTTTGGGGTCAAAATAATGAAATTCTAGAACTGCCTAGGCTTTTCCGCTTGAGTCTCCAGCTTCGCGTTCGCGATGGTTTGAGTCTCCAGCTTCGCGTTCGCGATTATCCCCACGCGTTCGCGATGGTTTGAGTTCTGCTGCTGCGCGTTCGCGATGTATGCTTCGCGTTCGCGAAGGTCTAACTTTCTGATGCTTCGCATTCGCGAAGGGTAATTCACTGGGCAGACTTCCATTGTCCATTTTAGCTCCTTTTTGACTCGTTTTCACATGGTTTCTTCACCATCACCTCTAAATCACTTGACACCTGAAATATACCAATAAACCTCAATAAATGCCTTAGTTTCTCAACCAAATCATACAAAAGCCTAAGTATCAAGATGAAATAAGTTGGTAAAATACCAACTTATCACTCATCTGGTTGGACTTCGGCACAATACGCATTATGGATTTCGTCCCAAGTGGTTGGAGGATATTTCATCAATCGGCTCAACAGTTTTCTAGTCGCTCTTGAACCATCTCTACTCAACCCGTTCTGGAAAGCTACGACCGCCATCCCTTCGGACACATTTCACAGAGTCATCCTTACTCTGTTGAATCGGGCGAGGAAGTCCCTCAGTCCCTCTCCCAAGGACTGCTTGACAACGAATATGTTGTTTACTCTTGCTTCAGCCTTCTTGGCTCCAGCATGTGCAGTTACGAACTTATCAGCCATTTCCTTAAAGGTTTCT
Organism: Nicotiana tomentosiformis; assembly: GCF_000390325.3. NCBI lineage: Eukaryota > Viridiplantae > Streptophyta > Magnoliopsida > Solanales > Solanaceae > Nicotiana > Nicotiana tomentosiformis. The sequence continues at coordinate 88,353,147 of NC_090812.1, read as the reverse complement.
ATGGAGCGGGCTGGTAGCTGTGAGTACCATATTAATGCCTCTCCCGTAAGGGTTTCGCCAAACTTCTTCAGTAAAATAGAGGGCACTTGTTCCTTGGCGAGGTCGTTGCCTTTCACGAAGGTGACGTAGTGGGTCACATAATCTTTGGGATCAATTGTTCTTTCGTATATTCTAAGGTAGGGAGGTATTTTGAAGGTCTTTGGTATGGCATGCGGGGTTGCCTCGTTGTTGTATGATTGCTCTTCGAACCTGCCGGAGTCCCTTTTTGGTAACAGCTTAGGAGCGCCCGGTATCTTGTCGACTCGTTCTTGGTGTTCTTTCATCTGGTCTCGGGGTGCTCTATTTTCATTCTCCATTCCCTCCATCCTCCTTAGAACGGCAACGAGGGCACTGTCACATGCACTATTAGTAATATTGTGAGTTATACCTGTTATCGGAGGATTTGGTCGGTTGCACTGTTCCTGTGCTCGTTGTATTGTGCAAGCTCTTGTGTTTCTGTGGTCGTACCTGGAGTGGGCTTATTGAGAACGCTCACTAGCGTATCGGTCAGCCATGCTTCGAGGAGCTTTTTAATAGCTGGGGACGTCCCTTCTTCTGCGGGCGTGGAGGCCCCTTTTTCGCTGGTTTTTGTTATGCTACAATGAGGCGAGGCGACCTCTCGCACCTAGGGGAAGCGGCGGGCATCACGTCCTCGCCTACTGTTTCACAACTCTCGGTGATAACGTTCATGAGGTTGCTAGGGAAATCGCCTATTACTTTTGTTTTTTTTCCTTCGTTACCTGCCATGTAGGTTTTCGTACGTATAAAGAACGAAGAAATTCTTGGGGTTTGTGAGGTTAGTGACTTGCGTTAGCTGTAGATCTAAAGGAAACTAAAAAATTAAGTAAGAAATCCCCACAGATAACGCCAAATTATTTGACCAAAAATATAAATTTTGGTTCAACTAATTAAATTTATATAACTAGGGGTTAATCTGAGTTAATAATAATATCCTAAAGATGAAATTCTTGGTATGGTAATAAATAACACGTATATCTATTTCAAAGGTTATGATGATGCACAATAATGACAATATTAAGAGACCCAAAAGGAAAAAATATAGCATTAATTAGTGATGAACAACAATAAATGATATTTATGTAAATAAAACTTATGGGTCACCCGAGAAAGGATGAAATCAGTAGATGTTCTTTCTGACAATGATGAATAATAAATCAACCTTTGAATATTTGAGTTATTCTCGGATCCACCGGAGAAGTGTGGATCAGAATCTTAGTCAAATGGTTGTTTTTGTATGCATGTAATAAGGGCAGATTCTCTTAATAAAGTCAAAGTATATTTTACAAATGAATATTTCATGTCCCCTATCATTGTATCTCTTTCTATTTATAGGTAACATGTTCCTAGAAAACCTAACAGTACAAGTGCCGAGAATATCTACTAGAATATTCTCTTTAATATCGTATCTTGAGACTAGCCGTTTTAACTCTCTCAAGGGTATTCGACCTCGGCCTCGATTCTTGACGACTCCTCGACCTCAGTCCTTGCTGACTCTTCGACCACGACATTCATTGTTCCTTAAACCACTTCGACACGTGGCGACTTGGAAGTGTTTCACTAATGTCATCCTGACTTATGTATTCTAGAGACAGATTTTGACTCATACACAACTTTCATGACCCCATAGTTTGTCATCAAACGTAACATTTGGTTTTCTTTTAATTAGATTCACTTCGTATTAACAAATCCAGGCCAAAAAACGGTGGTATATTTTTTTTGTGCCGTTTAAGAGAAATCTTCTTCTTATGTTTTTGGATGAATGAATCCAACTAAAGACACATGTAAGCCTGTTTCACTATGAAGGAAGAGGTGTTAGAGCAAAAAGGCTAATTCGAGATGGGATGTGGAATTTGCAGGGGATTTGAAATTAAGGGTAATGTAGGATGAATTTAGACAACTCTGGTATATATTTGGCACGATTGGACAGACGCTCTTTTTCAAGAAAATATTTTGTGTGAGAAAATCAATATTAAAAATGATTTTCAAGGAATACAATTCGAAAAAATATACACGGATCCAATGAAAAGTACAAAGTCCAACAAACTTCTATATAAGATTCATAATAAACTTGGAAACTAGATCCCATCACATGTAATTGGGAGTTTATTTCCCATATAAAACCTTTTTTTAAATTCAAGTTCACTTTGTTAACATACTTGTAGTGTAAAAATACTGAATAGGAAAGATCTTGCTTGATTATACGTATATATGGTTAACCATAAGCAAATCTTGCTTTTAAAGAAATTAAATCTCACATTATAGTCAAATGATCCACCCTAAAATGACTTAGTTTTCAAAGTCCATAACAGAACCATCAATCCATTCTGTTTTCATTCCTAAATTTAAAAGACATGGGAAAAATCACTGTCTTCCTCCTTCTAACCCTCATTCTTTCACAAATTGTTTCTTCAAGCCATGACAGGAGGCATAGTCATGGTCTTGGCAAACTTTACTTAACCAAGTTATTGAAAAAAGAATCAGCCATTGACAAAAATAGCCATTTTAGTTCAGCCCTTGATTATTTAGAATTGGATAAAGTTGTTCTTCCTCAGGAGGGGTTGAAAGACAAAGATCAAATCAAGAGATTGCCGGGTCAACCACCTGTCAAATTCAAACAATATGGTGGATATGTCACAGTCAACGAATCTGCTGGTCGTGCATTGTTTTATTATTTTGTTGAAGCTGAGAATTCCAAGTCATTGCCCCTCCTTCTTTGGCTTAATGGAGGTACACAAATTTGGTTGGTTGACATAATTAATCCTTTTCTCTTACTAGCGGATGATTGTTACATGCTCACAGCGTATCGTATTATATTGTACTGCATTGTATTGTATTATATTATTTGATGATTAATATAACGTTTGGATAAATTTTATCGTTTGTCGTTTCATAATGTGATGCACCAATAATATGAAAAACAAACTTGCAATATTACTAAGAAAAAATAGGATACAAAATAGAATTATAATATTAAAAAATAGGGTAAAAAATAAAATATAATTATTTAATAATAAGGAAGGGCAAGATGGGAGAAAAAAACAAAGTAACGACGCCACCACATCAAATTTGTCTTTACATAAAATGGCACGTTTCGTTGTTATGCAGCGATGGATTTAACGATACGATAAAATAAAATTTAAGTAACAATCAAAACAAATATTGTATTTAAAGTAATAATACGATACAACACAATATTTAACAACCATCCAAACAAGCGGTAAGATAGTTACTATTAATGTGCAGATAGAGACTGGTCTAGGATGGTTCGGCTCGAACTATTTATGCATATACAGAAAAACATTTAACATATACATATAAGATTACGCTCATTCTAAATCCGTAAACTCTTGATTTTGAATGCGTTGAATTTCATTTTTGATAGGTCCTGGTTGCTCTTCAATTGCCTATGGAGCTATGGAGGAACTTGGGCCCTTTAGAGTCCACAGTAATGGAAAGACATTGTATAGGAATCACTATGCATGGAATCATGGTAATTATTATTCCCTAAATTTCAATTTAAATGATACATTTTGCTTATCGAGAGATTAGTTTAATTTAGTATTTTAAAATTAAAATTTAGATATTTAAAAACTACACGAAAAGTATTATAAGTTGTAATTTTTCTCATGTCAATATAATAAAAAAAATATTTTAAAATATTGGTCAAACTTCACACTCTCGATAAGCGAAATATGCATCTAAATTGAAATAGTGGGAGTACTCATTATTTTTTGAGTGAGTTTTATAACTTTTTCCTGTTGCAATTGAGAAAATAATTAACTTCAACTTAATTTGAACATTTATTTCATATTTATAGAGGCAAACGTGCTATTCTTGGAATCTCCTGCTGGAGTAGGATTTTCATATTCAAATACAAGTTCTGACGTCAAATCAAATGGAGATAGAACTACTGCCGTTGACAATGTAATATTCTTATTGAATTGGATCCAAAGGTTCCCAGAGTACAAAAATAGAGATTTTTATATTGCTGGTGAGAGCTACGCTGGGCATTTTGTACCTCAATTGGCACAAGGAATTCTCCACCATAACAAGCTTCCTAAGAAGACTTTTATCAACCTAAAGGGAATAATGGTAAAGTTCCATAGTTATTTTACTCACCCTTAATCTCCCCTGTTTAAAGCTTTTCATAGTTGGATTGCTATGCTATTTCTTTTTATAACTGTGAATCATTCACGTTAGGTGCCTAGACTATTTCAATAATCGTCCACTAAAGTTTAGCCAAATGTAAAGAAGTTACTTTGACATTTTTTGTCTTGCTATAATTTGAATTCTGGTTTCTCATAATTTTCACCCATTTTATTGCTAGAATAGAATTCCGTAAGGAAAGATTCTTGGGCTTGAATTTTAATGCTATTTTTTTATATACTAGCCTTACCTTTATGCTTGTCAACGAGGTAGCCATAAATGTTTGCGTGGAACAATGATTGCTTCCATGGAGAATTTCTGCTCTTCACTCAATACTAAAGAAAAAAGCAGAAATTTTTATTTTTCTTAAACATATGATGAGTCTTCAGATAAGAACTTGACTTTTTTTTAATAATGCAGATTGGTAATGCAGTGATAAATTATGAGACTGATAGAAAAGGGATGTATGAGTACCATGCAAGTCATGCCTTGATTCCAGATGAGATTTTAGAGCAAATTGAGAGATACTGCAATTTCTCAGACAAGGCCCTTCCTCAATCACAAGAGTGCGACAATGCCATTGATATTGCTATAGCTGATACTGAACCCATTGATGTTTACAACATTTATGCCCCCTTATGCTCTAATTCTGAGCTCACTCTTCAGCCCAAGAAAACTTCAGTAAGTTACTGTGCTTGAGTTTTTAACTTGTCATTGGCTTGAATTTAAACTAATCATTTGAATGACTAGTAAAAATGTAGAGAACTTACTGTGCTAGACAAACTAAGCTTTTTTAATATTGTACTGAGACGAGTTTAAATGACCGAGCAATATGGAAAGCGAGGATTAGAAAATGTTTGTACATATGGAGACTCTTGAGGTTTATGTAAAACTTATCCTTGTTACCTTGATGATAAAGTTAAAAAGATGGTCTATAGAGTCAGCGGCGAAGGCAAGAATTTCCTCAAGGGTGTTCAAACTTGAAAGAAGTGAAAAAAATTCTCCAACAAAAAGTGTTCAATATATACTATATACCTCTAAAATCTACTATTTTACTTATATACACAGTATATTTTTCCGACGAAGGATGGTCAATTGACCGCACCCTTTAAGACTTGTAGCTTTGCCGTTGTATAGAGTGGACATATGGAAGACTCCTTTATGTAAATGAAACTTTATATATGTAGCACTTTGTTTATTAAATTCATTGTATTCTTTTAGCGTATTTGCACTAACAAGAAGATTTAATTTATGGAATATTGTAGCAAGTGATCGATCCATGCAGTGATGATTATGTAATTGCATACATGAATCGTCCTGATGTTCAAAAGCTTCTCCATGCCAATGTCACCAAAATTAAGTATAATTGGCAGCCATGCAGGTATTTTCACTACATAATTTAGACAATCTTCCTTTGCATTGTATAGATCCCCACTACCTTTCTCCTCTGTTTTCTATTTTTGTCAAATCAAAACATAGAGAAAAATTAGATTTTAAGTTACATCGACAATGTAACACAACTATTTTTAATGCTATCAGTGCAATTTAAACCTATCATAAGAGTAAAATTATAATTTTTACCAGGTTAACAATTATGATGCTTATCACATAAAGTTATAAATATAGCAGTGATGTCATAGAAAGTTGGACAGATAGCCCATTAACAATAATTCCTCTTCTCAAAGAACTTATGGAAAATGGAGTACGAGTGTGGATATTCAGGTGAACACTTTTAACTCCTCAAGCCACCATTTTCTTGTTTTTTTTTCCTTTTCTATTGTGTTAACTGTTACAGTACTATTTAATTTCTTAGTTGTTTTAATATATTTATACATGGGTTTGTAAATGCAGCGGGGACACTGATGGAATAGTACCAGTAACATCGACTAAGAAATCTATTAAGAAGATGAAGCTTCTTACTAAAACACCTTGGTATCCCTGGTTCCACAATGATGAGGTGTGTTCCGACTATTTTTAATTTAAGTGATTAGGTGAGCGACTATTTAAGTTTATTTTTTTATTTTTTTTATTTTTATATTTAGGTTGGTGGATATGCACAAGTATACATAGGAAACTTGACATTTGCTACAGTGAGAGGAGCAGGACATCAAGTGCCAAGTTATCAGCCTGCTAGAGCTCTTTCACTGGTTAAGCACTTCCTTGCAGGAACAGAGCTCCCCAATTCTCCACGACACAAAAATAATAACGTAGTTATATAATTCCGATATTGACAATTTTTCCTTTTTAATAATGTATACGTGGATTTTAGTCAACACGTCACAATGAAACAAAATAATATACCAATATCAATGACTTCCTTTCTTTTTTACTTTCTTATCGATGCAATATCAGGTATTGTTGGTTATTTTACCCATAAAGTTATATAATAAGGATATCAAGCCTTATAGCCTGTTTGGTTGTTGTTCTTTCTGGCCAAAAATGAATTTTTGACAAAGTTAAAGTGTTTGGCCAAGGTTTTAGAAGAAGAAAAAATACTTTTGAATAGAATCAAAAGCAGTTTTTGAGAAGAAAAATATGTGTTTTTGAGTAGAATTAGAAGCTGATTTTGACAAGCAGAAAAAAATAGTTTTTTCCTAAAAGTATTTTTTTTGAAAAGTACTTATGAGAAAAATACACTTAAAAGCACATTTTAAAATTTTGATCAAACACTAATTACTGTTCAAAAGTGCTTTTAAAATTAATCAGTCAAATATAAACTATTTTTCACTAAAAATAAATTTTAAAATCACTTTTAAAATAATACTTTACAAAATAAATTAATTTTAAAAGTTTGGCAAAATATGCTATTAGACTCTAACCTAATACTCCTCCCACTAGTGAAGCTATGGATGCGCCCGCGCAAGCTTGTCAGTAAGAAATTGGAAAAGCCTAGTAAAGAGACTCTTTGACATACCCGTTGATCATTTGATAAACACGGTAAAATTGTGGTAAATGTGAATCTTGTAATATTATTTGTTCTATGTTTTTATTGATCATACACCTTTTTGCATGGTTATAAGTTAAATAATGTCTAAAAACTTTAAGGTTTTTAGTTTGGGGTCCACCCCATAAATGAAAAAGGAAAAAAAAACTAAAACTTTAAGGTTTTGATGACGATGACAACGTTGCAGATGCATTTTGCAACTGCAAATTGCAAGTAAACCAATTCTCATTGGTTAAACTTTCGGCTGCTTCACCTATCAATAGAAGTCTTCGGCTTTTCATTTCGACAGATCAAACTCAGAGAGAAATATATTTGAGAGCATAAAGAGCTATGTGAGGTATTCATAAACGATGTAATCTGTGAGAAAAAATATATAATGTGAGCGATATTGTAGTAAAATGAGAATCTTAAAAGAAGGTTATTCTTTTGAATGTGTAGTGGTCGCTGGAGTATTTTACTCGGGACTATAAAGTATAAAATTTCTCATTATAGTAGATTACTTTGCCCCTCGTGGGCTCGTGGTTTTTTTCCTTATTCAGAAGGATTTTTCACATTAAAATATGTTCTTGCTGTTTTTTTTGTTGATTATTGTATCACGGTACTACGTTATTATTTCGCTGTTATTACCGTTAATATTATTTCTGTGGGAGGTTTATTCCCAACAACTGGTATCAGAGCACAAGTTTTGCTCGTTCACATAAATATTGTTCACAGTCGGTAGTCCTATACTCGGTAAAAAAATAAAATATCCGACTAAAGCATGAGGTAGTAAAATTCAACGGAGATGGTGGTTTCTCAATATGGCAAAGAAGGATGAGATGATTACACAAGGTATTAGATAGTGATGCCAAGAAGCCTGATACCATGAATGCTGAGAATTGGGCTGACTTGGATGAAAAGGCTGCTAGTGCAATCAGGTTGCACTTATTAGATGATGTGGTAAATAACATCATTGATGAAGACATTGCATGTGGCATTTGGACAAGGTTGAAAAGTCTATACATGTCCAAAACATTGACAAATAAATTATACCTGAACAAGCAATTATACGCCCTACATATTGGTGAACGTACAATTTTTTTTATCACATTTAAATGTGTTTAATGGACTAATTACGCAGCTTGCCAACCTCGGAGTAAAGATTGAAGAAGAGGATAAAGCCATCTTGCTCCTGAACTCGTTGTCATCTTCGTACGATAATTTGGCAACAACCATCTTGCACGGTAAAACCACTATTGAGTTGAAGGGCGTCACATTGGCTCTTCTACTCAATAAGAAGATGAGAAAAAAGCCTGACAATCAAGGACAGACTCTCATCACAGAAGGTAGCTGCAGAAGTTACCAAAGGAGTTCGAGCAACTATGGTAAATCCGGAGTTCATGGAAAGTCCGAAAACCGATCCAAATCAAAAGTCAGAAACTGCTATAATTGCGATCAACTGGGTCACTTCAAAAGAGATTGCCCAAATTAAAAAAGGACAAAGGTGAAAGTAGTGGCCAGAAGAATGACGACAACACAACCGCCATGATGCAAAACAATAATAATGTTGTTCTCTTTATAAATGAGGAAGATGAATGCATGCACTTGGAAAGTCCAGAGTCGGAATGGGTAGTTGACATATCAGCATCTTACCATGCAACATCGGTAAGAGAAATTTTTTGCAGATATGTAAAAAGTGATTTCAGCACAGTGAGAATGGGTAACACGAGTTACTCAAAGATGGTGGGGATTTGTGATATTTGTATCAAGAAAAATGTTGGATGCACATTGGTTCTAAAAGACGAGCAGCATGTACCTGATTCGCGGATGAACTCAATCTCGGGGATAGCTTTTGTCACGCCCCAAACTCGGGGAGCGCGACCGGCGCTCAACTGAGTGAACGCGGCCGAGCAAGCCTATTAGATTTCTTCTACCCAAACTCATCCATGAATAAAGAGGAGATGCACTCCATTAATCAAACACTGAAAATATTTTGTTAACGACTCTCATTCATTCCATTAGCAACTTCGTTCATAATTTCCAAGGTATTAGAAGTTTATAGGTATAATGAAAAACATGTTTGCCAAATAGCAACATTTCTAATTCAATTCCCAACATCATACACCACCCACAACATGTCTAAGGATCCTCTAAATATGACAGAAGAATAGTATGGAAGTGCCGGCAATAAGGTCTCGGCTATACCTCAAGACACAAAGTGTAACATCAAGTGACATCAGGCCCGGAATAGAATAAGGCTTACCAAAACCTGCTGAATAGGGAGTAACTGCTAACGAGGACCAAAGTTGCACCACTGATAAATCACCTGCATCCATTGAAGATGCAGCGCCCCCGGCAAAAGGGACGTTAGTACATATAGAATAGTACTAGTATGTAAAGCTAACTGTCCTCTTTCAAAATAAAATACCAATGTAAGAAGGAGAAAATCCATAGAAATAACAAGTCACAATCAATGATATTCAAATGCCAAGTTAAAACATAATAATTTCCAAAATATGAAGATAACACTAGGAAGTGATAATCAAATTAGGATGATAATATTATTTTTGGTTGGGAGATCTTTAGCACTGATATACCACTGTTCACAATACCAATATTCACAATACCAGTGTTCACAATACCGATGGTCACAATACCAATGTTCACAATACCGATGTTTATAATACCAATGCCACCGTACTTTTAGCACGGAGTCCGATCACGACTCGATCGGCTAGGCTATCTCATTAAAGAATCAACCACAATTACTATCAATACCAATACCACCGTAATTTTAGCACGGAGTCCGATCACGACCCGATCGGCTAGGCTATCTCATTAGAGAATCAATCACAATTACTATCAATACCAATACCACCGTAATTTTAGCACGGAGTCCGATCACGACCCGATCGGTTAGGCCATCTCATTAGAGAATCAACCACAATTACTATCAATACCAATACTACCATAATTTTAGTACGGAGTCCGATCACGACCGATTGGTTAGGCTGTCTTATTTGAAGACATCAACCAAAATCTCAATTTCAATTATAATTTCCAGCACAATCACCACCATGTGTGCGATATGGTATCCGATCACGACCCGATCGGCTAGGTTGTCTTATTCGAGACATCAACCTTTTTATATCAATCAATCTTATCCCAATTAAGAGAAATAATTTTATCACATCAATGTCATCCCAAATAAGGGAAATAATTCACAAAAATAATATAGGTACAAATGTATTTACATCATCATCTTTCACATTGTATAAATCTCCACTAGTATTTTCTGCCAATAACAATAACAATATTTCCTTGGCTCTTTTGGCAATTCACAAGATTCTTTATTCAATGCACGGTGGCCATATTTGTTATTCCACACTGTTATTTCTTCTCTCTCATGTATCATCATCATAAATATCAACATACATATAATATTCCGAAAATCACAACTTTAAGTTCATTAGAAATGAACAATTTAAGCACCATAGATTTCTTTCCGAGAAATGGAGTAAAATGATTGGCAATTGATGCGCAAGTTAAAATCATCAACAAATAACACACCGTTTATTCTTGACACATTTTCCCCACAAAGGGCAATACACAATTTTCACTAACGAATATGCAAAGAACGCAAAACACATTGAAAATACTCACAAATCATAATGTCTGTTAAAACAGCCACATATGAGCATGACTTGAGTTTATAGGCTTTTAGGCAATTCTATTTTCGAAGTCAATTCGGAATAGTTGAATCAAGGCTCATTTCATAACTTTTCTCATATCATTTCATTTCATTGGCTACATTGGCCACAAGTATAACTTTCACTTATATCAATCATCGCATTTCATAATTTTTTCACATCTTTTAATTCCATTGGCACCATTGGCCACAAGTATAACTTTCACTTATATCAATTATCTCATTTCATACTTCTTTCACATCTTTATAGGTTATCAACAGTAAAACATTTCCAATCAAGGCTTTAGGTATACATATAAGCAATTAAGAGTCTTAAGCATATTGAGTTTTCTCACACAATTTGGAATCATAACCTTCAATTGAAACACAATTCAAAGACATAGCATTTTAAAACACATATCATTCTTGAACACATTCCCAAAGGATAACATAATGTGTTAGGAATATTCGGAACACGTTTTGAATACTTAATTCTCGACACTTTTCTTATTCAAGACAATCGAATTTATTGGGAACAACTCGGAACATAGAATAAGGAACTTGAGACAACCATAATTCTAAGATAGTAGTTTAGCCAACATACCTTGCTTTGAGCTTTTCTTAAATTACTACAACATTCCGGAAATTCTAGCAATCCCAATCTATTTTGAGACATAACAAAATTGAACCATTATTAGGAAGGTATTCATGATCTCAGCTCATTTGAGCATTTTATCAAACACTATGTGTGCAAATTTAACTACAAGGTTCTTCTACAAGATTTCCTTCATTCCATAACCCAATCTTTACTTATTTGAGCTCAACAATCTTCCCACAAACTTTATTGGTATATATATGTATACATAATACTCTCACACCCAAGAATCATACTTCTCATGACCTACTTTTAATCAAAATTCCGAAATTTAGGGCTAGGGAGTAGAATCTTACCTATTAGATGAAGATATTGTGAAATCTTCAAGCCTTGAGCAAGAATTGATGAACAAAATAGCTAGGTCTTCTCTTTCTCTCTCTAATATAGCTCTATCCTCTCTCTACAAAATTATATTTTACCTTCTAAAATGACCCCCTAAGGCCTTATATCAAAATTGGATCGGATATGAAAATTTTCAAAAAATGACCCCCGAAGTCAATTATGTGGTGCAATTGTGCTATAGCATAATCGTTTTGTGGGCAGCAGAATTGCAGCATAATTAATTATGCGACAGCATAATTTCAGCATAATAGTTTGTCCGTCTTTGCTCCACTTTGCGATGCTTATGCGGTCCGCGGAATCGTTTTGCGGTCGCGAAATTGATTGCAGATCCAGCCTTTGTTAATTTGGTCATAACTTCTTGTAGGAGTGTCCAAATGACAAACGGTTTGAAGCGTTGGAAACTAGACATATAGACCTTTCGTTTGATAGGTAATACACCATATAACGCTTGAAGAGGTATGCTCGTTTGAAGTTAGGTCTTGTGCTAACTCAGTTGAAACTTTATCCCATCATAAAACTTTCAACTTGCCTTAGCCTTGGGGCTCTTCTTAGATCATAAACCATTCTTAATGCACTTCATACATATATTATCATGATTAATTGATATCATTCATATAATAGTCCTTGTTTACACATAAAATAATATAATTAGCGCACATCAACTTTCTTAATAGCACTTAAGTACTTCAAAAATTTTCCGGGGTGTTACATTCTCCCCCACTTAAGAACATTCGTCCTCGAATGTTTTACATGTCCCTTCTAAGAATAGAGTTACCATCATTTTACCTCTAACTATTATACATAGGCACTTATGACTACATCGGTCTTATACATCCTTTCCAAAATTTCAACTTACTTATGGACCTTAAGATTTGGCTATCTTTACAAATTCTTAAAAACTTCGACAGAGTTTCCCCTGTAACTGGGCCTATCCACCTGTTAGAGAATCCCAGAAATCAATCCAAACAATATATCCATTACTCAACGACGCATCACAGTATATATTAACAACACCAATCTCAACATTAGGGTATTACATTAACAAAAGAGGTATCTTGACATGAAATGTGCACATTTAAACCATAATTGAACCTTTAACCCCCATAGGTTTACTAAACATAGCAACAACGAGGTTCGAGATTGGGCTGGAATTATTCAAGAATCCATCAATGTGCCGAGCACGGCATTTCAGGAGGTTATATCCTAAGAAACATGAAGGTTACTACCAATAGTGCTGACATGGTTAATCATTGTGATGACATTATTGATTTGACACATAAGGCAAAGAGTTGCCTAGTAGGCATTGATAATGTAGGGATCATGTTCATGATTCTGAGATTTAAATAAATGAGTCATTTTAGACCTGTGACATATGGGAGGCATGGTCGGGAGGATAAAGATATTAGCGTCAGTTATTCTTGGAATACTATGAGCCATGAAGAGGACAACAATAATTGTTTCATTCCATACGTGCCTTGTTTGGCAATAGTAAGCCTCAAACAGAGATAGCACTTATGTGACACTAGTCGCCTCTTGGAATGTAGGGAAAATCAGTTTAACTTGAAATGAGAATATTCTAGCACCTTGAATATTATATAGGTTTCAAGATATACAAAGTTTCATTACGCTCTTAACTGTATTTGACACAAGAAACTTATGCCACAAACCCATGAGGATGAAAAAGAAGTTGAACATTTATGAGATTATTATCATTCTGACAACTTGACCCTTCCTGATAGTTGATTCTATATGAGAGGACTAAAGATACAACAAACTTGTCTTTCAAATCAATATTCTCATTATAAGGCTGTTTAACTTTCAACCACACACGAGTGAAATCATATAGATAGGACATCTTAATGTTTAGATGAAATCATGTATTGGTTAGAGAGAATGTACACTTTGCTATGAGCTAGACATATTTCTACCATAACAACTCTCAAGGCACTATATCAGGCCACTTCACGGGCAACCACAATACTGGGAACAAAGTGAGTTACTCACTGAGGCATGATCTAGGTGGACATGAAAGTCATACTGAGATGGGTAAACAACAAGGTCTCCCTGTGACGAATTTGTGATAAATCTCAAATTGCTCAGAAACTTTATGCGGATAAGTGGCCTCTTTCAATTAACATGTACACATATGATAGGTGCGAAGATATGCTCTCATGTTACTAGACAGTGAAAAGGATTCATGATACTATTCATAAATAAGTAAAGTAATTGTTCCAACCATAGGAGTCACATACACCGGAGATAAAAACAGTGGCTCAAGAAGGATCTCAACACTAGGCTGCTTTACATTAGATTTGATGCTGCCTAGTAAATATTATGGTGGTGCGTGCATAGGCACAAGTGAGCAGATGTTATTCATTAAATTCAAAAGGTTCTGTAAAAAATTCATCAGGTATGGTCTTTTGTTGAGAATTTAGTAAATCAAGTGGGAAGTATTACTCCTAGAGTTATAACTCAATTCAAAGATATAATTATATTGCTCAATTCCACAAGAGGTTGTAAATAAGAGAATTTGTGATAGAGTGAATTCACGAATAACGCGTCTCGTTCAAAAAGTAGGTATATGCACGGTTTTGTGATTCAACATCTTGTTAAGACCATGTTTATGTGAGCTCTTCAATATTGGTGCACGTATACAACAAGTAAAAATTATGCGGTGTTCATAACGATATAGCAAGGAGTGACTTACTTGGTAACTTTAGATTGATAGGGCAGTACCTTACTTGCTTCCCCTCAACTCCACAACCATAACATATTTCAAGAGTCATTCAACACGTCCCCAAGTGGCATTTCTTACAAATCAAACATTTCGACTTATTGGTACAAACAACCCTCTTTCGTTTCTTAGGTGCTCTTACCACATGATCCGGTGACACGATAACATTAATAGGGACAAGTACACTTCCCTTAGCAACTGGTTCTCTCATTTCCTTCTCACTACCTTGAACCCGTGGGTAACTCATATGAAAAATGAGACATGACGAGGAAATTAGCTTCCTATCTTGAGTTCTACCGCGCGATCTGGAGTATCAAAGAAGTGTGAATTTCCTAAATATCCAAGTAGCCTCCTCATTATAGATGTGGTCGACAACACACCGATAAGAAGGACTCTACTAGACACGGCTCCGAGACATCCTAGGACACTTTAAAACCTTAGGCTCTGATACCAAGTTTGTCACGCCCAAACTTGGGGAGCGCGACCGGCGCTCAATCGAGTGAACCCAGCCGAGCAAGCCTATTATATTTCCTTCTACCTAAACTTATCCATGAATAAAGAGGAGATGCACTCCATTAATCAAACGCTGAAAATATTTTGTTAACGACTCTTATTCATTCCATTAGCAACTTCGTTCATAATTTCCAAGGTATTACAAATTTATAGGTACAATGAAAAACATGTTTGCCAAATAGCAACATTTCTAGTTCAATTCCCAACATCATACACCACCCACAACATGTCTACGGAGCCTCTAAATATGATAGAAGAATAGTATGGAAGTGTCGGCAACAAAGCCCCGGCTATACCTCAAGACACAAAGTGTAACATCAAGTGACATCGGGCCCGGAATAGAATAGGGCTCACCAAAACATGCTGAATAGGGAGTAACTGCTAACGAGGACCAAAGTTACACCGCTAATGAATCAGCTGCATCCATTGAAGATGCAGCGCCCCCGGCAAAAGGGACGTTAGTACATATGGAATAGTACTATTATGTAAAGCTAACTGTCCTCTTTCAAAATAGAATACCAATGTAAGAAGGGGAAAATCCATAGAAACAATAAGTCACAATCAATGATATTCAAATGCCAAGTTAAACATAATAATTTCCAAAATATGAAGATAACACTGGGAAGTGATAATCAAATTAGGATGATAATATTATTTTTGGTTAGGAGATCTTTAGCACTGATACACCATTGTTCACAATACCAATGTTCACAATACCAATATTCACAATACCACAATATCGATGGTCACAATACCAATGTTCACAATACCGATGTTCACAATACCAATGCCACTGTACTTTTAGCAAGGAGTCTGATCACGACCCGATCGGCTAGGTTATCTAATTAGAGAATCAACCACAATTACTATCAATACCAATACCACCGTAATTGTAGTACGGAGTCCGATCATAACCCGATCGGCTAGGTTATCTCATTAGAGAATCAACCACAATTACTATCAATACCAATACCACCGTAATTTTAGTACGGAGTCCGATCATGACCCAATCGGTTAGGTTATCTCATTAGAGAATCAACCACAATTACTATCAATACCAATACCACCATAATTTTAGCACGGAGTCCAATCATGACCCGATCGGCTAGGCTATCTCATTAGAGAATCAACCACAATTACTATCAATACCAATACCACCGTAATTTTAGCATGGAGTCCGATCACGACCCGATCGGCTAGGCTGTCTTATTTGAAGACATCAACCAAAATCTCAATTTCAACTACAATTTCCAGCACAATCACCACTATGTGTGCGACATGGTGTTCTATCACGACCCGATCGGCTAGGCTGTCTTATTCGAGACATCAACCCTTTTATATCAATCAATCTTATTCCAATTTAGAGGAATAATTTTATCACATCAATATCATCCCAAATAAGGGGAATAATTCACAAAAATAACATAGGTGCAAATGTATTTACCTCATCATCTTCCACATTGTATAAATCTCCACTAGTATTTTCAACCAATAACAACAACAATATTTCCTTAGCTCTTTTGGCCATTTACAATATTCTTTATTCAAGGCACGGTGGCCATATTTGTTATTCCACACTTTTATTTCTCCCCTCTCATGTATCATCATCATAAATATCAACATACATATAATATTCCAAAAATCACAACTTTAAGTTCGTTAGAAATGAACAATTTAAGTACCATAGATTTCTTTTCGAGAAATGGAGTAAAATAATTGGCAATTGATGCGCAAGTTAAAATCATCAGCAAATAACACACCATTTATTCTTGACACATTTTCCCCACAAAGGGCAATACACAATTTCCACTCACGAATATGCGAAGAACGTGAAGCACATTGAAAATACTCACAAATCATAACGTTTGTTAAAACAACTACATATCAGCATGACTTGAGTTTATAGGCTTTTAGGCAATTCTATTTTCGAAGTCAATTCGAAATAGTTGAATTAAGGCTCATTTCATAATCTTTCTCACATCATTTCATTTCATTGGCTCCATTGGCCACGAGTATATCTTTCACTTATATTAATCATCGCATTTCATACTTCTTTCATATCTTTTAATTCCATTGGCACCATTGGCCATAAGTATAACTTTCACTTATATCAATCATCGCATTTCATACTTCTTTCACATGTTTATAGGTTATCAACAGTAAGACATTTCCAATCAAGGCTTTAGGTACACATATGAGCCATTAAGAGTCTTAAGCATATTAAGTTTTCTCACACAATTTGGAATCATAACCTTCAATTGAAACACAATTCAAAGACATAGAATTTTAATACACATATCATTTTTGAACACATTCCCAAAGGATAACATAATGTGTTAGGAACATTCGGAACACGTTTTGAAAACTTAATTCTCGACATTTTGCTTATTCGGGACAATCGAATTTATTGGGAACAACTCGGAACATAGAATAAGGAACTTGAGACAACCATACTTGAAACTTATGAGAACATCATTGAATTCAATTATAAGAGAGTAGTTTAGCCAACATACCTTGCTTTGAGCTTTCCTTAAATTACTACAACGTTCCGAAAATTCTAGCAATCCCAATCTATTTTGAGACATAACAAAATTGAACCATTATTAGGAAGATATTCATGATCTCGGCTTATTTGAGTATTTTATCAAACACTAGGTGTGTAAATTTAACTAAAAGATTCTTCTACAAGGTTTCCTTCATTCCATAACCCAATTTTTACCTATTTGAGCTCAACAATCTTCCCACAAATCTTATTGGTATATATATGTATACATAATACTCTCACACCCAAGAATCATACTTCTCATGGCCTCCTTTTTATCAAAATCCCGAAATTTAGGACTAGGGAGTAGAATCTTACCTATTAGATGAAGATCTTGTGAAATCTTCAAGCCTTGAGCAAGAATTGATGAACAAAATAGCTAGGTCTTCTCTTTCTCTCTCTAATATAGCTCTCTCCTCTCTATACAAAATCACATTTTACCTTCTAAAATGACCCCCTAAGGCCTTATATCAAAATTGGATCGGATATGAAAATTTCCAAAAATGACCCCCGAAGTCAATTATGTGGTGCAATTGTGCTATAGCATAATCGTTTTGTAGGTAGCAGAATTGCAGCATAATCAATTGTGCGATAGCATAATTGCAGCATAATCAATTATGCGACAGCATAGTTGCAGCATAATAGTTTGTTCGTCTCTGCTCCACTTTGCGATGCTTATGCGGTCCGCGGAACTGTTTTACGGTCGTGAAATTAATCGCAGATTCAGCCTTTGGTAATTTGGTCATAACTTCTTGTAGGAGTGTCTAAATGACAAACGGTTTGAAGCGTGGAAAACTAGACACATAGTCCTTTCTTTTTATAGGTAATACACCATATAACTATTCATATCAAGATAGGTATGCTCGTTTGAAGTTAGGTCTTGTGCTAACTCACTTAAAACTTTATCCCATCATAAAATTTTCAACTTGCCTTAGCCTTAGGGATCTTCTTAGATCATAAACCATTCTTAATGCACCTCATACATATATTATCATGATCAATTGATATCATTCATATAATAGTCCTTGTCTACACACAAAATAATTTAATTAGCGCACATCAACTTTCTTAATTGCGCTTAAGTACTTCGAAATATTTTCGGGGTGTTGCAGCTTTGGACCGAGATGGATACGAGAACTACTTTGCAAATAAAAAGTGGATACTCACCAAGGGATCATTGATAATTGCAAAGGGAGTTGCCTGTGGCACGTTGTATGGGACAAATGCAGAAATACGTCGAGGTGAATTAAACGCGACATTGATAAGTGGGGATTTTGACTACTTATTAACTCCTTTTAGCTTTTGTTTTAGTCCAAAAACATTGAATTCTGTCCCCAAAACTAATGAAATTTTGCAAAATTGCAGGTATGCTGGAAGTTTGGTCTCCCGAGATGAAATCCGACTCAAAAAGGAGTGTTCCTAAGCACAAGGCAATAAAGGACGCAGAAGCACAAATGTGCGATCCACAGAAGGAATTCTGCGGCCGCAGAAGAGATTGCGGACCGCAGAATTCCATCTGCGGCCATAAACCAAGGAGAAAGGCTTAGCAGAACTTTGTGCAAAGTGCATACCACACATGAATTGTGTGGCCGCAAAACTGGACTAAGAGTCGAAGATCAGAGAGTATGCAAAAAGACCAAGTCCAGAAGCCTCTGTGAATTGTGGACCACACAAGAATTGTGAGGCCGCAACCTAGAAATGTGCGTCCGCAAAAGATTGCCTCGCGGCCGCAGTTCAGAAATGTGTGGCCACAGAAATCCACTTCTTGCCAGATGAAGAAATCTACGGATCGCACATGTGCGGCCACAGAACCTCCTGAGGGGTATTTTTTTCCGATATTTTCAGTATTGTATAAATAGACAAGTTTTACAAAATTAGGTCGAGTTTGAACATCTGAAGTTGTTGTAGCCATTTTTCCTTACTACTTTAGAAAGTTTTACATTACTTTGGTGTATTTACATTAGGTTTCATCATTTTAATCTTCCATTATGGGTTTAATTAGCTTTTCTTCCTTATTTTCTTCAAACCCCATTATGAGAAGCTAGACTTTTACTAGGGTTATGACCCAACCCTAGTGTGAAAACCTTATGGGTATCTAATTTAGTGCTGGTTTATGATTGGGGTGATGATTATTTAGCTTAGTTCATGCTCCAATTTTAGAATTAATGGTTGCAAACATTGATTCATGCCTATTTGACTTAGTCTCTACTTGAGAAAGAGGGACCTAGTCTAGGATAACTTAGCTAACAAGGAATTGGGTCAATTGAGAGATTGATTAACCCATTCAACCTAGAGATAGTAATAACCCGACATGAGCTCTTATCAACTGTTTTGGTTGATACCCATTTGGACTTGAGAAAGCCAAATTGGGAAAAATTACTCTCTGACTGAGAGGTATTGAGTGGGTAACGTAGAGTTGAGAGCTATAATACACCCCGATCAACAAAACAAGCATTAACGTCTTTATCCCATTAGGCAAACACCTAGGCTATGGTCACATCCCTAGGCCTTTAAACTATTTGAAAAAAACACCAAAAATACTGATTCGTTTCTAGTTTCTTTTCTTAACTTATAATTGCTAGAGTAAATTTAGAAATAAAAGTCAAAACATGTTGTGGAAGTGCAATTTAGCTATTCATTTCGCTTTTGCCAAGTGCATCCTCCTAACACCCCTAGTAACTCCCTGTGGAAATCGACCCCGATTCTTGTTGGGCACTATTATTCTAACGACTATTTCCACTCACTATTGAGTGTGGATTGGATGTGGATCATTTTTTGTCGCCGTTGTTGGGGAGTTAAAAACGATGTTAGCTATATATTTGGGTGTGTTTTTGGAATATCTTATTTTCCTTACGTGTTACTAACTTGTTTGAGAAATCGTAGGTACAACCATGACTAACAATGAGCTCGAAAATTTGCCTTTGGGGGATGTGGGCGTTGAGGATGACCAAGTTGATGAGGTTCCTCTTGTACCTCAAGCCAATAGAAGAGGTTGAGTGCCTCATGACAATGTCTCCGCTCCACCTCCACCTCCACCACGAGCGGCTCCACACCGGGTGTTACCCAATAAAGGACATGCTAGTGCAATAGTCCCTTCCCATATTAGGGCGGGCAACTTTTAAATCACCAATATGATGCTCACTTTGCTAGAGCAATGAGGTTTCTTCATCAGTGCTCCAAGTCAAAATGCATACAAATATTTGAAGGGGTTTGTGGACACTTATTTGGGGAGAAAACAAACAAATGTATCCAAGGATGCATTGAGGCTAAGGCTTTTTCCCTTCTCTCTACAAGGGAAAGCTTTAGATTGGTTGGAACATTTGCCGAACCATTCCATTCACACTTGGGATGAGTTGGCGGAAAAGTTTATTTCTAAGTTCTTCTCTCCGGGGCACATGGCTACACTTCGGGATGAGATTTTGGCATTCAAGCAAGAGCCAAATGAACCACTACATGAGATATGGGAACATTATAGAATAATGGTTAAGGAATGTCCTAACAATGATATGATGGATAATATGATTCAACAAACTTTCTATCGTGGGATTAACACAACCAACCAATGTGTAGTGAATCAACTTTCCGGTGGGAACTTTATGACTACGCCTTACGCGGAGGCGTGTGAGATTTTAGATGAAATGACGGAAACATCACCGGCGTGGCAATCCCGAACTAATGTTCCACAAGGTGATTCAAACGTGATCCACCTTCACAAAGAGTTGCATGACCATGGGCAAGCCATTGCCGAATTGACTACCACCATGAATCAATTAGCAAAGGCTCAACTTCAACAAGTGCAAAATCCTAAGCAAGTCAATGCCATAGAAGGAGTGAACATGATGGTGAACAAAAGAAGGACCAAGGGTCCACAAGTGCAACATCCTGTGGAGAATTATATGCAAGAGGATACTGGTTTTGATCAAGATGATTCTTACAATGAACAAGAAGAGGAGGTGCAATATGTGAACAACTTCCAAGGGCAACGAAACAACTTCCAAGGCCCAAACCAACAATAATGGCGAACTCAAAACAATCAAGGGAATTGGAATTCTAACAACCAAGGAAATTGGAGTGGTGGAAATAATCAAGGGAATTGGTATAACAACAACAATCAAGGAAACTGGAGTGGCAATCATCAAGGAAATTGGGGGGGGGGGGGTTGTAACAATTACGATGGATGGAACAATAATCAAGGCAATCGGGGGTCGGGTTTTCAAAGGCCCTCAATGTATCAAAAATTGAGCAACCCGCCTCCTTATCCTTCTTATGGTCCAAGTTCTTCAAGCAATGAGATGGGGCATATTGAGAACATGTTCAAACAAATGATTGAAAATAATGCCGATTCGGATGCCCAACTTGCCTCACACAACACATCGATCCGTAACTTAGAAGTTCAAATGGGGAAAATCTCTCAAGCTCTAAATTCTCGTCCTAAGGAGGCACTACTAAGTGACACGGTAGTAAACCCAAAGGGTGGAAACAACATGGGGCATGCCATGGCCGTTACTACAAGAAGTGGAAGAGGTGGGAATGTACCCACCTCAAGTCAAAAGCAACTTGTGGATGATGAGCAAGTGGTACAAGAAGAAGAGGTCCCCGAACAATGTGGTGCAATCAAATGATGAAGTTCGGATTGATATTGATGATAGTGTAGAAGAGACTCAAGAGGAGGTGAACCCGTCTAGGGATCACATTATTGACATACCAGAGCCGGTAGTGCAAAAGGCTAAGGCATCATTGCCTAAGCCTCCACCTCCATACCCTCAAAGACTTGCCAAGAAAAATGGCGAGAATCAATTCAAGAAGTTCATTTAAATGATGATGAATCTCTCAATCAATGTGCCATTAGTTGAAGCCTTGGTACAAATACCCGGTTATGCAAAGTTTATAAAGGATCTCGTGACAAAGAGGCGGTCAATGAATTTTGAAACTATCAAAGTCACTCATCAAGTGAGTGCAATTGTGAATTCAATGGCTCCTAAGTTAGAGGATCCCAGTACTTTCATGGTTCCTTGTATAATTGGAAGTGCCGAGTTTGTTAAGCTCTTTGTGATCTTGGGGGAAGTATCAATTTGATGCCCTATTCGGTTTTCAAGACCTTGGGAATTGGGAAACCTAGACCCACCTCTATGATATTGTAAATAGTCGATCGTACTATAAAGAGACCTTTGGGAGTGATTGAAGATGTCTTTGTTCGTGTTGATAAATTTATTCTTCCGATGGATTTTGTCATTCTAGATTGTGAAGTCGATTATGAGGTGCCGATTATTCTTGGAAAACCTTTCCTTGCAATGGGGAAGGCTCTTTGTGATGTTAAAGTCGGAGAACTCACCTTCCGGGTGGGTGGTGAACAAGTGATTTTCCATGTGTGTAAGTCCATGCGGCAACCAAATAGCAACGAGGTGTGCTCTTTTGTGGACTTGGTGACCGATGTTATTGTTGATGACACAAGTGTTATGATCAACGTTGGTGATATGTTGGAGGCCATCTTGCTCAACTTTGATGATGACGAGATGGATGGCTTTATGGAATGTGTGAACTCTTTGTAAGGAATGGGGTCGTACAATTATGCACCCCGGAAATTATATTTGTATCTTGAAAATAGGACAACTCCTCCTAAAAAACCTTCCATTGAAAATCCTCCTACCTTGGAGTTAAAGCCATTGCCTCTACATCTTCGATATGAATTTCTTGGCCCTTGTTCTACTTTACCGGTTATTCTTTCCTCTTGTTTGACTAACGTGCAGGTAGATTCTACATTGGCATTGCTACGAAATAGGAAGAAGGCTATTAGGTTAACATTGGAAGATATTCGGGGGATAAACCCCGCATTTTGCATGCATAAGATCAACTTGGAGGAAGGCGCCAAATCATCTATTGAACATCAAAGGAGACTCAATGAGGCTATGCAAGAGTTTGTCAAAAAGGAGATTATCAAGTGGTTGGATGTCGGGGTTGTCTACCCCATCTCTGATAGTTCGTGGACTTCTCCGGTTCAATGTGTCCCGAAGAAGGGGGCATGACGGTGGTCACCAATGACAAGAATGAGTTGATTCCAACAAGAACGGTGACCGGATAGGGGGTGTGTATGGACTATTGCAAGCTCAACAAAGTCACAAGGAAGGATCATTTTCCACTTCTTTTCTTAGATCAAATGCTTGATAGATTGGCCGAACGTGCTTTATATTGCTTTCTTGATGGGTATTCAGGCTACAACCAAATTCTTATTACTCCGGAGGATCAAGAGAAAATAACCTTTATATGTCCCTATGGTACTTTCGCCTTCAAGAGGATGACATTTGCTTTGTTCAATGCATCGGCAATGTTTCAAAGGTGTATGATGGCTATCATCACAGACATGGTGGAGGACTACCTTGAAGTGTTCATGGATGACTTCTCGGTGGTAGGATATTCTTTTGATGATTGTCTTGAAAATTTGGATAAAGTGTTGGCAAGATGTGAAGAAACAAATTTGGTGCTTAATTGGGAGAAGTGCCATTTCATGGTCGAGGAAGGCATTGTCCTTGGCCACAAAATCTCAAAGAATGGAATTGAAGTTGACAAGGCAAAGATTGAGGTGATTTCTAAACTTCCACCTCCATCTTCGATGAAGGGTGTGCGAAGTTTCTCAGGTCACGTGGGGTTTTACCGGCATTTCATCAAAGATTTCTCTAAGGTGGTGAACCCGTTGTGCAGGCTTCTTGAGAAGGATGCTAAGTTCAACTTCGATGATGATTGCATGAGAGCTTTTGAATTGTTAAAATTTAAGTTGACAACACCTCTCATCATCACCGCTCCAAATTGGAGTGTCCCTTTTGAACTTATGTGTGCTGCAAGTGATGTAGCGGCGTATTAACAAGATTTTTCACCCAGTCTACTATGCTAGTAAGACCATGAATAGTGCCCAAGTCAACTACACTGTTACAGAGAAATAACTCCTTGCCATTGTGTTTGCAATTGAGAAGTTCCGCCCGTACTTGATGGGTACAAAGGTCATTGTCCACACGGATCATGCGACACTTCATTATCTTATGAGGAAGAAAGATTCCAAAGCCCGGTTGATAAGATGGGTGATTTTGTTGCAAGAGTTTGATATTGACATCCAAGATAGAAAAGGGAGTGAAAACCAAGTGGCGGACCACTTGTCTCGTTTGGAGGAGGAGGGGAGGCTGCATGATGGCCTTGAAATTAATGACTCCTTCCCCGATGAACAACTCTTGGCTATTTCAATGAAAGAGGTGCCATGGTTCGCGGATCTAGAAAATTTTCTTATGTGTGGAATCATCCCGATTGAGTTCTCTTCAAACCAAATGAAGAAGCTCAAACGGGATTGTCAAGAATATTATTGGAATGAACCATAACTTTTCCGGATTTATACTGATGGAGTGATTAGAAGATGTGTACCGGAAGAAGAGCAAGGTGAAATATTTGGGGCTTGTCATTTTTCGCCATATGGTGGTCATCATAATGGAGCAAAAACGGCGGTCAAAGTGCTAACTTGCAGTTTCTATTAGCCCACTCTTTACAGGGATGCTAGTGAGCTAGTAAAAAGATGTGATAAAAGTCAACGGGCTGGTGGAATCTCAAAGAAAAATGAAATGCCTCTCACTACCATTCTGGAGATTGATATTTTTGATGTGTGGGGTATTGACTTCATGGGTCCTTTTGTGAGTTCTTGTGGAAACACCTACATCTTGGTCGCGGTTGATTATGTTTCCAAATGGGTTGAAGCCGTTGCTCTACCCAACAATGAGGCGAGAAGTGTGGTGACGTTCTTGAAGAAGAATATTTTCATAAGGTTTGATACTCTGCGGGCTATTGTAAGCGATGTGGGGTCACATTTTGCAACAAGGCTTTCGACACTTTACTTGACAAGTATGGTGGTACTCATAAGGTCACAACTCCCTATCATCACAAGCTAGCGGTCAAGTGGAAGTCTCCAACCGGGAGATAAAGAGTATTTTGTCCAAAACGATGAATGCTAATAGGACGGATTGGTCCAAGAAGCTTGATAATACACTATGGGCTTATCGTACGGCTTACAAAATACCTATCGGAATGTTTCCATACCGGTTGGTATTCGGAAAAGCTTGTCATCTTCCTGTGGAACTAGAACACAAGGCCATGTGGGCTCTAAAGAAGTTGAATCTTTATTGGGATGTAACCGCTAACTTGAGGGTTGCACATTTAAATGAATTGGATGAGTTCCGGTACTATGCTTATGCAAGTTCGTCCCTGTACAAAGTCTGCAGAAGAGAATGCGGACCGCAGAATTCCATCTGCGGCCGCAAACCAAGGAGAAAATTTTAGAAGAACTTTGCGCAAAGTGCGGACCACGGATGAATTGTGTGGCCGCAGAAGAGTTGCCTTTGCGGCCGCAGCCCAGAAATATACGGCCCCAGAAGATTGCCTCACAGCCGCAGTTCAGAAATGTTCGGCCGCAGAACTTCACTTCCTGCCAGATGAAGAAATCTACGGACGGCACATGTGCGGCCGCAGAACCTCCCAAGGAGCATTTTTTCCCCAGATTTTCAGCTTTGTATAAATAGATGAGTTTTACAAAATTAGGTCAAGTTTGAACATCTGAAGTTGTTGTATCCATTTTTCTTTACTACTTTAGAAAGTTTTACATTACTTTGGTGTATTTACATTAGGTTTTATCACTTTTATCTTCCATTATGGGTTTAATTAGCTTTTCTTCCATATTTTCTTCAAAACCCATTATGAGAAGCTAGACTTTTACTAGGGTTGTGACCAAACCCTAGTGTATAAACCTTATGGGTATCTAATTTAGTACTTATTTATGATTGGGTGTTGATTATTTAGCTTAGTTCATGCTTCAATTTTAGAATTAATGGTTGCAAACATTGATTCATGCCTATTTGACTTAGTCTCTACTTGAGAAAGAGGGACCTAGTCTAGGATAACTTATCTAACAAGGAATTGGGTCAATTGAGAGATTGATTAACCCAATTAAAGGGTTCAACCTAGAGATAGTAATAACCTGACTTGAGCTCTTATCAACTATTTTGGTTGATACCCATTTGGACTTGAGAAATCCAAATTGGGAAAAATCACTCCCTGACCGAGAGGTATTGAGTGGGTAACATAGTGTTGAGAGCTATAATACACCCCAATCAACAAAACAAGCATTAACGTCTTTATCCCATCAGGCAAACACCTAGGTAATGGTCACAAACCTAGGCCTTTAAACTATTTGAAAAAAACACCAAAAACACTGATTCGCATCTAGTTTCTTTTCTTAGCTTATTATTACTAGAGTAAAATTAGAATTAGAAATCAAAACCTGTTGTGGAAGTGCAATTTAGCTATTTCTTTCGCTTTCGACAAGTGTATACTCCTAACACCCCTAGTAACTCCCTGTGGAAATCGACTCCGACTCTTGTTGGGTACTATTCTTCCAACGACCGTTTCCACTCACTATTGAGTGTGGATTGGACGTGGATCGGGCACAAAATGAGATTTCTGCATATTTATGGCATAAAACAATGGGTTATATGAGCAAGAAGGGATTGCAGATTCTTGCCATAAGATCACTCATCTCTTTTACTAAAGGTACAATGGTAAAATATTATGACTACCATTTATTTGGTATGCATCATAGAGTCTCATTTTAGACATCGTATGAAAGAAAATTCAGTATACTTGATTTGGTATATTCTGATATTTGTGGTCGAATGGAAATTAAATCGATGGGCGGTAACAAATATTTTGTTACTTTTATTAATGATGCTTCACAAAAATTGTGGGTTTATATCTTGAAAACCAAAGATCGGGTGTTTTAAGTTTTCTTGAAGTTTCATGCTTTGGTCGAAAGGGAGACAGGTCGAAAGTTAAAGCGTCTCCGAACTGACAATGGAGGTGAGTACACTTCAAGGGAATTTAAAGAGTATTGTTCGAGCCATGGGATCAGACATGAAAAGACAGTTCCTGAAACCCTATAACACAATGGTGTAGCTGAGAGTATGAACCACACCATTGTTGAGAAGGTGAGAAACATGCACAAAATGGCTAAACTGCCTAAGTCATTCCAGGGTGAAGCAGTTCAGATAACTTGTTGCCTGATCAATAGGAGTCCACTACTTCCATTGGAGTTTGACATCCCATATAGAGTTTGGACCAACAAGGAGGTGTCCTACTCATATCTGAAGGTATTCGGTTGTAGAGCTTTTGCACGTGTACCGAAGGAGCAGAGAATAAAAATGGATGATAAATCTGTTTCCTGCATATTCATCGGATATGGAGATGAAGAATTCAGGTACAAATTATGGTTGAAGAAGAAGGTCATTAGAAGTAGAGATGTAATCATCCAAGAAAGTGAAGTTGGAACTGTAGATGATCAGTCAGAGAAGGCCAAGAATGGTATAATCCTTAACCTTGTTATCATTCCTTATACTTCTAACAATCCCGCAAGTGTAGAAAGCAGGACCAACGAGGTTGCCAAGCAGGGGGAGAAACCTGATGAGGTTATTTAGCATGATGAGCAACTTGATGATGATGTCGAGCAAGTGGAGTACTCCACTCAGGGAGAAGAACTACCTCAACATCTGAGAAGATCAGAAAGACCAAGGGTAGAGTCATGCAGGTTCTATTCCAGAAAGTATGTCCTCATTAATGATGAGATGGAGCTAGAAAGTCTAGAGAAGGTGGTGTCACATCCAGAAAAGAACCAGTGGATGAGAGCCATGCAAGAAGAGATGGAATCTCTACAGAAAAATGGCATGTACAAGCTGGTTGAACTTCTAAAATGTAAAATACCATTCAAATACAAATGGGTCTTTAAACTCAAGAAAGATAAAAATGGCAAGCTGGTCATATACAAAGCTCAATTGGTGGTAAAAGACTTCGAATAGAAGAAAGGTATTGATTTTGATGAAATATTCTCACTTGTTGTCAAAATAACTTTTATTCGAACAATTTTGAGCTTAGCATCTAGCCTAGATCTTGAAGTGGAGCAGTTGGACATGAAAACTGCGTTTCTTCATGGATATTTGGAAGAGGAGATTATATGGAGCAGCCAGAAGGATTTGAAGTAGCTGGAAAGAAACATATGGTATGCAAATTTAATAAAAGTCTACTTGTGCCAAGCAGACCTGGTACCAGTGACATAACTCCAAGATCACGGGGTCAAGTCCCCCGCTCAAAGAAACTGGGCCCAAAGTGAAGGGGTACGTATAGACATATGTAAAACCTTTCTGGGTTAAGGTGACCCACTCCACTAAGTCAGGAGCAATGATATTTAGGTCTGGACAGTTACAATCCTCCTTCACAGTGAGAATATTGGAAGGGCGAATAGAAGAAGGATACCTGCTAACAGCCCAAGTTCAAGGATTCGCAGAAGGGAACTTCTCTTTGAAGTCATTAATAGTGCTCAAGTGTTTAAGTATGATGGTGCTTACCGTAGGAGGATCAACATCGACATCAACCTCTTTATCTTTGCTTTTCTTCGGGCCTCCACCGAATACAAGACCATAGTTTTTAGAGGACTCAGTAAAAGAAGTCATGATAATAAAGAGTTTATCGGTTAAGAGCAAAGAAATTCGGAAAGAGATGAAAGTAGAAGGAGGTTAAGAGCAAAGAAGGTAATGAACTTATGAGGGTTTTGGAAGTGAAAGAGGTAAGATGATAAGTAAAGATATAGACAGCAGAAATCATGGCCATGATTACCTCGAGACCCGGCGAAAATATTCCTAAATCGTGGGATAACACGTGTTCGGGGTATTAAATACGAGGAGACGTGCGTCTTATCAAGCGTCAGAGACTGCTCAGAAAGTTTCAGAAAATTTCCCGCCAACTTCCCGATGACACAAAGATGTGCCACCGGAAATCATAGGGACTATCTCTATAGGGTAAAATTGGTTTATATTAAATGACCAAATTGTAGCGTGACACGTAGAACCGGATACATACGGAAGACAAATCGAGTAAGAACCAAGATCGGGGACGATAACTATAGTTGGTATCGAATAAACCCCGAAAGGAGCATAATCAATAGGAGTGGGTCAAATGTTTGTCACCAGATGACATTTAATAAAGAATATTTCCTAGTATTAAATAAGCAGCCATTGCAAAGAATTTCAGCATTCATGGCATGCCATTACACATTCATCAATGGCCCACTTTATTGTCATTTAAGAGGGGTTTGATCCTAAGATCTTGTTTACTAGGTATAGTTGTAAATAGTAGTTTCAACAACCATTGTAAGGATACGAAATCTTTGGCAAAACATATGCTACATTCTATTCTCAAGCTAAATAATACAACTTTACTTTTTCTTGCATATTGTTCTTATTTTTGTTCTTGGAGACATTGCTCTCGTAGCCAAGCCTGCCATTTCCTTTGATTTTAACGCCAAGTCTTATCTTTAATATTATTTATTTAGCATTTTCGGATCAAATCATTTCACTTGTCTATAAACCATGTAACAAATTCAACTGTACTATTTTACGAGGAAACAGTTTGGCGCCCACCGTGGGGCTTAGACAGTTGTGTAATAGAGTTGATCCTTGCATCTATTACTAACTCGTTTGATTCTTTGTTTCATATCAAAGATCAAAAAATGGTAGCTAACAATATCAACATCGCACACAACGTTGAGGCACATGAAAATCTACCTCAACATGAGGATTCAATCAGTGACACCAGCAATGAGGGGGGCGTGGCAACTTCGGTCCATGGCGGATAATACCTATGACATGTGCGAGTACTAACTCCCGATGATGCTGAGGACGAACAGGTTACAGAAATGATAAGGATCTTGATAGAGCAATAGAAAGCCATCATGGGCCATATCTCGAGGCAGGACCAAGTCATGAAGGAATTGAAGCAGGCATTGTCAGGTGCTTCCAACAACGCGAACGCAAGAGACCCAGTTTTTCCCAGCGCTCCTATAAATCAAATTGCTCAATGAGTTGATAACAACACCTCGAGGGGTGAGGTCGGTTTCGACACAGCTAAGGGAACCGGTAGTGGGTCCGGTAACGACAACGGTAATAATCCTTTCAAAACCAAACTCATGAGATTCATGAGGGAGATGAACAATCAGATGGATTAGAATACAAAGGAGATTCACGCCCGAATGGATTAGATTCCGGGCGCACAACCAGTTTTGAAGGGCCTACAATCGAAGAAGTACACCTAGTTATACAATGGCGGCGAAAGAAAACGACTTGGCTCAACATGAGATTTAGTCGGTTCTGCTGAAAAGGTTTGGGAAAACCCTCACGGAGGGGGCCTTGACATGATATTCGCTTTTACCTGAGCATTCAACTGATTCTTTTGAAATGCTCGCAGATTTGTTCATTAAGGCACAAGACGGGGCCAGGAAGGTCTATGCCAGGAAGGCGGACATATTCAGGATCACACAGGGTGAGTCTGAATTACTGCGGGAGTTCTTTATTAGATTTCAAAAAGAGAGGATGTTGCTACCGACCATATCAGACGAATGGGCAGCGGAGGAATTCACTAAGGGTTTGAACCCGAGGAGCTCTGACGCCTCCCGAAAGTTGAAAGAAATCCTGCTCGAATTCCAAGCGACCATACGGGCGGATGTCCATAACCACTATGAGTTGAAGATAAGGACAGAGGATGATCAGCTTGGGTTTCCGACGTCAACCAAGGGGCAAGACCAAGACAAGAACCAGGACAAGTTCAACGGTGACTTTGATGTAGACCGGTGATCTTCTAAAGGCTGCTTCTTGCCTTATGAGAGAGACGAGGGATGCGGAAGCAAAGGGTTCTGGTCCTCAGATAGGTTTGCTCAGGATAGAAGAACTAACCACGGCCGGAGCAATAGATCTCTCCAAGAAAAAGAGGTATCGGGGACCCGGGATTCCTCAATCCCAGGCTGTCAGATTATAATTTTACCATCTGCATAATGGAGCTGGTATCAGTAATAGGAAACATCAAAGAAGCATGATTCCTGAAACCAATCAGATCTGATCCCAACCAGAGGGATCCTAACTTATGGTGCGAGTATAATGGGACTCATGGCCATAGAATTGGAGACTGCCGGCATCTGCACGAGGAGGTCGCAATGCTTTTGAAAAACAATCATCTTAGGGAGTTTTGAGTGACCGAGCCAAGAATAATTATGGCCGTAGCGGGACAACGTCGAACCCTCGAAAATATGGGAAGACCCTCCTTGGCTAACTATCCATATGATTTTCAGAGGGAATGAAATCGACGGTGTAACTTTCTCGGTAGACAAGAAGACAAAAGTATCGATGACCCACAGCAAGAGACTTCGGGAGGTCACCGAAGACGACATCACCTCCACGGAGGAAGACGCCGACGGACTTCTTCTGCCGTATAACGACGCCCTAGTAATTTCTCTTAATGTTCAGGATTTATAGATTAAACATGTTTGGGTTGACCTAGGAAGCTCAGCCAACATCATTCAATGAAGAGTGCTGGAATAAGCCAAATTAACCGAAAATATCACTCTGGCAACAAAGCTCCTCGTTGGGTTTAACTTGGCGAGTGTGACAACCCGAGGAGAGATCATGATGCCCACGAACACCGAAGGGGTTACGAATACCACCTTGTTTGAAGTGGTGGATTGTGACATGAGCTACAACATAATTTTTGGTAGACCATTGTTGCATGAGATGAAGGTCGTGCCATCAACATATCACCAACTGCTGGAATTCTCGACCTTAGAGGGAATCAAGCAAATAAGATAAGATCAACCGGCAGCAAGAG
Organism: Nicotiana tomentosiformis; assembly: GCF_000390325.3. Classification (NCBI taxonomy): domain Eukaryota; kingdom Viridiplantae; phylum Streptophyta; class Magnoliopsida; order Solanales; family Solanaceae; genus Nicotiana; species Nicotiana tomentosiformis. The sequence continues at coordinate 88,320,820 of NC_090812.1, read as the reverse complement.
AAATAAACACAATGTCAATTTCTAGCAGTAAAGGGAAGGAACCCAACAAATAGCAATTACAGGAACTGACGCCTGCTCTCGAGTCGAGCGAAGATGATAAAGGCGAGGAGTCGTCAGAATCCCACCAGGTACCGAGATACTTTTAGGTACCGGAAGAGACAGACGCGACCAAATTTATGGCAGAAGAACTCGAACAAGTGGCTTTGTTTGAGGAATTCTTGGAGAAAATATTTCACTTAGGAACAAGACTCAATCCCGAGCTCAGGCCAGGATTTATTAATTTCCTTAAAACTAATGTTGACTGTTTTACATGGTCGCACTCGGATATGACAGGTACCCACTAAAGGTAGTCATGCAAAAGCTAATCCTGGACCCAAGCATCCCTCGGATAAGGCAAAAGAAACGCCCGATAGCCGAGGTCAAAAACAGGTTTGTGAAGGAAGAGGTAACTCGATTACTTGACATCGATTCAATCCGGGAGGTAAAATATCCCGCATGGATAGATAATGTAGTTGTAGTTCCGAAAAAGAATAACAAGTTTCGAATGTGCGCAGATTATAAAGACTTGAATAAGGCATACCCTAAAGACTCGTTCCCACTGCCAAACATTGATCAAATGATTGATGCAATGGCCAGGCACGAGTTAATGAGTTTCCTATATGCCTATTCTGGGTACAATTAAATTAAGATGAACTCGGAGGATCAGGAAAAAACTTTGTTCATAACGAACTTTGGCACATATTGTTATAATGTGATGCCCTTCGGGCTTAAAAACAATGGAGCCACTTATCAGAGGCTCGTGAACAAGATGTTCGAGAAACAAATAGGTAAAATGATGGAAGTATATATATATATATATATGACATGTTGGTAAAGTCTTTGAATGCAAGTGATCATTTAAAGCACCTCCAGGAAACCTTTGATATCTTGAGGAAGCACAATATGAAGCTCAACCCGAAAAAATACACGTTCGTGGTTGGCTCCGATAAGTTCTTGGGTTTCTTGGTTTCACAAAGGGGGATCGAGGTAAATCCCCATAAGATCAAAGCCATCAAGGAAATCCCAGACCAGCTGACAAGCGTAAAAGAAGTTCAAAGACTAACCGAAAGATTGGACGCACTAAGCATGTTCATCTCACGATCCTCGAAAATATGTCACCACTTCTTCTCACTTTTGAAGAAGAACAACAATTTCGAATGGACTCCAGAATGTCAACAGGACTTAAAAGACCTAAAACATTATCTATCAAGCCCCCCGCTACTATCAAAACCGGGGGAAGGTGAACAGTTGCTAATATACCTAGCGGTCTCGGAAGTAGCGGTAAGTGTCGTTCTAGTCCGGGAGGAAGAAGTATGCAATTTTCTGTCTATTATGTTAGTAAAATTTTGTCAGGAGCGGAGATTCATTAACCGCACCTCAAAAGATTGGCCTTAGCTCTCCTAGTCACCTCTCAAAAGCTTAGTGATAGCCGTTGTGATGACTTTTCCCTTGCGGAATGTTCTTCACAAACCTGAGTTGTCAGGTCGGTTGGCCAAATGGGCAGTTGAAATTAGCGAATTTGATATTGAGTACAAGCCTAGGACTACGATCAAATCATAAGTTTTGTCTGACTTTGTGATCGATTTCAGTCCCGAGTTACTCTCCTTGGCTACTAAAGAAGCGGTGATAGTGTCAGAAACAATATCAGGAGTTTGGACCTTGTTCACAGATGGAGTTTCCAATATAAAAGGGTCTGGGCTCGGGGTGGTCCTAATCACGCCTTCGGGGAAAACCTTGAGGCAGGCCATAAAAATTGTTCTATTAACTAATAATAAAACCAAGTATGAGGCTTTGATTGCAGGACTCGAATTGGTCGGGGACTTGGCTTCGAGGTCATAGAAATCAAATGTGATTTCCAACTGGTAGTAAACTCAGTATATAGGATTTTTGACACAAAGGAGGAACACATACAACAATATACGATTAAAGTTCAAACTTTGCTTGCACGATTCAGGGAGTGGTCAATCACACACATCCCAAGAGAAGAGAACGTAGAAACAGATGCATTGGCCAATTTGGGGTCGTCCAAGGAGATGAAAGGATTCGACTCCGGTACTACCGTTCAACTTATGTATTCGGTACTGGATGTGGGCGGCCATTGTGAAGTAAATACAACCAACCTAATCTGGGACTTGAGGAATGAGTTCATCGATTATATTCGGCATCGCAAGTTGCCCGAATACCCGAAGGCATCCCTGGCACTACGTACCAAAGCAGCTCACTACAGCCTCTTGGGTGGACAATTATATAGAATATCTTTCCAAGGCCTGTTGGCCCGATGTTTAGGAGCCTCGAACGCAGACTATGTAATGAAATATTTCCATGAAGGAATTTGTTGGAACCATTCCGGCGCAGATTCGTTGATGATAAAGCTGATTAGGGTAGGATATTACTAGCCTCAGATGGAACAAGACGCAAAGGCATTTGTTCAAAAGAGCGACAAGTGTTAGCGCAATGCATAATGAGTACACCAATCGGCGGAATTCTTACATTTGGTATTGTCCCTATGGCCATTCATGAAATGGGGGATGGATATAGTTGGGTCGTTGCCACCGGGTCCTGTAAAGGTAAGATTCCTTTTAGTTTTAAGTGATTACTTCACTAAATGGGTTGAAGTAGGTCCTTACCAAAAGATCGATGAGCGCAAAATGGTCGACTTCCTGTGGGAAAACATAATTTTCCAGTTTGGAATACAGAAAGAGATTGCCTGTGATAACGGACCACAATTCATAGGCTCCAAAGTCACAAAATTTCTTGAAGACCTAAAAATAAAAAGGATTATATCCACACTATACAATCTGAGAGCTAATGGGAAGGTGGAATCAACAATTAAGGTGATTATTCAAAACCTCAAAAAGAGGTTAGAAAAAGCTAAAGGCAAGTGGCACGAAGAGTTACTGGGTGTGCTATGGGCATACCGGACGACGACAAAATCAAGCATGGGAGAGACACCTTTCTCTCTCGTATACGGTGCAGAAGCTCTGATCCCTGTGGAAGTAGAAGAACCAACTTTACGATTATTCCGAACAAATGAAGAAGCAAATAATGAGGCATTGCTGGTAAAGCTGGAATTGCTCGATGAACGCAGGGACTTGGCGCACGTGCGGATGGTGGCTCGGAAGCAAAGGATGGAAAGATACTGCAATCGGAGGGCCAATCTCCGCTACTTTAAAGCTGGAGACTTGGTTTTGAGTAAAGTGACACAGAACACTCAAGAAATCAATGCTGGGAAGCTGGGTCCAACATGGAAAGGCCCCTACCGGGTTTCAGCTATTACCAAGAAAGGATCTTACAAGGTGGAGAATCAAGATAGAGTCAAATTGCCTAGCAACTAGAATGTGACTCACCTCAAAAGTTATTATTGCTGATGGATATTGTATATACTGAAAGTATGTATTGCACTCTTTTTCCCTTCGACCAGTTTTTGTCCCAATCGGATTTTTCTGGCAAGTTTTTTAATGAGACAACAACGGAAAGCATACTATGAAGGGAGCTCCATCGGCGAAATTAATATCTTTAAATGACAAGGCATCGCTATGATAAGCCACTACGGGATGGTTAGATAATCTTTGGATCGATGGCAAAGTTTCTAATGGGAAACAAAGCTTGCCATCAAACCAAAGATTATTCAACCGTTCACAAGTTTCTTCTCAACGGAGCAAAACTTCCAGTGTTCCAATTCATAAACTTCGCATCTGATTACTGGGGGGATGGTATGAGAATACGTCAACATGATTATGAAAACCGGGACTGCGAGACCCGAGAACAATAATGTCTCATCGGGACAGGGGATTGCACGGCCAGCCCCGTAGGAATAAGTTGTACAAGTTAGCCATATGTATTGGCAATTTCTTTTTTCAGCAAACGAATGCTTATGTACTTTCTAAGATAGAAGGAATAAAATAAAATCCTTTTATTTTTATCTTGTTTCTTGTCTAAACGATGAATTGATATTATCATTTGAAAGTTAACAAAAACTTCAAATGCTTGTGCCGAAATGAATAGGAGACATCCTCTTCAAGAGCACCGTAAACATAAGATGTCCCTCTCCTATGAAACCCTCATAGTAAAGGATTGGTTTCGGAAGAGTTTATGCCCGGAATCCAAAAGCTATCGGAAGAAAATACACCCGAAGCCTTATCTAATTCGACGCAAAAAGAATGAACTTTGTGCAATACTTAAACAAAAAGTCTTCTTTATTTATCAACATGCCAAACGACATAAGTACAAAAGTACAAAGGGAAAACAGCAAAAGGAAAAAGGAAAAATTTAAACATTATCGCCACCGGAATTCGGGGAAAAAGAGGCATCTACGCCCCCCTCCCCTCCCTCCCAGGAGAAGTGGGCAGATCTACCGCTAGTGCGGGATCTGGGCCTTCATCTGCATTATATTCAAGTTCCTCCTCGGTTCCCGAATACTCAGAACCAGTACTTGAAGAGTCAGTTGCCTTAGACTGAGCCGGGAGATGTTATCGAGCAGTTAAATCCAACGCTTGAGCCTTGGCGATTTCATCATCAATATCAATGACGCCCGCTTTGGCCTCCTCCAAGGTTTTTCTCCTCATATGATACATAGAGTATGTCTTTTCAAAGACGTGGGAATCCCCTTGGTGTTGGAGTTTTGACTTAAGCTTGTCAACCTCGGCCTGGAGATCATACTGCTCGAATCTTGTGGTATCAAGGCTAAGATCAAGATCACGGATTGTAGATATATGAACCCGGTTTTGCTCCATGATCTTCTTAAACCTATCTTCCATTCGGACTCGCTTCTCCTCGGCAGCAGTAGCCTCTTCGATTTTGGAGTTAAGCATGCCTCTAAATTATTCACTCATTCAATAGAATCGGGCTTGGCAGCAGCGAGCACAGCATCTTGGACCTCAGCCCATTTAGCCTTAGCCTCTTGAAACTGTACATTTAGATAAGTGCCTTCTTGGCTAAGGGCCATCACTTCCTGTTCACTTTGCTGCAACCGAGCCTCAAGCTGACTCATCTCAACAGCCTTTCTCTCTAGCACCGGGAGACGGGCAACAAGTTGGTCCCTCTCAGCCAACAGTTGATCCCGCTCGGACAAAAGTCCTTCTTTATCAAGGATCCATCTCTAAAGTTCCTCGGACGCAAGGAAGTTGGCCTGTAAAATGTATATCAAAGTCAAAAAAACAAAATATAATAGATAAATAAATAACAAACAGTAAGAAAACAAGTACGGTACAACTGTCGCATTGTGCATAGCATTGTTCAACATGCACTCCCCAGAAAGGGAGTGTATCTTCTTCTTATCTTTCTCTGAAGCCAGCGGCTTCAGGTAATTCACAAGCTACACCGGTCGGGACAACATATGGCACCCCTTCAAAACCGAAAGAGTGACACTCCTTCTTCTTTGGGGATCTAGAGAAAGGGGTAAATAATTGTGCCCCAAATTCTCGTGATCGGGAGACTAGGGAGGAGAAGAAGCCTCCTCTCGTACATTTGTCACCGCTGGAGGAGATGTAGCAATTGCTGGTGATGAAGGCACAACTGGTGTGGATGGGGAAGAAGTTGATAGTGTTCTAGGTTGAGAAGCAGCTATGACAAAGGCAGTGCTAATTATTGGTTGCTCATAAACAAAAGGCAGAAGAGGGCTGATTTCGGACCTCACAGGTCCAGAAACAGCAACAGAGGCCAGAAAGCGAGAATCGGCATTCTCTACTATCTCTATTTCTCCCCAAAGAGCCCGGACCTCGCCCTTGGTTGGGGTTCTAATCTCTCCAAATTGAGAATTATGTTGAGCTGATGAAGATTGTTGACGCCTCTGAAGGGAAGCCCCTTCATCACTAGCTTCCCTATCATCATCAATGAGCATAGTGGTTACGGCTGACTTGGGCATGGACTTTTTTATTTTCTTATTTTTATCCCTAGACGAGAAAGAACGCCGCCTTTTTGGTTGCTTGTTCTCTAGCTGGGGACTTCGAGAGGAAGCACTTTCACCGGAGGTAGGTTCGACGGCACCGCTCTGAGTGAGAGCATCTTGCAACAACCTTGCAGCCTCTGCAGGATCGGTCAAACCTCGACTATAGGGCAGGTAACAAAACCTTGTGGGAGTCTTGAAACAAACAAAAAGGTATGTTTAGCAAGTTTACTTATGTATATTTAGAGGTGGAAAGTAGAAAGAATCAGTTTACCGTGGTTCTTGGACCTCCACCCATATTAGGGGGCCATCTTATTCCACCGACGGGTTTCTAGCGTAGTAATATCCAAAATCTTCTGAACCCATTGGTCCAGGCCTTCAACCCTTGGTGGTGTCCACCGAGTAACTGAAATAATGGAAACAAAAGGGTTAGCAATGACATGGAACAATCTTTTTACGGAGAAAGAGATGAATAGATTACAAACTTACGTGAACGACTCCATGATTCGGGGAATGGAGTTGTGGCCGGGATGATATCCCTGGTATCAATGATGACAAACTGCTCCATTCATCCACTGTCATTATCATCATTCATGCTGGTAATTAAGGCATGGTGACCACGTTTACTGAAATTTATTGCTCCCCCGTCGAAGATTTTGGGGGAGTAGAGATTTATTATATGTACCAGGGTTAGGGTTTTTACTGTCTCTGTGCACAGCCGGCGTAGACAAGCCACCATTTGCAACACAGAAGGGCCTACTTATGCTAAGCAAACCTGGTATCGGTGGCACAACTCCAAGATCACGGGGTCAAGTCCCCCGCTCAAAGAAAACGGGCCCAAAGTGAAGGGGTACGTATAGACATACGTAAAACCTTTCTTGGTGAAGGTGACTCTCTCCGCCAGGTCAGGAGCAATGATATTAAGGTCTGGTCAATTACAATCCTCCTTCACAGTAGAAATATTGGAAGGGCGAATAGAAGAAGGATACCTGCTAACAGCCCAAATTCGAGGATTCGTAGAAGGGAACTTCTCTTGGAAGTCATTAACAGTTCAAGTGTTTGGGTATGATGGTGCTTTATCTCGGTGATTTACTCTATGATTGTGGGTTGCAATTGAGCAAGATGACCATTATTTTGTTGGAAAAAATGTTCTTTGTTGATCTTCAAGATGCTTGGTTATACTTCAAGAATGTTCACTTTGTTGCATGTGGTAGATATCTTTGGATTAAAATGGTTCATGAGTCTTATTGTGAAGTGTCTTTAACATGCACAATTCTTTGTAAGAAGGAAGTGCTTGATGTTTTATTTTTTTGCACTAAGAAGTTCTTATGGAAACTTGAGCTTGATTATTTTGACTCTTGGCATGAAATGACTTTGAATAATAAGAGAGTTGGTAGATCTAAATATACTCTATACATGTGGTATGGTTCTATGTTTGGACTACCTAAATCATTTTTCTTGTTTGTTAAGTTCATAAGAGTCATAGTTTGTGCTTACTTGGGAGATTTTATGACTCCATGTGATGATGTTTTGTACATGATATTTAGAGGAGTCTTTGTGCCTATTAGGAAGAATTGGGTCAAAAGAATGTGTGGGCACTTTCTTGTTTTATCTTTACCATGCATATATTTGTCTCTTGGTGAGTTTATACTAGTCCTCATTCCTTTTCATGTTTTGCAAGGTTCGAATTCGACAAATTATTTTCAGGAAGGGGAGGATGATACGACCCAAGATAGCCAACATGCGCTTTGGATGTCAATTGATGGCTACTTTCGCACTTGGAGGCTATGTGTGTAATTTGCCATCAAATGAAGACTACATGTAATTGGAGGCTATACTTGTAATAAGTAACTATACTTAGTTCCTTAGAATTAGCTTAGGGGTATTTGGATCATTTGTTGTCAAGTACCCAATCTAGTATAAATAGCCCTTAAGTCTTTCATTTTAGTAAGACCAATTTGATGAATGATGAATACTCTTTTGAGAGGTGTAATGGTAGTTTGCCATTGTTGATGACAACTTATTCAAGGTGTGTTCTTCAAGTGGAATCACACTTCCACATGAAGGAATTCCTATAGTTTAGGTTCACTTTATTATGTAATTGTTAGGTGATTGATCTTTATCAATTATTTTTCAATTACTACTTTATTGGGTCTATTCTCAAATTCTATTCTTTATCTTTAATTTCTTATCTTCTGCATTTTAGATTTGTATCATTTGGTATCAGAGCTTGGATTGACGTTTGTTTCTACATACACTAGCTAAGTATTTGATTTTATTTGAAATTCGCAAAAAACAAAATCAAAGAAAAGAAATTCTGTTGTTTTTAAATCAGTGGTTATGGTGATTTTAATTGTGTTTTGTGGTTAGAACCAGTTTATGAAGTTGAATCTAAGTTTACTTGTGCATTTGAATGGAGATTTGAGTTTTGAAGGTTGAAAAATTGTTGAAGAACGTTGAGCTTGAACAAGGGTTTCAAAATTGGGTGTTCTTTGTTTTTTTGTTATTTGAACAAATTAACCATTGGAATTTGTTATCAGTTTTCTAAGTAGCTTGTCCTTCAATTTTGAGACGATTTGGATGAGAATTGAGTGAGTAATCTAAAAATTTGGAAGAAATCCATGTTCATCATGTTCATGTTGGGTTCATGATAAAAGTACAATTTGATCCATTTGAGTTTATATGATTCATGAATTTGATGTTAAAAAATTTTGGGTTTGATCCTAAGGTGATTCCCAAGTGAAATCTGAAGTTTGGGAACCTTTGGAAGCGATTTGATTGAGTTTGAGAAAAAAAAATCGAGGCAGAAATTGCAGAAATTTCAGACTCGTTGACCACTTCATAGAGTCAGGCAGAAGCTAAACAAAGCTGTTGAAAGTGCAGTATTGTGGACCCATTCGTGGAGTCGATTATATTCATGGAATCGGGCAGAAACTGAAAATTATTGAAGCTGAATATCACCAAGAAAATGTGGAGCCAGTCAAATCATCTCCACGAACTTCCCCTACTCAGCACCAATCGTGGCGATGGCTCCAGGCCAGCACCAATCATGGCCACGAAAGCAGATCGTGGAGCCGAATTTTTCACTTGCACAGTTTGAGTTTCTTTGTGTTCTTCTTATTCCTAGTTATTTTCTTTGATTATTCTTATCTAGTTAACATTAGTAATTAGTCCTACTTTGTTAATCTAGTTATTGTGTCCATGCCAATTATTTTGTGCTTTTCTCTTTGATTACGTTGTTAATTGTTTGACTCTTGTCCGTTTGCTTTTATTGTGCCTTTCTTTCGTATCAACATAAATTCTACTCCGACCTCGAAGTGGAAGGGCTACTTATTGAATACTCTTGTTGAGATCGAAAGCAAATTTGGAAAATACCATAGAGCGGCAAAAGACTTGAGTGGTAAGAACAATTGAGTGAAGGTCTTGAATGCATACGACCTTGAGTGTATATACGAGTGAACTTGAGTGATATCTACATTGAATGTAAACACTAAAGGAGTAAACTTGAGATCCTTATTTTCACTAACTTGTTTTGTTTATTTTATTGGAATGATGGGAACTAGTGAAGGGTTTTATTATAAAATGGAAGCCATGATGGAATAATTATTGAAACAATTTGGAGTTTTGACCAATAATTTCAAGGAAATTAGGTTTTCATTGAAACTCCAAGAACATTGGATAGATGTATTAGGGGGTATCAATCCTTTGCCCATGGAAGATCCAAAGAATGAGCATGAGTTGAAAAATAAGAGTGGATTGTCACTAGGAGAAAAGGAAAAGAGTGAAAAGAAAAATGAGAAGAGTGAGAGAAAACAGGAAGAGATGAGAGAAAAACAAGAGTGTGAGTGAGAATGTATCTTATTCTAACTTTAACCTTTCTAACTCTTCTTCCTTTAGTTGTTTGGACTATTTTGTAGGTTCTTTTAAAGGTGAGCACGAAAATGACTCATGCGAAATTGAAACTCCTACTTCAAGTAAGCAAGTGAGCTTAAATTTGAAAGACCAAGGTAAAGAAGTTTCTATACTTGCTTCTCAAGGTAAAATGGCTAGTCCTAACTCTCTACTTACTTCAAATGATATTGTTAGTAACTTGATTGTGAGTGATAGTCTTACTACTTGTGATATTAATGATTCTTTACTTTGTGTTGACATACAAAAGAAAATTTGTGATAATACACTAGTTGAATATGATTTGAGAGCTAAATTTGTTATTGATTGTGAAGTGGAAAAGCTTCAAACTAGTGTTGTGCGTTTAGTTGGGAATCAAGATTTTGCGGGTGTTTTCTTGAATGTTTGCGATGAAAACGAATTTATTTCTTCTTTAGCTACAAGAAACACTTTTGAGAGTAAAAATTTTGAGAGAGGATGAATGCCTCTTGGTTAGTGAAAGTGAATTGATGAGCTTTATTGATTCATCTTTGGATAATTGTTCTAGTTTTAAAGTAAGTCAAGAACTTTGTATGTTTGAGAGTGAACTTGGATTTTTCAAGTTTGATGTGAATGGTTCTTGCTTATATCTTCTTGGTACAATTGAGAAGGATGAATCTACTTGTTTGAACAATCTAAATCCTTCCTTCTTTATTGTTAAGGGTATCAATGGAGAGTTTTGTTGTTCTTTTGAAGAGAAAAATTCTAACGAGGAGTTAACTTGTATCTTTGAGAAGGAAAGTCGTAATGCTATTCTCAAGGATGAAGAGGTTTTTGATACAAAGAGAAGTGAGTTAGTTGATGCTAGCTTTAGTATTAATTTCTCTACTTTCTCTACTTTATGCTTTGAGAATACATTTTGGTCAATCTTTGTAAATGCCTCTAGGATGAAATGCAAAAATAATCAATTTGAAGTATGTAATAACTTCTTTGATTTTAAATGTGATAAATCTTCTTATGGTGATATCACTAATGTATTGAACTTCTTTGTGAAGGATAATCAAATAGGGAACCATAAGAGAGACAGATGGTTGAAGCTACCATTTGGGCCAACTAAAGATTTTGAATCTTTAATGCTTATACAAGGCAATTATGGTATGTTTGATTGGTTAGTGCTTATTTTTGGGCTTTCTAAAGCCATGGAGGTAATTGGCTATTCCTTTCACTTTAGTAGTCGAAATTTTGTACTTATTGACCATGATTTATTGATGTTGCTATTATATTCATGTTATGAGTTGCCAAGTGGCCAACTTAGAGATAATTTGGGGATAATATTTATGTTTGATCCCGGTGATTTTCTCTATGATTGTGGGTTGTAATTGAGCAAGATGCCCATTATTTTATTGGAAAAGTATTCTTTGTTGATCTTAAAGATGCTTGGTTATACTTCAAGAGTGTTCACTTTGATGCATGTGGTTGATATCTTTGGATTAAAATGGTGCTTGAGTCTTATTGTGAAGTGTCTTTAACATGCACAATTTTTTGTAAGCATGAAGTGCTTGATGTTTTGTTTCTTTGTGCTAAGAAGTTCTTATGGTAACTTGAGCTTGATTATTTTGACTCTTGGCATGAAGTGACTTTGAATAATAAGAGAGTTGGTAGATCTAAATATGCTTTATACATATGGTATGGTTCTATGTTTGGACTACCTAATTCATTTTCCTTGTTTGTAAAGTTCATAAGAGTCATACTTTGTGCTTACTTGGTAGATTTTATGACTCCATGTGATGATGTTTTGTGCATGTTATTTATAGGAGTCTTTATGCCTATTAGATAAGATTAGGAATGATGATATTCGGGAGAAGGTGCATGTGGCTCCCATTGATGACAAGATATGGGAAGAGAGGCTTAGATGGTTCGGACATATTCGGAGGAGAAGCCCAGATGCTCCGGTACGGAGGTGTAAGCAGCTGGTTATGGAGGGCACGAGAAGAGGTAGAGGGCGGCCTAAGAAGTATTGGGGAGAGGTGATCAGGAAGGATATGGCGAGGCTCCAGATTTTCGAGGACATGACACTTGATAGGAAGATGTGCAGGTCGAGTATTAGGGTTGTAGGTTAGGAGGTAGTTGAGTCATGCCTTACTTCATAACATGGTGGGACTAGCCATGTAGGGTTTTTGTCTAAGATAACTAGTGGGAATGTTGTAGCTTACTATTTCGCTTTTCAGTGCAGGTCCTATTTACTAGCTATCGCTTTTGCTTTACATCTTTCTTCTAGATTTCATGAGGTTCTTATTTTTCTTATGACTGTTGTGGTGATACTAATATTGTCTCCCTTTACTTTTCATCTTTCTTCTGGATTTCATGGTGTTCCTATTTATCCTATGATTGTTGTTGTGATACTAATATTGTCTCCCTTTTTGCCCCTTTTGTCTTTTTATTTTTTTTGAGCCGAGGGTCTTTCGGAAACAGCCTCTCTACTCCTTCGGGGTAGGGGTAAGGTCTGCGTACACACTACCTTTTTCAGACCCCATTAGTAGGATTTTACTGGGTTGTTGTTGTTGTTTATGCCTATTAGGAAGAATTGGGTCAAAAGAATGCATGGGCACTTTCTTATTTTATCATTAGCATGCATATATTTGTCTCTTGATGAGTTTATACTAGTCCTTATTCCTTTCCATGTTTTGCAAGGTTTTGAATTCAAGGACGAATTTGTTTCAAGAAGGGGAGGATAATTCGACTCAAGATAGCCAACATGTGCTTTGGATGTCAATTGATGGCTACTTTTGCAATTGAAAGCTATGTGTGTAATTTGCCATCAAATGAAGACTACATGTAATTGGAGGCTATACTTATAATAAGTGACTACACTTAGTTCCTTAGAATTAGCTTAGGGATATTTGGGCCATTTGTAGTCAAGTACCCAATCTAGTATAAATATCCCTTAAGACTTTCATTTTAGGGAGACCAATTTTGATGAATGATGAATACTCTTTTGAGAGGTGTTATGGTAGTTTGCCATTATTGATGACAACTTATTCAAGGTGTGTTCTTCAAGTGGAATCACACTTCCACTTAAAGGTATTCCTATAGTTTAGGTTCACTTTATTATGTAATTGTTGGGTGATTGACATTTATCAATTATTTTTCAATTACTACTTTATTGGTTCTATTCTCAAATTCTATCATTTATCTTTAATTTCTTGTCTTCTGCATTTTAGATTTGTATCAACGTGTTCGGAGTATTAAATTGTAACGACTCGGCCGGTCGTTTTGAGTATTACAACAATATTCCCCCATTTACTGCTCTGTTTGTGCTTTATAGCTATTGTATAATATATCGGGTTAGTTAGTTCGGGTCCGGAGAGAATTTAGAGTGAAATGAGACACTTAGTCTCTTAAATGGAAAGCTTAAGTTGGAAAAGTCGATCGGATGTTGATCTATGTAAAACGACCTCGGATTCGAATTGTGATGATTTCAATAGCTCTGTATGGTAATTTTGGACATAGTAGCGTGTCCGAAAAATTATTTGGAAGCCCGTAGCTAAATTAGGCTTGAAATGGCTAAAATAGAAATTTAAGTTTGGAAGTTTGACCGGGGAGTTGAATTTTTGATATCGGGGCCGGAATCCGATTCTAAAAATTAGAATACCTCCATTATGTCATGTATGACGTGTGTGCAAAATTTGAGGTCAATCGGACTTGATTTGATAGGTTTCGGCATTGAAGGTAGAAGTTGAAAATTGTTAGTTTTTCATTAGGCTTGAATTGGAGTGCGATTTATATTTTTGATGTTGTTTGATGTGATTTGAGGGCTCGACTAAGTTCGTATGATATTTTAGGATTTGTTGGTGTATTTGGTTGAGGTCTCGAGGACCTCGGGTGAGTTTCGGATGGTTAACAGATCAATTTTTGGACTTGGAATCTTGCTGGAATTTTCTGAAATCTGTATCTAGTTTCCTTCTACGCGATCGCGTGAGAAGGTCTGCGATCACGTAGGGTTAATTGGGGGCTACTGAATTTTGTTGTATGCGATTGCGTGGGGACGACCGCGATCGCGTAGCTCGGAAGAAGGAATGCATCGCAAACGCATGGATCAAACCGCGTTCTCGAAGAGGAGGTGAGGCAGCTGGGGTTCGCGAGCATTGTTCTATGCGAACGCATGGGCTGTCCGCGATCGCGTAGGACTGGGAAGCTCGTGCTTCGCGTTCGCATGTGTTATGGTGCGGTCGCGTAGAGAAGTTTTTGGGGGAGGTGTATTTTGGTCTTCGCGATCACATAACCTTGTACGCGATCGCATAGGGTTATTTTGGGCAGTGGAAATGTTGTGCTTCGCGATAGCGGGACTTGGTCCGCGATCGCATAGAAGAAATGACTGGGCAGAGAGTTATTTTTATCGATTTGGAGCTCGGGAAGAGGCGATATTTGGGAGATTTTCAAGAAAAACAACGGGGTAGGTATTCTTAACTCAATATTGGTCAAATTACCCGAATCCATGGTTGTTTTTAACATTTAATTGGTGAATTAAGTTGGAAAATTATGAAAACCTTCTTGGTTTAATTTGAAGATTTGAGGGTCGAGTTAATGTCGGATTTGAGTAATATTTGTATGGTTAGACTCGTGGTCAAAGGGGCGTTCATATTTTATAACTTTTGTCGGGTTCCGAGACATGGGCCCCACAGGCGATTTTTGAGTATAATTTCGGATTTTGTGGAAAAATTAGTATTTGATATGGAATAAATTCCTATAAATTGTGTGGACTGAATCAAATTTATTGTGGCTAGATTCGAGCCGTTCAGGAGTTGATACGCGTAGAATGGGATTTCTAGAGCATTGTTTAGCTTGCTCGACAATGGATCATCTTGTTCGAGGTAAGTAACTCTTCTAATCTTGGAGCTGAGGGTATAAACCCTGAATATAGGTATTATGTGAATTGTTGAAGATGACGCACATGCTAGGTGACGGGCGTGTGGGCGTGCACCATAGAAATTGTGTCGTAATTATTTCCGTGGAATTTTGTAGTGAAATAATCTTGGCATTTTCTATACAGTTTTTAATGTTAGAGAAATTTAGCTGAGAATCATATTAAAAATTATGTTGAGGCTATGTGTCAGTATTATTGGGACCCACATAGGTCATATTACTGTAAATTATTTGTTTTAAATTAAAAATTCATACTCAGTCTTATTCATTTCATTGCATATCATATCTCAGTCTCTGTTGTTATTTATTGATACATCATATCATCATTTTCGTGCTATATTCATGGTATTGTGAGCCCATGAGAGAGAGACTGGAGAGATTGATGACTGAGGGAGGCCGAGGGCCTGACTGTGGGGATGTTTTTGGGATCGGGTTGCATGCCGCAGCAGGCCATGTTGGCTTTATATATATTATTATCATTATATGGATCGGGGTTGCCCGTCTGCAGCAGGCCTTATAGGCTTTACACAGCACGTGAGTTGTCCGTGCGGATTCAGATATTGATACTATAGCACGTGAGTTGTCCGTGCAGCACGTGAGTTGTCCGTACGGATCCTGATATTGACACTATAGCACGTGAGTTGTCCGTGCGGTTTATATCGCTTGGGCTGAAGGAGCCCCTCCGGAGTCTGTACACCCCCCAGTGAGCGTGGTTGATATTATTGAGGGATGGATCTTTCCTGGACATGGATCTTGTCCGAAGTATTATATAGCTGGAGATGGATCTTCTCCACGGGCTGGATTGGCCCTACTTGGTACTTAGTGACTGATGATCAGTTGATGTGTATATTCTGGGATAGATCTTCCCTGGGCCGGATTGGCCATATACAGTACCGTGTGATTGGGCATGATGAGTGGAATGTGTGAGAAAGTGAGATTGAGTACTCTGAGAGTGTGAGTACATGAGTTCATCTCTGAGATACATTGCATTGACATGCACACATGACATACAGGCATAGAGATATATTTTTCGCATGTTGTACGTTATCTCATCATTCATGATTTCTCACACATGTTGATAGATGGGCATAGTGATGCATTTGTTTTACACTGGTTATCTGGAAATAAAATGAGACATCTTAATTATCATTGAAAAGATTTTGAAAAAATTACTGTTTTCAAACTTACTCATATTTTTGGCAACTTCGGTAAACGATTTGGGTTTTCACTGATGTACTTGAAAGGCAGAACTATTTTCAGAAATCATGATTTTTCTGAGCATTTTTATTTCTGAGTTACTTCTTGTAATATTTGTTTTATGTTGTTATGGACTGTTATTGGCTATTGGTGTGGACCGACCTTGGTACAAGCTCGTCACTTCTTTCAACCTAAGGTTACGTTTGTTACTTATTGAGTATATGGAGTCGGTTGTACTCATATTACACTTTTGCACCCTGCATACAGATATTGGCTGCTGATGTTGTTGTGTTCGTTGGGAGCTGGATCTGAAGATGTACCTGTGCTCCGGTTGTAGCTGCCTCTTTTTCATGGTAGCCTTAGATTCATAAAACTCTGTTTATGTACTTTTCAAACAGATGATGTATTTACTCCATACCAGCTTTGTATACTCTATTCTTAGAAGCTCATGATTTGTACTACTAGTTCTTGGGGAATGTATAAGATTAAGATTTTTCTTTACTTAAATTGCTTCAATAATTGTTATTAGAATTGGATAATTGATAATTGGCTTACCTAGTGGGTTGGGTTAGGTGCCATCACAACTAGTTGAATTTTGGGTCGTGACATAAATGCGAGGAGATGTGCGTCTTATCAAGCGTCAAAGACTGCTGAGAAGGTTTCAGAAATTTTTTCACCAAGAAAGGAATCTTCACCAACTTTCCGATGACACAAAGATGTGCCACCGGAAAGCAGGGGGACTATCTGTATAGGGTAAAATCGGTTTATATTAAATGACCAAATGGTAGCGTGACACGTGGAACCGGAGAGAGACGAAAGACAAATCGAGTAAGAACCAAGCCTGGGGATAACAACTGCAGTTGGTATCGGATAGACCCTGAAGGGAGCATAATCAACATGAGCGAGTCAAATGTTTGTCACCAGATCGTATTTAATGAAGAATACTCCCTAGTATTAAGTAGGTAGCCGTTGCATAGAATTTTGGCATTCATGGCCTGCCATTGCGCATTGATCAATGGCCCACTTTACTATCATTTAAGTAGAGTTTGATCCTAGGATCTTGTTTCCTAGATATAGCTATAAATAGTAGTTTCAACAACCATTGTAACGACACGAAATCTTTGGCAAAACTTATGCTACATTCTACGCTCAAGCTAAATAATATAACTTTACTTTTTCTTGCATATTGTTCTTATTTTTGTCCTTGGAGACATTGCTCTCGGAGCCAAGCTTACGCTAAGTCTTATCTTTAATCGTATTTATTTATCATTTTCGGATCAAATCAGTTTGCTTGTCTTTAAACCATGTAACAAATTCAACTGTACCATTTTACGGGTAGACATGTACTATGTTATTATTTCGCCGTTATTACCGTGAATATTATTTCTGTGGGGGGTTTATTTCCAACATTTAGCATTGAACCAATTATATTTGTATAGTTATGTGTTCATGTCTATTATTTATTGCACTTTTAATAAAATTTTACACATAAATTTATGCTCTGTATCGAAAGGTATGGATTCAATTAAGCCACTATATAATGATACATCCTCCCCGTATGATAGGATGTCTATAAATTTTCAATGGATGTCATATGAGGGAATCCTTCTATTCTTTCTGTAAAATGACTGATGACTGAAAATTGCTTAACCTATTGTTGCTAAAAAGGGTACAATAACTCATCTTATTATTAACAAATTAATCCGTAATCACTTGTAGTTTCTGCACAAATTACGTACTAGTTAATTTTATTTTGGTTACAAGATTTTCATTCCTATTACGCCCTCTTTTGAATTAAAGTTCACTTTATTTTCATTTACATGTCAAAAGTGCGAAAATCAAGTAATAGAATCCTGTCTGTTAGAACTATATTTGGCATAAAATATTGCATATTAGAGTAAGTCATATACTATAGTCCCAGTGATTGCCAATTTATTGTAAACTGATTTGTCTTCAGAAATCAAAATATAGTAAAATTATCAAATGCAAGAAATCAACAACTATATTTGGTATAAAATCATGCGTAATTGGAGCAAGTCATATCATAATCCCAATAACATCGCCAATTTGTTAAAAAATGATTTGCCTTCAGTACCAAAATGGTATAATAATCAAATCAAGAATCACACAGAATTGCAATATATAAACCCCCTTATATCTCCACTTTTCGTAAGAGAAACAAAAAAGATCAGAAAATGGGAAAAATCACTTTCTTCTTCCTACTTTTTACCCTCTTTTTGTCACATTTTGTTGCTTCAAGCCTTGGAAAGAGGCAAAGTGATGTTCTTGGAAAATTTTACAAGGCTAAGCAAAAGAAAGATTCATCCATTGACAAGAGCCAGTTTAAGGCAGCCCTTAACCATGTAGATTTAGACAAAGTTATTCTACCTCAAGAGGGACAGAAAGAAAAAGATTGGATCAAGAAATTGCCAGGACAACCACCAGTAAAATTCCACCAATATGGTGGCTATGTGACTGTCAATGAATCTGCTGGTCGTGCCTTGTATTATTACTTTACTGAAGCTGAGAATTCCAAGTCATTGCCCCTTCTTCTTTGGCTTAATGGAGGTATATACATCATTTTTTTTTTGTGTTATACTATATACTTTTGACAAAAACCTTTTCATTTACATGTATAGTTTAAGCTATTTGAGAAAAAATATTTTCCACTAGTAATATTTTTCATTAAAAGGGTAAATTAAAAACCAAATTTTCTTTTTATTACTATTATCTTAATATTTTAAATTTCATAATCACTTTCTTCAATAAACACTTAAAGTTTTTTATCAATAGATTATTGGATTTGCTCATAATATTGTTATTAATCTTAAATATATACAATTTTATGAAAATATACTTAAAATGCCATGAACTATATCTGCAGGTCCTGGCTGTTCGTCTATTGCATTTGGAGCCATGGAGGAACTCGGACCTTTTAGAGTTCACAGTGATGGAAAAACATTATACAGGAATCATTATGCATGGAATCTTGGTAAATTCTTTACTTTAATTTCTCTACTATTAATATTTGGAAACAATTGAGAAATTATCAACTGGAGTGTATATTAATCCTAACTTTCTCCGATTGAATTATATAGCTGCAAATGTATTGTTCTTGGAGTCTCCTGCTGGAGTAGGATTTTCTTATACAAATACAAGCAGTGACTTCAACTCAACTGGAGATAAGAGAACAGCTAATGATAATGTTGTATTTTTACTGAATTGGCTCGAGCGATTTCCCGAGTACAAGAACAGAGATTTTTACATTTCTGGTGAAAGCTATGCTGGTCATTATGTACCTCAATTGGCACATGCAATTCTTCACCTTAACAAGCGCTCCAACAAGACTCTTATCAATCTAAAAGGAATTATCGTAAGTTCTCTAATTATTTACGTTGTTAGTGTATATAAGTTAAATTCTTATGAATTTCATGCCACAGACTGATTATTTTTGCAACAAATTGCAGATTGGGAATGCAGTGATCAATGAAGATACAGATAACGTAGGAATGTATGAATACTTTGCTTCTCATGCCCTAATTTCAGATCAAACTTTCCTTGATATCCAGAAATATTGTTACTCCGATTTCTACAACGAGGAAAAGTGCAACAAGGCAGGTGCAGTTTCAGACAACAATACCGATAATCTTGACATCTACAACATTTATTTTCCCCTGTGCCACGACGGCAATCTCACCAAACACCCTAAATTACCTTTTGTAAGTGGGATATCTTGCATTAGTCGTTTTGTTTTATGCGGATATTATAATGTAGAGATTGTTTACGAGATGAATAATAATGCAAGAATTGCTATACGTCTTGTCTTATTTGATGCAGACATTGCAGTTTGATCCCTGCTCCGACAATTACATTTATGCTTACTTGAATAGGCGGGATGTTCAAGAGGCACTCCACGCTAATGTCACCAATATCAGCTATGATTGGGAAGCTTGCAGGTAATTGTAATTGAACAAATTTCAACAGATACTGTCAATTGTATTCATTTCTATAATATTGTTTTTTAGCTTTTTCTTGTCTGCGTTCTCTTCTCAATCCAACACTTATTTTCCCTTTTGTAGTGATCCTCTTTTTTACAATTGGAAAGATAGTCCGTTGACTATAATTCCTCTCCTCGAAGAGTCTTTGGCAAATGGTGTTCGAGTATGGATTTTTAGGTAATTTTAGAAGGAATTTTGCCTTCAATATTCATTCGAAAGTATTTAATGAAATATGTTTCAATTTAATATATATTATTTGTACTTGTAAAATGCAGTGGTGATACAGATGGAAGAGTACCTGTAACTTCATCAAAGAGATCAATAAAGGCAATGGACCTTACGGTAGACAAACCTTGGCGCTCTTGGTTGTATGGAGGAGAGGTAATTAAGAAAATCATTAATTACTTGCTCATTAAATTAAAACAGCTTATAAATTCTATTTTGAAAGAACAATTAATAATTTCAATTGGATATTGTAGGTTGGAGGATACATAGAAACATACAAAGGAGGACTAACATTAGCAACAGTAAGAGGGGCAGGACATGAAGTTCCGAGTTACCAACCTGCTAGAGCCCTTTCTCTTATTTCTCACTTCCTTTCTGGTACACCACCTCCAGGAGATGCTTAAACAAGCAGCTAATCCTTTTGTGTAATTAATTATGATATTATTAATCATTTCATGAGCTTGTTTAGCCAAAGTTGAATAGAACGGAACGAGATTACTTGAACTAGTTTATGAGATCTCTCTTTTTTCTCCTCTCTTTCTCTCTTTGTTTATTTTTTATTTTTTGAGAATCAAACGTGCGCCGTTAAGTGTTAGTCAACTGCAAATATTATTCCACAATAACAAGCTAAGCTTGCACTCTATAAACTAATATCAAATGAGTATGGAGCCTCTTAAGCAACATGCTTCGGAACAAGTGAAAGTCAACACCAAGAAACTTGATATGAATAATTAAAAAAACAAGCTTGGAATCCATAAAGTGAAGATGACCAAGAATATCTCGAACATTCTTAATTTATTGTGGAATAGTGTATGATGTCGTCGCCACTTTCGAGAGATAAACAATAGAAGAAATAGATTTCGTACTTAAAAGGTCTATGGCATGAGACAAGAATGAGAGAAGTAGACTTCCAACATGAATCTGCAGTCTCTCGTTTATAAGTTGTTGGTTTCCCACATTGGACAGAGATTGGGCACTTTGATTCTTTATATGGTGTTGAGCAATTTTTATAACTAACTTCAATGGTTGAGTTAGCCCAAGGTTGTTTTGGTATAATTGAGGCATGCTCATGAAATAGCTCGTTTTTGGAGTTTTTAGTTTGTTCCATTTCTAAATTTGAAAATAATTCAATTATAAACTCTTTATTTCACGCATTTTACCCTTAATGAGAAACTTTTATAACCATCAAAATATCATGGCCTCACGAAACTTTTACCCCTTAAGCTTTTAAACCACAAGTTTCAAAAGTCTTTTTTTTTCTTTCTTAAACTCTGTACCGAGTCAAACTATCCCATCCAAATTGAAATGGAGGAAGTATTATTTTAGCACGGAAAGTTCCACCATAATATGTGAATTTTTCTGAATTTTAAAGGATGTTTTTATTTAAATTTTATCTTTACATGAAAAAGAGGTTAAATTTCAATCTTTTGAAATTGTGGCTATTTTTCAATTATCAATTGTAAATCTGACTATTTTGATTTTTTTTCCTCGTGGGCCTAACTAATGGGCCTCAACTTAAAAGGCTTCTGTTGGCCCAAAAAGAAAAAAGTGAAAATACCAGTTATGTCAATTTATGAGTAGTTTATTATAAAAATTGATTAATTTATAAAATATTACTAATATTAGCCAATTAACTATTTGTAGCCAAAATAAGTCAACTTTTGCTTTGTTTTTGAGTGGCTGTTATTAGAATAGATTAAGGAGTTTGAATCTCGGTTTTGGGATGATTTGGTGGAGTTTTGAGGTGGTTTGAATTGAAAATTCGAATTAGAAGATGAACATGGAAAAATAATATGTGTATCACTTGTGTATCAGATATATATCATATTTGTATCAAATGTCTATTACATGTATATCCATGTATACCTGCGTGTGAGATACATACGTGATATATGTGTCGCAGAAGAACTTTTTGAACTCGATTTTAACTTTTAATACCAATTCAGTCCAAATTACCTCCAATTTTACTCAAATTTTGTATATGGACTCATTTATATATTTTCAATGAATCTCAACCATACCCATTGAAAAAAGTCTTTGATTTTTTAAATCTTGTATTTTTTTTTTATATTTTATCACCTTATTTGCTACCTTATCCATGAAATTTTCTTTTTGTTTTGCATTTATTGTTGCTAATCACGTTTAAAAATATGAAAGTATATTTTGTGTGTGATTCATGAAAAGAAATAATTATTTTTTTTGGTTTTTAATTTTTATACTTATTTGACTAGTTTTGTTAAGTCTACTGTGTTCAGTTTGATAAATTGTAACTTTTTTGTGACATTTGTGTAAGATTCTTAAAAAGGCTTCTTGTTCCTGTTCTTCCTTCCCTGGAAAAAAATGGACCCAAGTGCAACGACGTCAAGTCCCCGGCAGCCGTTCACCGCGGGCACGGCAACCGCGAAGAAGAAAAAGAAGAAAACAACAGCAGAATTCCTCAGCCATGACGTCCTGTGCATCATCTTCTCCTTTCTCGACTTATTCCAGCTTATTCGCTGCTCCGCCGTTTCCACTTCTTGGTACCACCTCAAATTTCCACACCTTTGACCTACTAACAGCCAATTGAATATAATTTCTTCAGCTATGTAGCATTGCTTCAGCCAATTACTGACTGTCTTCTTTGTATTGCCCTTGCTTTATCCTGTGAAGGAGAAAAGCCATAAATAAATTAAAATTAAATCAAACAGAATACTTCAAGCAACGGTATAATGATCCTAATGGCCTCCAGGACGCTTCTTCCTCTCAGAGATCATTGAGTGAACAAGCGGAGCAACTAGCTATGGAACGACACGCATTGGCTTTACAAAGAGCTCCAGCTAGTGTTATTCAATGGAAAGGTCATTCAGTTGGGTAAGCATTACAATACCCATTATTCATGATCGTAAGTTGTAACTATGATCAAACTATTTAAATGTTCCATGGATTTAGTGCTTTTTTTAAGAAACATAGTTCTCTCTCTCATACACACACTGGCACAGAGACATTATGTAGAAACAGAAGAAGACACTTATTAAGTTCGAAAAATAGCTCTCTTAATTAAACAAAACGAATAATAGCTCAAAAAATATAAGCAGCTTCTGCATCTTTACATATAGAGATTGTAATATACCTTAACATGAAAATCTTGCATTAAAAATGTACACTTTCTAGGGTCGTTGCTTTTGTTAT
Organism: Nicotiana tomentosiformis; assembly: GCF_000390325.3. NCBI lineage: Eukaryota > Viridiplantae > Streptophyta > Magnoliopsida > Solanales > Solanaceae > Nicotiana > Nicotiana tomentosiformis. The sequence continues at coordinate 88,297,519 of NC_090812.1, read as the reverse complement.
TGTAAAATCATCAGTTTATCATTCACATGATTCAGTATCATATGGCATAAACATTGGGCTGTCAATGGTATTTGTCAGCGACTTAGAATTCAATTTCTATCACTGAAAATCTCATCACACGCATTAAATCCTCTCTGTTTTGATCGAATCCACTGTCCTGACTCCCATTGCCATATTACATTGACTTCCTAGATATAAGCTGAATCCCCAAATGGAAGAAAAGGTCCCTTTATAGTCACCCTTATAGAGTTTTATTAATATAAGCAGTTCAACCCCCCTAGTGCACTAGCCTCTCCTCTTCCAGTATTAATATGATATCCATATTCAAATCCCTGGATATACAAAATAAAATTAGCCCCTAATGTACAAGATAAAAGTATTGAAGGATATGGAAAGATGAGGAAAAGCTAAGAACAGTCTGTTGAGCTAGTTCTCTCTCTCTCTCTCTCTCTCTCTCTCTCTCTCTCTATCTATCTATCTATCTATCTCTATCTCTATCTCTTGGGGACAAATCATTTTCTTTCACATTTCCCAGAAATACCAAATGAACTTCAATTTCCTCCTGATGTTAACAAAGATTTTCCACCATAATAATACCTGTTTCTAATTATGCATTAAGCCTACCTATTGTGAAATTTGATCTTTTCTCTAACTTCAATTCCTACTAGGGTTAATCAGTGCAGAATGAAGATGGGAAAAGTCCTTACCGGTGTGGGTGACAAGGTAGGGTCGCTTTTTTCTGTTAAGAATTTTAGGAGTTAATAAGAATTTCATACTGGCTTCTTTCCTTTGGCTGCAAAGCGCAAAGTCATACTACTACATTATCTACTAGGAAAATCATGTATACTATCCATTTCCTCCCAGTAAGCTCTTGGAGGTAGCTTGTGAACCTTGCTTAGTGATCAGAAGTTGTTGATGTGGAAGCATGGTGAAGATGGCATGCTTCTGGTTAGATTGATTAAAGTGCTTAATCATGGAAAGTTCTGCACTCATAGTTATTACATGAGATTTATTGTAATAATACATGTGAATCCTTATGATTTCATTGGAACTGCCTCTCTTCGTTTCATCAAATCCTTAATCCTCCTCCTTTTGTGGACCTTATGCTGCACTTAAATGTCCTCCATGATTTCTCTTTTTCTTTCTAAGATACTTAAATTTTGAAGTTGAAATTAATTTGAAATTCTGGTAAAAGAAACCTGTATCATACAAAATGCTTGTTTTATCTGCACTTGATAGATTCCCATATTGGTTTATGTTTGGTTGGCAGTGTCCCATAGCTTGTCTTTGCTCTTCTGTTGTCTATCAATCGTCGTGGCGAGAAGACTTTACTATAAAGCCAGTGTACATTGCATAGGCTGAGCAGCCGTGGAGCTCCATGGGTGCTAGGTGGAGAGACATTATTAGGCCTAAGATGCGAAGATGATTGTTGGTTGTTTTGGAATATATTTGGATGAAGTGTAACAGTAGAACATCCCTGATCATGTTTTCTTGTTTAATTTCTCAGAAATGAGTAGGTAGTTCTGTTTCTTTAGTTGTTATCAATTGGATATTTTTGACAAGTGTCATTGTTTCTCTTAAGTACTACCAAAACAATTGCTATCGTGTATCATGTTATTCATTACTTGTATTTTTCTCCCAGAAAAATATGGTATTCATGACTTGTCTTTTGCCATTGGCCACACGTCTCTGCATGCCTTGTTCACATCAAAATAGGACATGGTTTTAAGTTTACATTCTACATTCCTCATAATCCAGGTCATGCGTCTCTGGTCAGCAGAAAGCTGCAAATGTTTGGATGAATATTTCCTTGTCGATAAAGCCCCTTTAATTGATTTTGATTTTGACGAGGGCAAGGTGAGTTCAAGGTATTATACATTTTTATTGTATATTGGATGGTAAGATAGTTATATTATAAAACTAAATTTATATATCTTATTTAATTTTTCGTAATTGTGCGCTTCTTCACCTCAGTGAATCGTGCGTTTCACTTCAAGCCCTATGGATCTCGTTACTTTTTCTTTTGCGCTTTTAAACACAGTTACAATAAGAGGAGAAAGAGTGCAAAGGAGTCAAACAAGATGTCCTCATTAGACAGCAGCGTGAGATATAATAGTAAGAAGTGCGAGTTAATCCTTTGAGGTCAATTAACACTATCACAGAATCATTTTACCCTGCAATACCGAGGAAGTGAGGAACTATTTTTTACAAGCTAAAATTGTGTGCATTTGTCTTGGAATCCTCCAGCATTGGTCTCAATCAAAATACACTGTGCAACCACAGGCACTGCACATTTTCATGAAGCTTTACCTTAATTGGCCCCAAAGACATAAATTTCATAAGAAAGAGCTCATTTATATTCTAGGAGTGATACAGGTTGGTCCTGGTTGTAGTTTCTGTTGCAAAAGACAAGGACATAAACAAGTGCACATTAGGCTCATTTCTACATTTGCTCATTTGACACCAATTGCAAGATGGAGTATATCTTTTTTGGCCTCATTAATCAAGTCTGACATAGACATTTTGTGTTTGATATTGGAAATGTTTTTCTACAGGTTGTTGGTTTGGTTGGCACCCGTATATGCATCTGGAATCGTACGGAGACAAGAAATGTATTTTCCTCACGTGAGAACTTATTTACAAAGGGCCTCTGTATGCGGTGTGTAACCTCTTTTGTTTTTCATCTTTTCTTTCCCTTCAAAGTTCCATCAGCAATGTGGGAAGAGGCGATTCCAATGTCATTTAAATTATATCATCTTTTTGGATAAGTTAATTGACTTACAGTATTTTAATTGTTCTAGTTTGGCTAAGATTTCTATGTCGTCCACATGGAGAAGAATCAAACATTTGTTAACTGAAGAAAGCAGTTTGAAATTTTATTGGGACTTCATTTTGATGAAATGGTGCTAAAGTGAGACTCCCTCAGACCCCTTTGATATTAAGATAAAGGCTTGTGAGAGGACCAGTATGCAAGTTTAAAGTTTTGAATTACTTGAATCTCTCTGTTTCCATTACTGTTGTAGCTCCATGTTTGCAAATCTCTGCTGCTTATGTTGTCCTTAGAGCTTATGGAATGTTTTTCTTGTCGTTTGCTGATAGTAGTTTCATTCCTCCTTTCCAGTTATGTAGATCCGGAAGCTGTGATTGGATGTGAGGATGGAAAGGTTCGTGTATTTGACCTATACAGCAGAAAGTGTTCCCAAATAATAAAGTATGATTCTGTTGCATACCTACTTTAAATGCTTTGTGCACTATATAAAAAGGTTAAAACGGTTTTCCCCTGGATCATCCATTGCCTCTCTTTGCACACGTGCACATAGACAATAAGCTGTTTTGGGACGCTAATCTATGTTATAATCGCTTTATAGTGAACATGAAATTTATGCTTCTGTCTGGTAATTTTATATCCTAAGGAACTCCCTTTGGCAGGATTGCCCCTCTTTGTCCGCGCTCAGAACCTATAAAAGAAATAATCAGGAAGGAGAATGAGATAGGAAGCTGTCAAGCTGATGTTTACCTTCTCTGTAATGTGTAGTGTCTTTTATCAACAAAATCGGAAACTAGCATAAGCAATCAATTCAGCTCAAGGATCATATCAATATCAGCTAATTATAGTTAAATCAGCTTCAAGGAGTCTGGATTAAACGTCTTGTATATGCGCGCTTTTGTTTTGGCCCAAATTTTAATGAAAATTTATTTACTTAATTTAAAAAAAAAGGAGTCTGGATTAAGGGGGGGGGGAGAACGACAATATTTTACAGGATGGAGGGAAGACATATTCTAAATGCAACTCCTTGTAACCTCTAAATAGATCTCCAGCACTAAGGGTATTATGCCAACAAATGGTGATTTCTTCCTCTCTCCCTAACAGAAATTCAGAATTGATGCCTTTCCTTCACCTTCTTTTAATCCAAAAATTACATTCAAGACTAATATGTAACTAGTTTAGTTCTATTTCTTGCAGGATGCATGAGGGGCCTGTTACTTGCTTAGCTTTTACTGATGACCAATTGCTTGTTAGTGGTTCCTCTCTTGGCACCCTATCACTATCGGATCTTTCTTCTGATCAGCGGGTTGTTCTGCTTGGATCAACCTTTTCTGCAGGTTTGTGAAATATATTTTGTCAGATCCACAATACACTGATAACTTATAGAACGATGCCTCTACACCCCTTGCCGTTGATTTCTCTTGCCTTAATACCCATGAACGCCTGCGCAGTTTGTTCTCTTTTTCAGTTTTCCTTTTTTTAAGTCTTTTTCCTTTTTCTTTTTTGAGATGAGTAATGTAAAAGCTTTAATTTCGAGGAGAAAATGTTAACCACCGTATTTACCAAGTATATTGCTTTATTTTTGACTTATATAGAAAGTATTCTGGTTTAGGCTTTTCAAACTGGCTTCTAATCAGCACACTTGCGAGGGCTTTCTAGTGTCAATCTTTGATTGCAAGTGAGCAAATGCTTTACACGTTTTTTACAGATTATCTTGTTCTTTCTTTTAGAATCTTGATTCTCTTTCTGATCTGAATTCTTATTTGTTTTTCTTTCTCTGCTTTGTTATCTCTTGCCACAGGCATCAAGACTTTATGCTCTGACTCTAGCTCAATTATATTATGTTTGGTCTTTTTTGGGGAATATTGCTTTTCTCTTTGTAATCTGATTTCTTATTTGTTTTCTTTCTTCGTTTCTGAATCTCTTCTGACAGGGATCAAGACTTTGTGTTTCAACCCTAGCTCCTATATGGTGTTTGCAGGATCAACTGCTGGAAATGTCTCTTGTTGGGACCTCAGGTTTGCTGAAATGACTAAAACATGAATCAACATTCTTACATGTGTTTTTTTTAACGCAACCCAGCCTTTCTCATCTTGGTCCATGCTTTCTGTGCTAGAGTCAGTTTTCGATCCTTAGACAGTAGCTTCGTCAATCCTTTTATATGCTGCTGCAGTTGTTAAGGGTTAATTAGGGATGTCTCGTATTCGTAAAACTTTCGAGTCTGCTTATGTTTGATGAGCATGACAAAAGTTGCTCAATCTCTTCGAATAAGTCTCCCCAGATTGCATCCTTCAGTTTCTAAATATTTACTCTAGTTTCTGTGGGATTTGAGTTGTTGTAAATGCCATTTTAGCGCCAGTACAAAATCTTTGAGCCGTGGAAGCAGCCACTAATGCTTGCATTAGGGTAGGCTGTCGACATCACACTCCTTGGGGTGCGGCCCTTCCCAAGACCCTGTGTAAATGCGAGATGCTTTGTGCACCGAGCTGCCCTTTTATAAGATCTCAGAGGTTTCAAATATTGCATTGTCATGGATATTGGGGGATATTGCTAAATAGCTAAACAAGGATATGGAAAAAAGGAAAAAAAGTGGAGAGACTAGAATGAAAGAAAGGGAAAAAAGAAGGAAAAAATAACTTACTATTTCTCTCTGACTGACTGCTGTCTAAGATGGAATGGAATAAAATTAATACTGGGCATGTATAACGTGTGGTTCTGAGGCCAATTTTAAATGATAATGCTCTCTTGAAAAATTATTGTTGAAAATGGAGGACCAAGTTGTTGAAAGGTTCCATCAATCATAATGTATACATTTCAAAAGACAGAACTTGAGCAATCAGCATGATGAAAGATAAAGCAAATTGGCTTGGTTACCTAATGATGCAAGACCACTTGCTGAAGGATTCTTTACAAAAGAAGCCAAGATTGCATGTTTCTTATAATTTTGTTCTGAATGCAAAAAGTAGTATGTACTATGTAGGATAGGACTAGTAGGGCCAGTAATGTTCTCTTTGAAATGAAAAGTATCTTTTAGAATGGGAGGGTGCCGGGATGCAGAATTGTTTCAAGGGTACTCATACTGACTCATAAATTGGCTTCACCGAAAGTACAGAGAGGGAAGTCCAGTTTTGATTAGGCACTAAAGTCAAGGCTGAAAGAGAGAGAACTTTGGACCTTCTGAAGATAACTCAAAAAATGTGAACCAAATATCAGTGTCAAAATTTGATTCAGTGGGTGGAGTAGATTCATTCTTACTGAGATTGAAGTGATGCACCAAAACATCTTTCATTGTAAGAGATGGTTGTTTCCTAATTGAAATTTCTCTCTTTCTTTCTTGATGCATAAACTTGAAAAGAAAAGCTTGTGAAGGGCTAATATGAGATTTCTTCTGTCTTTCTCGTCTTCAAATGTGAACGTGGACTCTTTTCATCATAGATTTAGATGATGATTGGATTTGCTTAGCAACAGCTTGCTGCTATCTGCTCTGATTCGAGAAATTTGTTTTCCTGTGTAGTTTTACATGATATTTCTAGTTTTGATAATTTCAATCCTGAAAATGCTTGATACAGGAAGACAAACAGAAGTCTATGGGAAACACGAGTGTCTCCTAATGTTGTTTATTCTATGCATCACCTTAGAAACGACACTTCAACATTGGTGGTTGGTGGAATCGATGGTGTGTTAAGAATTGTCGACCAGGTAACTGGTGAAGTAATTTCGAGATGCATAATGGATGATAGTAGCACTGTTTTACATCGTTCAACAGAGAGATTTGGAACTGTCCAAATTGAGAGCAAGAAACTGAAAAGGCTCTCTGAAGATGATCGAATTGATCTTATGCCAAGAGCTTCCCGGCCACAAATCACATGTTTAGCTGTTGGGATGGAGAAAGTTGTTACTACACATAATGATAAGTATATCAGAGTTTGGAAATTCAGGAAATGAAGAGGATTACACTACCCGAGATATTCCGGGTATTCGTTGTTGTTCTGTAGCACTTCTTTGTAATAGTGTTGTTTCAAGCCACTATAACATTATCCTTCTATTTTTGGTCTATGACATCCTTTCTCTTCGTGTGTGCGCGTACGCCCTATTCTTCCAGTGTAAAATTAATCGAGAATCACCTGATGTCTATGTTACATAGACTTTTCCTTTTACCTAGAATCGTGTATGCGTATTTTTGGCTGTTTGAGTTTTAGTTTTAACTATTTGAATAATTTGGTAGTAAGTCATGACATTGATAGTTTTGAAATATCACTTAAATTAGACAGCTTCCTTTATTTTTATTTTTTTTGGTTTCAAATTGGTCTATTTGTTCATTTTTGTTCAGATCTAATTTTTATTCTTCGACTATGGAAAAACAATCTTCACGCGATACAGTTTACATTTTTAAAAGAACAATTTTTCAACCATGTTTACTTTTACAAAATCTTTAAACTAACACCAGGTCCCAGATATTCCTTCAACAAAAAAATTAATTGATCGAATTTTGAAAAAGTGACTAACTTAATAAAAAGGCCCGTTGGCCAAATTTCTAATGATGTGCACGAACAGCCCTTTTGACGCTACTGTTTATATTTTGTCTTTGTGCTAAAAAGTTATACAAATATATTACATGTGCTAAAGAAATTGGGAAAAAAATGAGAAATTAATGCTACCACATTTGGTTTTATGCCGAGCTAAGTTGATTGATGCCACTCTCTAAGTGGTTGGTTTTATGCTGAGCTAAGTTGATTGATGCTACTCTGTAAGTGGTTTTATGCGGCATGTCAAAATTTGTGAACAATTAAACGAAGAATATATGGTTTTATGAGAGTGTATTACTGAAAAATTTAGATAATTTATTTAACCAATACAAATTGTGACCTCGATCTCCCTGATATTTTATTAGTGTAATTTTTTATTTTGGTATAGCAGTGCGTATATTTCCATGAATTTTATGTTAATTTTCTATTTATCAAATGAAAAATTTCTAAGTTTGTAAACTAAAATGGATAATTAAATTGGAGGATCACTGTTGGCTTGCCCAACACATCGTTGGGCACCATCGCGACCTATTATAGGATTTGGGTCGTGACATAGTATCTTTATATTTTTTTATTTTTCATTATGAAATTATGAGTTCCATTTATTAACTAAAATTTTATGTATGAGAAATTTAATTAGTATATATATTTTAACGCTATATTAAATTTGTTTTTCTTAGTATTCTTCCTTTGTGACTATTTGTTTATTATAATTTTAGTTATGTGTATATGTACGACTTTTCTCATCACAATTTTAATTATAAGTCTTATATTTTTATATTTTCCCATAAATTTTTTTATTTTTTTGTTCCTTGCTTATTTAATTGTATTATCCATTACTTAATATTATTAAATTAACATATAAATTTTTAATAAATTACCAATTTAATAAAATACAATAAATTAGTTCAAAGGTTAAACAGAGAAGTTCTTTTATTATATGTCATAAATCTACTAATAATTTTAATAATTACTATTTTTATATTATTTTTAATAAAAAATTAAATTGAAATGTTATTTAATTTGTATTTAATATGAAAGTTTAATTTTTTTTTATTAAACTTACTACATTATAAGTTAAATTATATATTTATATATTTTATTTATTTCTTGAAACTATTGTTTATATATTTGTCTTTAGTTTTATCTATTATAATATTTTTAGTTACATGATCTTATCCATGTAACATGGCCATATGAATTATTATGCAAAAACGTTTTCATCTCAAAAAACAAATTAGTCTTATCATTTTATATATCTCTACATTGAAGTTTTATATATATATATATATATATATATATATATATATATATATATATATATAGTATAGTTTCATTAAAATTATATAGATATTTAATTATTTTTAATTCTAATTTATGTTTTTGTCTTTAGTTTTATCTATTATAATATTTTTAGTTACATGATGTTGTAGCATGACCATATGGATTATTATTCAAACACTTTCTCATCTAAAAAAATAAATTAGTCTTATCATTTTATATATCTCTATATTGAAGTGTGTGTGTATATATATATATATATATATATATATATATATATATATATATATATATATAGTTTCACTTAAAAATATATAGATATTTAATTATTTTTAATTCTAATTTATATTTTTGTCTTTAGTTTTATCTATTATAATATTTTTAGTTACATGATGTTATAGCATAACAATATGAATTATTATTCAAATACTTTCTCATCTAAAAAAATAAATTAGTCTTATTATTTTATATATCTCTACATTGAAGTTATTTATTTATTAAGTTTTTTTAATAATAGTTTTCTTAAGAATATATAGATATTTAATTATTTTTAATTTAAATTAAAAAAGAGTAACTAATTATTAACTAACGTAATTAATTTTATTCTAAAATTTGACACTTGTTGAATTTTTATCGTGACACTTAGTATCATCACATTGATTTACTTCTCCTATTCTATATAGATAGATAGATAGATGTGTAATGCCAAGGTTATTTTTACAAACTTCTTTAAATAGGTAGGGAACATACTAGTTTTGTTGTTGTTGTGTTGTTGTTCCTTAAATAGGGACAAAATATAATAGTGGCCTCATATGTTCCTATTGTGCAAACCTCCCACCTTTTCACTAGGGAGCCCAAATAGAAAGCCCAAATTTATGATTCCCAAGCAATTTCTCACGAGCACATTTCATTTCGCTTTTTCGAAGACTAACCGAAACCCTAACAATCGTTTGAGATTGAGATATCTCGAAGATTGAAGAATGGTGTGCATACGAAAGGCGACGATAGACGATTTGCTTGCAATGCAAGCATGCAATTTGCTATGCCTACCAGAGAACTACCAGATGAAGTACTATTTTTACCACATACTTTCGTGGCCGCAGCTTCTGTACGTTGCTGAAGATTACAACGGTAAGATAGTGGGATATGTATTAGCTAAAATGGAAGAGGAAACCACAGAATGTCATGGACACATCACCTCCTTAGCGGTACTCAGGACTCACCGTAAACTTGGTATAGCTACTAAGCTCATGACCGCTGCTCAGAATGCCATGGAACAGGTAAATAAATTATTTCATTTTGGTATTTGATATGATTATTACAAAAATTGATGAAGTGCTTTAGTTCTGGAGTCTGCTAGTGATTACATTTGGAAAATAGATTCATTTGCTAAAATAATAAATAAGTGATTTAAATTCTGGTATTAGACTAGTGAGTATGTGAAGATGGATATATGGCCCAGTTGTTAATTTGTAAGTTGGAATTGGCTGATTAAGTTTGATGGTGAATGAAGATTTTGCTTTTGGCTGGCATGTTTGGACCTTTTTTACTTTTTCTGTCTGTGCTTTGATTGGGTTGTGCACGAGCTGGGTCAAGGCTGAGTTATAGATATTCAAACTCAACGCTTTATGTGTTGTTCAACTATGGATTGAAATAGAAGTTTTAAGCTCAAGCGCATGCTTGACTAGTTTACTCTTGAGCTTGGTTTTTGCCCATTTTTGGAAGTGCATTTGGCAGAAATGCAGTTTGAAATAGCATAATCAACCAAAGAAAATATGATTGCTGTGAGATAAATGAGTCTATTAAACCAACAAGAAATGAAGATAGATTATTGAAAGGATACTAGGAGAGAGAGAAGCAATACCTGAAGCATTGTTGGAAATAACTGGACAGTTGCGCCTAATGAGCATGAAAGCAAATGAGATTGGAAAAGAAACCTTAAAAAAGTGAGCTCGTTCTGCTTGTTTAATACTTATCTAAATAGTAATTGAGCTCAAGCATGGCTCGTTAATGAACAGGATTGGGGTTGAGCTATATCCATGATTCCATTCATTTTCCCTATCCTTGATTTGATGTGGTGAGACAAGTGGACCCCTGTACATGGGACAAGTGGGTCAGTGCACCAGGTTTCAGTGCAGTGCTCTGCATCCTATCTTGTAGGACTCTCACTGATTTGAAATTATTAGTCTGCATAATTATAATTAGACATTATGAGTTAGCTCATTCTTCTAGAAGTTTGGGTGTATCACTTTTTTTTTGAATGCCAGGTAGATTAATGCATTTCCTATGGTCTTTGATTATGCACAATAAAAAAAAGAATTAAAAAAATGCAGACTGAGTGACTGAGCATTGTTGGCGAGAATCCCATATGAATACAAAAGCTTTAATTTAGTGAAATATGTGGAAAGAGCATTTTAACGAGGCACATATCACTGAAATTATGTGGATTATTCCAGAGATTTTTGTTCCCTTCATCTTCAGTCAATGAGCTTTAGGTGTTTAATGCTGGCGCTCTACCAGTAGTGGGAACAGTGTTGTTTTATAAAATTATAATTTTTGGGTGCGTTCTTGTAAAGTATTGCTGTAAAAAGTTTCAATATGACATCTTTTATTGCACCATTTGCTCGATAGAGTGGTTTCCCTATCCCTTAAAATTGATGCTATTGTATGGTGTTGTGCTGCGCTTCTCGTTCACTTACCCATTGATCAATCCCCAGTTGAACTGGAATGCATCATGATGACAGCTAAATCTCTTCTTTGTAGTTTCTTGTCAATTGAGAACATTGTTAGGAAGAAGATATAGATATAACTAAGCTAACTGACATAAGAGGCCAGTAACAAGGTGCCCCGAATTTGTTTGGAAAGGCAGACATCATTGCTTTGCTCAGTTAAAAGTGATTCTCTTCACATTTTCTGGTTCACATAGCTCCCACATCAGGGGAATGTGTCATGGTGATCTATGTGAATGTTGCGGAACTGATGCTGTGATTGTTATTGGTTAACCGATTACCATCTTTTTTTTTGATAAGGTAAGATTAAGGTTACCTAATACCATATCAAAGTCGGCAGGGCTTATTCATCCCAAAAAGAATTTGTCTAGGCTTCTTGCAGAAACTGCCAACCTGGATTGGTATATGGGATTTAAATGATTCATGGGTGAAGGTATGGAGGAAGTCTCAACCTTTTTCAATTCCTTCGTAGATGGTCTAGTTTGTATAGATCATGGCATCTTGATGTCCCTCTGAATGCTGAACCCAGCCTGGACACAGAACCTGAAGAGAATAGTAAGTCAGATGTAATTTACATCAGAGACTTATGACGATGTTATGCTTTGAGAACTTAGTTGTTCTGGACCCAGGAAATGAGGGGCAGAGATAGCAATTTGAGGTGAATCTCTCTCTTATGTTGTATAATAAGTTCCTGCCAACCATAACTTCCTGATGTCCCGTTCCCAGCGATGCCAAAAAGGAGTAGGACGTAAAGTTGGTAAAATTGGATACTCATCCTGGGTTCATGGTAAAGGGAATCAGCCAATCTATTATTTCTTCACAGGACACATCTGATGTTAAACTGATGTATTTTTCCCCCAAAAATTAAAAATAGAGAACCTAAAAGAGAGTGAGAATGAGCTAATTCCAAGTTGGGACCAGTACTGCAAAACTAAATCCAAGGGATAGAGATGACATTGGAAGCACCTGTACCATGTCACGGCTAGAATGAAGAGTTATTTCTCCCTACATACAGTTTGAAAAGGTAGTTAAATATCAATCTGTTAAGACATGGGGACCGAAAATCACGTTAATTAAAGAAACTGGTAGTGTATGATCAATTTGCCCTACCCTTTTGGCAACTGCTGTTACATTGTGCCACTAGATAGCTCCTCTTCACTAAGGAGCCCCCTGGACCCAGGGGCGGCCCCACCTTGAACAAAGAGGGTTCAGTTGAACCCGTTTCATCGGAAAAATTAATTATTTTTACTTGTGAATTTCATCAAAAAGATTGAAAGGGATAAATATTAATGTATTTGAACCCACTTGACACAAACAGAAGTTGCAGAGCAATGGTCAAGTGGGTTCAAAATAAGTCCATGTTTGGTAGTTCGAACCTCCGCCAAGGCAGTGAATTGAATCATTTTTTCTTTTGTTGCCTTGCTGTTCCTTTTCTTGTCTTTCTTTTTCTTCTTCTTTTTATGATTCCTTGCTATTCTTATTAAACTTCATTTTAGTTCAAAAAAATTTAAAGCTTTCTATAGAGTGAAGTTTGGTTCTCTTTTTCATAAGTTTTGCTAAAAGAATGAGAGTGCTTTATTGAAATTACTTGTAATCTTTTAATTTTTAATTTAGTTTAGTTTATATTGAAATTGTTAATTTGTGTTATACTCAAAGTTTTAGCTTGGCGTACAATATCGTGTATTTTGAACACACATTTGAATTCATTTTCCATTTCATCACTTTTGTTATAGTCATAGTAGTATATTATTTTGTTTATTGTTGTCTTGTTGCCTCGCTGTTCCTTTTCTTGTCTTTCTTTTTCTTCTTCTTTTTATGATTCCTTGCTATTCTTGTTAAACTTCATTTTAGTTCAAAAAAAATTTAAAGCTTTCTGCATAGTGAATTTTGGTTCTCTTTTTCATAAGTTTTGCTAAAAGAATGAGAGTGCTTTATTGAAATTACTTGTAATCTTTTAATTTAATTTAGTTTAGTTTATATTGAAATTGTTAATTTGTGTTATACTCAAAGTTTTAGCTTGGCGTACAATATCTTTTTCTTTAATTATTTTGGATTGATTAGTTTAGTTTAAAACTCTTTTTTGCCGTATCTTTGCGCAAATGGTGTTTATTGGTGCACTTATATAATTGACTACCTCGTTCTCTGACTGAACCCGCTTGTACAAAATCCTGGGTCCGCCACTGTCTGTACCCAACCCTGCTGGGAAGCACTAGTTTTTGGTAGCATGTGAGCATAGCATCAATGTAATTAGGTACATAGTATTGGATTTCTAACTTGTTGAGTTATAGTTTTTGGAACCTACTCTGCCCCCGTGTTCATTCTCACTTTTATTCCCTGTCGATTCTATAATGGGCTGAAAACGAAACAGAATAATCTTATTTAGCATGCAAATCTTTTTGCCCTCACACAATCATGTTCCTCAATTGGGGTGACACTAACAATTAGGTCCGGTTTTGCTCTTGGTAAAGGTGTTTGGAGCAGAGTATGTCTCTCTGCATGTGAGGAAGAGTAACAGGGCTGCATTTAAGCTGTATACAGAGACATTGGGATACAAGATTCATGATATGGAAGCCAAGTACTATGCAGATGGGGAAGATGCTTATGATATGAGGAAGGAATTGAAGGGCAAGAAGCACCACCAGCATCATCACCATCATCATGGTGGTGGCTGTTGCTCTGGTGAGGCGAAGGTCGGAGCAGCAGAAGCAAAAGCAGCATGATTGTGAATGTGAAGTTTGGGATTAACAAATTGTCCCGAGTCAATTTGCTTACAAGAAATACATGTTACTATTGTATGTTTTCGATGTGAAACAACTACGCCTTTGGAAGGTTGGAACGTCGTACAATTGACAATTTTGGTTTCTATGATATAGTTTTCACCCTTCATATCTATTTTCTGAGGAAATGTTGAAATTCCAAAAGTTTTAATCTTGATTGCTACTGTTTTACCTTATTTTTAGTACCTAGATTAAATAGTAAGTTCGGACTTTCGTTTGTTGCATAATTAATGATCGTGATCAAGTGAAGAGTAAAATTTTACTGTAGCCATCTTTATTTTGTAATGAGGAAAACTACTTGTAAGATGATACTCCGTGCTATAATCCACTATGGAAGCTTCTCTTAAAGTATAATGCACTTCATCTAATTAGGAAATTTCTTTTGGACATGAAAGTCCATTCAAGGCAAAGGAATATTAACCATTTTTCTTTGATGTTGAAAAGACACATTGATTCTGAAGCTCATTTGTCAATGCATGTAAGAAATTTACTTTGGAGAATTTGATTTGCCAATGAATTAGTGTACCTAGTAGATGCTATACTCATAATGATTTTTACTCTGATAGTAAACAAGATTAGGGAATACTCCCTGCCAAGGATCTCCTTCACTATTTCCTTGTTCACAATTTGATGGTCTCATTCTACTTTCTCATTTGCGACTTCTATTTTAGGTATCAAAATTGGACATGAAAGTTCGCCTTCTGATGACCATAAACTTGAGATTTTATTAAAAGGTGAATTTTTTGTACACAATTGAAAATTTGAGTTTGGTTGAAATTTGGGAAACTAATACGTACTCCATTTCTTTCTTAAGAAAAAAAGGGGTATTCGTCATGAAGAAAACTCCACTTGAGGGCACATTATTATCCAAGTTATTTTGGATTTGAACTATATTCATTAGTAGTAATTATGTAATCTAGTTTCGCGAGACAACTGATCACAGAAAATTGCTCTTTTTTTCAGTTTAAATCATTAAATAGCCATGGATTAACAAAATTAAATATAGATTGTGCTTTTTCAAAATGAAAGAAAGTATAGATATGAACTTATGAAGTCATTATTGGAGTTTATTGAGATTAAAAGATGGAATGCGCTGGAGACTTCCACAAGGACACAACTAAATGAAGAACGAAGATTTCTAATTTTCTTAAATAGAGAGTTCCAAAGAAGTGGAAAACTAATGTAGCTTAGTAGTATAATTTTGCACGTCTATCTTTTGTCTATGTCAAGGTACCATTGCAATTTACTTTGTGATGTCCTTTTTGCCAGCAAATTTGGCTAAGGTGATAATGTATATTTATTTCAAGTTGTCATTGTCACTTATTGGAACAATAATAATAATCAATAATTGAAGGCTAAAATCCAAAAGTCTCAAAGGTTTTTAGATCTCAAATGGCCAAAAAGACTTCAATGATATTATTTTATTTTAGTCTCAAATAAGATGAACTTACAACAATTACATGTTTGAATAAAGGTGTAGCTATACTAAACAGTAAGTGTTGTTTGGTAATTTTTTAAAATTAAAATGGCAAAAATGCTCTTAAATCTCTTTATAAACAATATAAATCTAAACGTATCTTGCATGGAAGAAGATGAATCACGGATAGGGAACGGAGGATTTAGCTAGTGATAAAATATTAATATTCATTATTATAAGTTGAAGGTGACTAACTAATTTTAACTTATAAGTACTTGATTTATTAACATTTTTGGTGATTATCAAATACGCAATGTTCTAAAAAGCTGATTTGAAGCTTATAAGTTTATCCATACGCCCTCTTAATAATGTTGTCTTTTAGATTATACATTAAAAAGATTAAAAACCGTAACGTCATAATGTCAAATATAGTCCGTAGTGCTCTAATTTACAAATCAAGTCAAAGATGTGTTATATCACCAAATTGTTTCTGTTTGCTTTACATTTTCTTTGTAGAAACTGTTAGTAACAACTCAAATAATAATTAGTCCTAGATATTACTAGTAAGAAAAGAGGAGAGACTCTAATAAAACCCCTGAATTCGTTCAATTATTAACCAAACTAGACACACAAATAAAAACAAAACCGTAGCAAGATTGCCTGTCGCCAAACAGAAGCAATTGTTTCAAAGCCTATTTTGCAATTGAAATCTCTCTTGTGATTGAACTTTCTTCCCCTAAATTAACTACTAAAGAAGGAACCAAAAAAGTACGTAGAAGAATATAGTTCCATCTTGCTCTTCTTATTTTAATCGTATTTCTCTTTTTTATTCTCTATTTTTTACTTTGTAGTTTTTACCAGAATAAGCTCTAGGAAAAGGAAAAGAAGAAAAAAGTAGGGGAAAAAATGTCTCGAAATTCTTCTTGCTAGTTTTCTCCGTCTTTTCTTATGTCCAATCAAGCTATTGAGAATAGAAAATAGGGGAAGTTACGCCATATACCTATCTACATGGCCTCTTTACACCATATATCCTAAAGTTAAAAATCCTTAAAATAATTACTTCATATAACTTCTTTATCTAACAGTCACGATTATATAGGATAATATCCCTTAAATATAGCCATAACTAGAGGTAATGAATTGAATATTACTATTTACCTCTCCTATCAAAGCCAATTACTCAAGTTTATCATATTCCTAGAAAATACGTTACCTTGCGCAATACAAATTCTTCAAAGTAAGGAAATTAAATATGCATCCCATAATAAATAGCAGTATTAAATTTAAACCATAGATATTATTTAGTTTATATATTCAATATACATTTACAATAATATTCTTAAAATAAAGAGGCATATTCGTTTTTTTATATTGATAACATTTACTTTATATATTATTTAATTTAAAACTTAGAGTATTCACTACATCTATGATAATATACAATAACTACACAATGATATTCAATTTATATTATATTATTATTTCACTCACATATTCAACTTAGTTTTTGATTTACAACCCCAAAGTATTCTAATAACAACAACAACAAAGTATAATCCCACTAGTGGGGTCTGGGGAGGGTAGTGTGTACGCAGACCCTACCCCTACCGTGGGGTAGAGAGGCTGTTTCCAAATGACCATCGGCATCCTTCCTTCCAAGAACTCCCCACCTTGCTCTTGGGGTGACTCGAACTCACAACCTCTTGGTTGGAAGTGGAGGGTGCTTACCATCAGAGCAACCCACCTTGTCCAAATATTCTAATGTGTATCGTAATATTCAAAATATAATACTAGAATATTCTACTGAAGTATCCAATTAAAATCTAATATTACATCAACATTACTAGAATATACTATTAAAGAGCAGTAGTATTCCAAATAATTTCTAACAATATATCAATATTTAATCATAAAATAGAATAAACTATTAATGCGACATACTATTAAAGTGTATTGGTTTGAATATTTTATTATAATATTTTATTTTGGTTTGAATATTATATTCTAAATCAGAATATTGCGATATATTTGATTTGAATATTGTATATCAATTTAAAATATTGTGGTATGTTGATTTGAATATTATATGCTTGATTTGAATACCGTATTCTAATTTAAAATATTGTGGTATGCTTGGTTTCTAACAATACTAAAAGCTTCTTTCCGCCATTGTTGTCGCCAACATTTCATCTTTTTAGACCCGGAACCCTAGTTTTTACCATATCGTATTTTTTCCTACTAACTTTTATGCCATCATCCTTTTTGGATGCCCGAACTTTAGAATTTTGATATCGTAATTTCGCAAATCTAGCATTATCATCCATTTTGGAATGTTGAAAACTAAACCAAGATTAATTACTATTCCCAAGTTGTGTAGGATTTGATATTTACTAGGTTACTTAATTCGTGTCTAGTTAGGTTTTATTTACCAAATTCATATTGGAAAAAGTTTTGTTAGTCTGGTCAAATTAGGTTTGTATTATTATAAATAGGGGTGCTTCTAAATATTTTCTATTGTGGAGAGGTAGCTATGATGTAGTGAGATTCAAGAGTTTATGAGTTGTGAAAAAGCCTTCTACCACGTTCTCTCCCTAGTTTAATAAATTTCTTTTATATAGTCTTTGTTGAATTTTTTACTTGTACCTAAATTATTCTTAGGGTACTTCAATCCTTCAAATTGGTATCAGAGCCTGTGTGAGATCCTGTCAGAGCCGGTAAAAGATCCAAAAAAAATATGGATACTCTATTACCTAATTGTCTCGTTTTTGTGTTTGATGGCAAAAATAATTTTGAAACTTGGTATCAACAGATGAAGAATTTTTTTAAGGCTATTGGATTATGGTCCACCATTGATAAAAGGATTTGAGAAACCCCCAGAAGGTACAATATTGATGGGTGATGCAACTATGCAATTGGAGGAGAAGAGACATTTAGATTATAAGGCAAGCAACTATCTCGCCATTAAGGTTGAATTGCATGTATCTAAAAAATATTTGCATGCAAAGTCATCAAAAGAGACTTGGACAATCTTGGTGAAGTCATATCGAAAAGTTGCTGACATAAAGAAGGAAAAACTGCAAGAATTTAGGAGTCAATTTGAGTTGGCTTACATGAGACCAACAGAGTCTGTGAAAGAATATTTTATAAGAATTGAAGAAATAGTCAATGGTCTAAGGACCAATAGAGAAGTATTGGAAGAAGTTAAAATCATTGAAAAAATATTACAGTCTCTCAGTTTAAAGTTTAACAACAAAAAATTTATTCTTAAGGCTACTAAAAATCATAGCACCCTCAGACTTGATGATTTACAAGGAAAATTGGTGATATACGAGAGATCACTGAATCAACAGAAAGATGAGACATTAGATGATGCATTGCTAGAAAAGGATGATCAACCAAAAGAAAAAGAAGGCACACCAATAATGGTGGAAATAAATCAAGAAGGCCAAAATTCATAAATAGAGATGAAAATAAGAGAAGGTACAAGTAATTTTTGTTATGATAGAGATTCCATTGAATGCGAAGAGAAGTCAAATAATATTCAAATTGATCTACCAAAAATTTATGCGATTGTTAAAAAGGACGATTTGGTTGCAAGAGATGCCCGTCAAAAAGAGATTGGTGTGTTACAAGAAAAGTTAATTCATGGTATTGAAGATGAACCTAGTAACGAAAAAAGCAAGATGATTCATCAAGAGAAAATTTATGATAATCTACCCAAGATTGATGCAGAAATAATTTGAGATTCAGAACAACAACACATGATTATAGATATTGAAGATGTAATCAATTTCGTGCCATTGTTCGAAATTGCATGTCTCAAGGAGCATGACGAACTGTTCGTTAATGACATTATTCTACAACCTATAAAATTACCAATTGGAGTTGATTGGGTGTACAATACTACCCACAAATCAGTTGGAGAAGTAGATAGTTTCAAAGTAAAAAAAAAATTATGTTGATGATATTTTAAAGGAATTTACCATGATTAAAGCCAAATCATATATGGCCACTATTGAAGAGAAATTGAAGTTAACTAAAGATGATACTCGCGACTTTGTTGATTCTACATATTTTAGAAAATTGGTAGGGAGTCTAAGGTACTTGACTTCTACAAGGGCTGATATTACTTATGGAGTTAGATTAATTAGCAGATTTATGGAGACTCCACGACAATCCCACTTGCAAGCAGCAAAGAGAATTTTGAGATATATTCAAGCTACGCAGACTAATAGTATATTTTATTCAAAGACTAGTGATAGTAGTCTTATGGGATTTATAGACACTGATTGGGCTGGTGATACGATACAAAGAAAAAGTATTTCTGGCTATGTATTTTATTTGGGTTCTGGTGTATTTTCTTGGTCTTCTTTCAACAGCTGAAGCAGAGTACATGGCTGCAATAAGTAGTGCTACACAAGCATTGTGGTTAAGAAGAATGCTTGGATTTCTTTAACACAAGCAAGACAATCCTACAATAATTTTTTGTGATAGCAAGTTTGCAATTGAGTTAACAAAGAATCCAGTTTTTTATGGGCGTAGCAAACACCATTAATATCAAATTTTATTTTATTCGTGACTTGATTCAAGACAAGGAGATAGTTATTGAGTATTGCAAGACTGGAGAGCAAGTTGCTGATGTTTTCACAAATCCACTAAAATTGAAGTTATTCATCAAGTTAAAGAGATGTTGGGCATGATCAAATTTGAAGATCTTGGTTTAAGGGAGGTTGTTGGAAACTAAACCAAGATAAATTATTATTCCTAAGTTGTCTAGGATTTAGTATTTACTAGGTTACTTAATTCATATCTAGTTAGATTTTATTTACCAAATTCATATTGGAAAAGGTTTTGTTAGTCTGGTCTAATTAGGTTTGTATTATTATAAATAGGGGTGCTTCTAAATATTTTCTATTGTGGAGAGGTAGCTATGATGTAGTGAGATTCAAGAGTTTATGAGTTGTGAAAAAGCCTCCTACCACGTTCTCTCCCTAGTTTAATAAATTTTTTTTATATAGTCTTTGTTGAATTTTTTACTTATGCCTAAATTATTCTTGGGGTATTTCAATCCTTCAAATTGGTATCAGAGCCTGTGTGAGATCCTGTCAGAGCCGGTAAAAGATCCAAAAAAATATGGATACTCTATTACCTAATTGTCTCGTTTTTGTGTTTGATGGCAAAAATAAT
Organism: Nicotiana tomentosiformis; assembly: GCF_000390325.3. Classification (NCBI taxonomy): domain Eukaryota; kingdom Viridiplantae; phylum Streptophyta; class Magnoliopsida; order Solanales; family Solanaceae; genus Nicotiana; species Nicotiana tomentosiformis. The sequence continues at coordinate 88,276,835 of NC_090812.1, read as the reverse complement.
TTTGAAACTTGGTATCAACAGATGAAGAAATTTTTTAAGGCTATTGGATTATGGTCCACCATTGATGAAGGATTTGAGAAACCCCTAGAAGGCACAATATTGATGGGTGATGCAACTATGCAATTGGAGGAGAATAGACATTTAGATTATAAGGCAAGCAACTATCTCGCCATCAAGATTGAATTGCATGTATCTAAAAAACATTTGCATGCAAAGTCATCAAAAGAGGCTTGGACAATCTTGGTGAAGTCATATTGAAAAGTTGCTGACATAAAGAAGGAAAAACTGCACGAATTTAGGAGTCAATTTGAGTTGGCTTACATGAGACCAACAGAGTCTGTGAAAGAATATTTTATAAGAATTGAAGAAATAGTCAATGGTCTAAGGACCAATAGAGAAGTATTGGAAGAAGTTAAAATTATTGAAAAAATATTACAGTCTCTCAGTTTAAAGTTTAACAACAAAAAATTTATTCTTAAGGCTACTAAAAATCATAGCACCCTTAGACTTGATGATTTACAAGAAAAATTGGTGATATACGAGAGATCACTGAATCAACAGAAAGATGAGACATTAGATGATGCATTGCTAGAAAAGGATGATCAACCAAAAGAAAAAGAAGGCACACCAATAATGGTGGAAATAAATCAAGAAGGCCAAAATTCATAAATAGAGATGAAAATAAGAGAAGGTACAAGTAATTTTTGTTATGATAGAGATTCCATTGAATGCGAAGAGAAGTCAAATAATATTCAAATTGATCTACCAAAAATTTATGCGGTTGTTAAAAAGGACGATTTGGTTGCAAGAGATGCCCGTCAAAAAGAGATTGGTATTTTACAAAAAAAGTTAATTGATGGTATTGAAGATGAACCTAGTAACGAAAAAAGCAAGATGATTCATCAAGAGAAAATTTATGATAATCTACCCAAGATTGATGAAGAAATAATTTGAGATTCAGAACTACAACACATGATTATAGATATTGAAGATGTAATCAATTTCGTGCCATTGTTCGAAATTGCATGTCTCAAGGAGCATGACGAACTGTTCGTTAATGACATTATTCTACAACCTATAAAATTACCAATTGGAGTTGATTGGGTGTACAATACTACCCACAAAGCAGTTGGAGAAGTAGATAGTTTCAAAGTAAAAAAAATATATTATGTTGATGATATTTTAAAGGAATTTACCATGATTAAAGCCAAATCATATATGGCCACTATTGAAGAGAAATTGAAATTAACTAAAGATGATACTCGCGACTTTATTGATTCTACATATTTTAGAAAATTGGTAGGGAGTCTAAGGTACTTGACTTCTACAAGGCGTGATATTACTTATGGAGTTAGATTAATTAGCAGATTTATGGAGACTCCACGACATTTCCACTTGCAAGCAGCAAAGAGAATTTTGAGATATATTCAAGCTACGCAGACTAATAGTATATTTTATTCAAAGACTAGTGATAGTAGTCTTATGGGATTTATAGACACTGATTGGGCTGGTGATACGATATAAAGAAAAAGTATTTCTGGCTATGTATTTTATTTGTGTTCTGGTGTATTTTCTTGGTCTTCTTTCAACAGCTGAAGCAGAGTACATAGCTGCAACAAGTAGTGCTACACAAGCATTGTGGTTAAGAAGAATGCTTGAATTTCTTCAACACAAGCAAGACAATCCTACAATAATTTTTTGTGATAGCAAGTCTGCAATTGAGTTAACAAAGAATCCAGTTTTTTATGGGCGTAGCAAACACCATTGATATCAAATTTTACTTTATTCGTGACTTGATTTAAGACAAGGAGATAGTTATTGAGTATTGCAAGACTGGAGAGCAAGTTGCTGATGTTTTCACAAATCCACTAAAATTGAAGTTATTCATCAAGTTGAAGAGATGTTGGGCATGATCAAATTTGACGATCTTGGTTTAAGGGAGGTTGTTGGAAACTTAATCAAGATGAATTATTATTCCTAAGTTGTCTAGGATTTGGTATTTACTAGGTTACTTAATTCATGTCTAGTTAGGTTTTATTTATCAAATTCATGTTGGAAAAGGTTTTGTTAGTCTGGTCAAATTAGGTTTGTATTATTATAAATAGGGGTGCTTCTAAATATTTTGTATTGTGGAGAGGTAGCAATGATGTAGTGAGATTCAAGAGTTTATGAGTTGTGAAAAAGTATCCTACTACGTTCTCTCCCTAGTTTAATAAATTTCTTTTATATAGTCTTTGTTAAAATTTTTACTTGTGCCTAAATTATTCTTGGGGTATTTCAATCCTTCAAATTGGTATTAGAGCCTATGTGAGATCCTGTCAGAGCCAGTAAAAGATCCAAAAAAAATATGGATACTCTATTACCTAATTGTCTCATTTTTATGTTTGATGGCAAAAATAATTTTGAAACTTGGTATCAACAGATGTAGAATTATTTTAAGGCTATTGGATTATGGTCCGCCATTGATGAAGGATTTGAGGAACCCCAGAAGGCACAATATTGATGGGTGATGCAACTATGCAATTGGAGGAGAATAGACATTTAGATTATAAGGCAAGCAACTATCTCGCCATCAAGGTTGAATTGCATGTATCTAAAAATTATTTGCATGCAAAGTCATCAAAAGAGGCTTGGACAATCTTAGTGAAGACATATCGAAAAGTTGCTGACATAAAGAAGAAAAAATTGCAAGAATTTAGGAGTCAATTTGAGTTGGCTTACATGAGACCAACAGAGTCTGTGAAAGAATATTTTATAAGAATTGAAGAAATAGTCAATGGTCTAAGGACCAATGGAGAAGTATTGGAAGAAGTTAAAATCATTGAAAAAATATTACAGTCTCTTAGTTTAAAGTTTAACAACAAAAAAGTTATTCTTAAGGCTACTAAAAATCTTAGCACCCTCAGACTTGATGATTTACAAGGGAAATTGGTGATATACGAGAGATCACTGAATCAACAGACAGATGAGACATTAGATGATGCATTGCTAGAAAAGGATGATCAACCAAAAGAAAAAGAAGGCACACCAATAATGGCGGAAATAAATCAAGAAGGCCAAAATTCATAAATAGAGATAAAAATAATGGGAAGATACAAGTAATTTTTGTTATGATAGAGATTCTATTGAATGCGAAGAGAAGTCAAATAATATTCAAATTGATCTACCAAAAATTTATGCGATTGTTAAAAAGAACGATTTGGTTGCAAGAGATGCCCGTCAAAAAGAGATTGGTGTTTTACAAGAAAAGTTATTTGATGGTATTGAAGATTAACCTAGTAACGAAAAAAGCAAGATGATTCATCAAGAGAAAATTTATGATAATCTACCCAAGATTGAAGCAGAAATAATTTGGGATTCAGAACAACAACACATGATTATAGATATTGAAGATGTAATCAATTTCGTGCCATTGTTCGAAATTGCATGTCTCAAGGAGCATGACGAACTGTTTGTTAATGACATTATTCTACAACCTATACAATTACCAATTGGAGTTGATTGGGTGTACAATACTACCCACAAAGCAGATGGAGAAGTAGATAGTTTCAAAGTAAAAAAAAATATGTTGATGATATTTTAAAGGAATTTACCATGATTAAAGCCAAATCATATATGGCCACTATTGAAGAGAAATTGAAGTTAACTAAAGATGATACTCGCGACTTTGTTGATTCTACATATTTTAGAAAATTGGTAGGGAGTCTAAGGTACTTGACTTCTACAAGGCCTGATATTATTTATGGAGTTAGATTAATTAGCAGATTTATGGAGACTCCACGACAATCCCACTTGCAAGCAGCAAAGAGAATTTTAAGATATATTCAAGCTACGCAGACTAATAGTATATTTTATTCAAAGACTAGTGATAGTAGTCTTATGGGATTTATAGACACTGATTGGGCTGGTGATACGATACAAAGAAAAAGTATTTCTGGCTATGTATTTTATTTGGGTTCTGGTGTATTTTCTTGGTCTTCTTTCAACAGCTGAAGCAGAGTACATGGCTGCAATAAGTAGTGCTACACAAGCATTGTGGTTAAGAAGAATGCTTGGATTTCTTTAACACAAGCAAGACAATCCTACAATAATTTTTTGTGATAGCAAGTTTGCAATTGAGTTAACAAAGAATCCAATTTTTTATGGGCGTAGCAAACACCATTAATATCAAATTTCACTTTATTCGTGACTTGATTCAATACAAGGAGATAGTTATTGAGTATTGCAAGACTGGAGAGCAAGTTGCTGATGTTTTCACAAATCCACTAAAATTGTAGTTATTCATCAAGTTAAAGAGATGTTGGGCATGATCAAATTTGAAGATCTTGGTTTAAGGGAGGTTGTTGGAAACTAAACCAAGATAAATTATTATTCCTAAGTTGTCTAGGATTTAGTATTTACTAGGTTACTTAATTAATATCTAGTTAGGTTTTATTTACCAAATTCATATTGGAAAAGGTTTTGTTAGTCTGGTCTAATTAGGTTTGTATTATTATAAATACGGGTGCTTCTAAATATTTTCTATTGTGGAGAGGTAGCTATGATGTAGTGAGATTCAAGAGTTTATGAGTTGTGAAAAAGCCTCCTACCACGTTCTCTCCCTAGTTTAATAAATTTCTTTTATATAGTCTTTGTTGAATTTTTTACTTGTGTCTAAATTATTCTTGGGGTATTTCAATCCTTCAAATTGATATCAGAGCCTGTGTGAGATCCTGTCAGAGCCGGTAAAAGATCCAAAAAAAATATGGATACTTTATTACCTAATTATCTCGTTTTTGTGTTTGATGGCAAAAATAATTTTGAAACTTGGTATCAACAGATGAAGAAATTTTTTAAGGCTATTGGATTATGGTCCACCATTGATGAAGGATTTGAGAAACCCCTAGAAGGCACAATATTGATGGGTGATGCAACTATGCAATTGGAGGAGAATAGACATTTAGATTATAAGGCAAGCAACTATCTCGCCATCAAGGTTGAATTGCATGTATCTAAAAAATATTTGCATGCAAAGTCAACAAAAGAGGCTTGGACAATCTTGGTGAAGTCATATCGAAAAGTTGCTGACATAAAGAAGGAAAAACTGCAAGAATTTAGGAGTCAATTTGAGTTGGCTTACATAAGACCAACAGAGTCTGTGAAAGAATATTTTATAAGAATTGAAGAAATAGTCAATGGTCTAAGGACCAATAGAGAAGTATTGGAAGAAGTTAAAATTATTGAAAAAATATTACAGTCTCTCAGTTTAAAGTTTAACAACAAAAAATTTATTCTTAAGGCTACTAAAAATCATAGCACCCTTAGACTTGATGATTTACAAGAAAAATTGGTGATATACGAGAGATCACTGAATCAACAGAAAGATGAGACATTAGATGATGCATTGCTAGAAAAGGATGATCAACCAAAAGAAAAAGAAGGCACACCAATAATGGTGGAAATAAATCAAGAAGGCCAAAATTCATAAATAGAGATGAAAATAAGAGAAGGTACAAGTAATTTTTGTTATGATAGAGATTCCATTGAATGCGAAGAGAAGTCAAATAATATTCAAATTGATCTACCAAAAATTTATGCGATTGTTAAAAAGGACGATTTGGTTGCAAGAGATGCCCCTCAAAAAGAGATTGGTGTTTTTCAAAAAAAGTTAATTGATGTTATTGAAGATAAACCTAGTAACGAAAAAAGCAAGATGATTCATCAAGAGAAAATTTATGATAATCTACCCAAGATTGATGAAGAAATAATTTGAGATTCAGAACTACAACACATGATTATAGATATTGAAGATGTAATCAATTTCGTTCCATTGTTCGAAATTGCATGTCTCAAGGAGCATGACGAACTGTTCGTTAATGACATTATTCTACAACCTATAAAATTACCAATTGGAGTTGATTGGGTGTACAATACTACCCACAAAGCAGTTGGAGAAGTAGATAGTTTCAAGTAAAAAAAATATATTATGTTGATGATATTTTAAAGGAATTTACCATGATTAAAGCCAAATCATATATGGCCACTATTGAAGAGAAATTGAAGTTAACTAAAGATGATACTCGCGACTTTATTGATTCTACATATTTTAGAAAATTGGTAGGGAGTCTAAGGTACTTGACTTCTACAAGGCCTGATATTACTTATGGAGTTAGATTAATTAGCAGATTTATGGAGACTCCACGACAATCCCACTTGCAAGAAGCAAAGAGAATTTTGAGATATATTCAAGCTACGCAGACTAATAGTATATTTTATTCAAAGACTAGTGATAGTAGTCTTATGGGATTTATAGACACTGATTGGGCTGGTGATACGATATAAAGAAAAAGTATTTCTGGCTATGTATTTTATTTGGGTTCTGGTGTATTTTCTTGGTCTTCTTTCAACAGCTGAAGCAGAGTACATGGCTGCAACAAGTAGTGCTACACAAGCATTGTGGTTAAGAAGAATGCTTGAATTTCTTCAACACAAGCAAGACAATCCTACAATAATTTTTTGTGATAGCAAGTCTGCAATTGAGTTAACAAAGAATCCAGTTTTTTATGGGCGTAGCAAACACCATTGATATCAAATTTTACTTTATTCGTGACTTGATTCAAGACAAGGAGATAGTTATTGAGTATTGCAAGACTGGAGAGCAAGTTGCTGATGTTTTCACAAATCCACTAAAATTGAAGTTATTCATCAAGTTGAAGAGATGTTGGGCATGATCAAATTTGAAGATCTTGGTTTAAGGGAGGTTGTTGGAAACTAAACCAAGATAAATTATTATTCCTAAGTTGTCTAGGATTTGGTATTTACTAGGTTACTTAATTCATGTCTAGTTAGGTTTTATTTACCAAATTCATGTTGGAAAAGGTTTTGTTAGTCTGGTCAAATTAGGTTTGTATTATTATAAATAGGGGTGCTTCTAAATATTTTCTATTGTGGAGAGGTAGCAATGATGTAGTGAGATTCAAGAGTTTATGAGTTGTGAAAAAGCCTCCTACTACGTTCTCTCCCTAGTTTAATAAATTTCTTTTATATAGTTTTTGTTGAAATTTTTACTTGTGCCTAAATTATTGTTGGGGTATTTCAATCCTTCAAATTGGTATTAGAGCCTATGTGAGATCCTGTCAGAGCCGGTAAAAGATCCAAAAAAAATATGGATACTCTATTACATAATTGTCTCATTTTTATGTTTGATGGCAAAAATAATTTTGAAACTTGGTATCAACAGATGTAGAATTATCTTAAGGCTATTGGATTATGGTCCGCCATTGATGAAGGATTTGAGGAACCCCAGAAGGCACAATATTGATGGGTGATGCAACTATGCAATTGGAGGAGAATAGACATTTAGATTATAAGGCAAGCAACTATCTCGCCATCAAGGTTGAATTGCATGTATCTAAAAATTATTTGCATGCAAAGTCATCAAAAGAGGCTTGGACAATCTTGGTGAAGACATATCGAAAAGTTGCTGACATAAAGAAGGAAAAATTGCAAGAATTTAGGAGTCAATTTGAGTTGGCTTACATGAGACCAACAGAGTCTGTGAAAGAATATTTTATAAGAATTGAAGAAATAGTCAATGGTCTAAGGACCAATGGAGAAGTATTGGAAGAAGTTAAAATCATTAAAAAAATATTACAGTCTCTTAGTTTAAAGTTTAACAACAAAAAAGTTATTCTTAAGGCTACTAAAAATCTTAGCACCCTCAGACTTGATGATTTACAAGGGAAATTGGTGATATACGAGAGATCACTGAATCAACAGACAGATGAGACATTAGATGATGCATTGCTAGAAAAGGATGATCAACCAAAAGAAAAAGAAGGCACACCAATAATGGCGGAAATAAATCAAGAAGGCCAAAATTCATAAATAGAGATAAAAATAATGGGAAGATACAAGTAATTTTTGTTATGATAGAGATTCCATTGAATGCGAAGAGAAGTCAAATAATATTCAAATTGATCTACCAAAAATTTATGCGATTGTTAAAAAGAACGATTTGGTTGCAAGAGATGCCCGTCAAAAAGAGATTGGTGTTTTACAAGAAAAGTTATTTGATGGTATTGAAGATTAACCTAATAACGAAAAAAGCAAGATGATTCATCAAGAGAAAATTTATGATAATCTACCCAAGATTGAAGCAGAAATAATTTGGGATTCAGAACAACAACACATGATTATAGATATTGAAGATGTAATCAATTTCGTGCCATTGTTCGAAATTGCATGTCTCAAGGAGCATGACGAACTGTTTGTTAATGACATTATTCTACAACCTATACAATTACCAATTGGAGTTGATTGGGTGTACAATACTACCCACAAAGCAGATGGAGAAGTAGATAGTTTCAAAGTAAAAAAAAATATGTTGATGATATTTTAAAGGAATTTACCATGATTAAAGCCAAATCATATATGGCCACTATTGAAGAGAAATTGAAGTTAACTAAAGATGATACTCGCGACTTTGTTGATTCTACATATTTTAGAAAATTGGTAGGGAGTCTAAGGTACTTGACTTCTACAAGGCCTGATATTATTTATGGAGTTAGATTAATTAGCAGATTTATGGAGACTCCACGACAATTCCACTTGCAAGCAGCAAAGAGAATTTTAAGATATATTCAAGCTACGCAGACTAATAGTATATTTTATTCAAAGACTAGTGATAGTAGTCTTATGGGATTTATAGACACTGATTGGGCTGGTGATACGATACAAAGAAAAAGTATTTCTGGCTATGTATTTTATTTGGGTTCTGGTGTATTTTCTTGGTCTTGTTTCAACAGCTGAAGCAGAGTACATGGCTGCAATAAGTAGTGCTACACAAGCATTGTGGTTAAGAAGAATGCTTGGATTTCTTTAACACAAGCAAGACAATCCTACAATAATTTTTTGTGATAGCAAGTTTGCAATTGAGTTAACAAAGAATCCAGTTTTTTATGGGCGTAGTAAACACCATTAATATCAAATTTCACTTTATTCGTGACTTGATTCAATACAAGGAGATAGTTATTGAGTATTGCAAGACTGGAGAGCAAGTTGCTGATGTTTTCACAAATCCACTAAAATTGTAGTTATTCATCAAGTTAAAGAGATGTTGGGCATGATCGAATTTGAAGATCTTGGTTTAAGGGAGGTTGTTGGAAACTAAACCAAGATAAATTATTATTCCTAAGTTGTCTAGGATTTAGTATTTAATAGGTTACTTAATTAATATCTAGTTAGGTTTTATTTACCAAATTCATATTGGAAAAGGTTTTGTTAGTCTGGTCTAATTAGGTTTGTATTATTATAAATACGGGTGCTTCTAAATATTTTCTATTGTGGAGAGGTAGCTATGATGTAGTGAGATTCAAGAGTTTATGAGTTGTGAAAAAGCCTCCTACCACGTTCTCTCCCTAGTTTAATAAATTTCTTTTATATAGTCTTTGTTGAATTTTTTACTTGTGCCTAAATTATTCTTGGGGTATTTCAATCCTTCAAATTGGTATCAGAGCCTGTGTGAGATCCTGTCAGAGCCGGTAAAAGATCCAAAAAAAAATATGGATACTTTATTACCTAATTATCTTGTTTTTGTGTTTGATGGCAAAAATAATTTTGAAACTTGGTATCAACAGATGAAGAAATTTTTTAAGGCTATTGGATTATGGTCCACCATTGATGAAGGATTTGAGAAACCCCTAGAAGGCACAATATTGATGGGTGATGCAACTATGCAATTGGAGGAGAATAGACATTTAGATTATAAGGCAAGCAACTATCTCGCCATCAAGGTTGAATTGCATGTATCTAAAAAATATTTGCATGCAAAGTCAACAAAAGAGGCTTGGACAATCTTGGTGAAGTCATATCGAAAAGTTGCTGACATAAAGAAGGAAAAACTGCAAGAATTTAGGAGTCAATTTGAGTTGGCTTACATAAGACCAACAGAGTCTGTGAAAGAATATTTTATAAGAATTGAAGAAATAGTCAATGGTCTAAGGACCAATAGAGAAGTATTGGAAGAAGTTAAAATTATTGAAAAAATATTACAGTCTCTCAGTTTAAAGTTTAACAACAAAAAATTTATTCTTAAGGCTACTAAAAATCATAGCACCCTTAGACTTGATGATTTACAAGAAAAATTGGTGATATACGAGAGATCACTGAATCAACAGAAAGATGAGACATTAGATGATGCATTGCTAGAAAAGGATGATCAACCAAAAGAAAAAGAAGGCACACCAATAATGGTGGAAATAAATCAAGAAGGCCAAAATTCATAAATAGAGATGAAAATAAGAGAAGGTACAAGTAATTTTTGTTATGATAGAGATTCCATTGAATGCGAAGAGAAGTCAAATAATATTCAAATTGATCTACCAAAAATTTATGCGATTGTTAAAAAGGACGATTTGGTTGCAAGAGATGCCCCTCAAAAAGAGATTGGTGTTTTTCAAAAAAAGTTAATTGATGTTATTGAAGATAAACCTAGTAACGAAAAAAGCAAGATGATTCATCAAGAGAAAATTTATGATAATCTACCCAAGATTGATGAAGAAATAATTTGAGATTCAGAACTACAACACATGATTATAGATATTGAAGATGTAATCAATTTCGTTCCATTGTTCGAAATTGCATGTCTCAAGGAGCATGACGAACTGTTCGTTAATGACATTATTCTACAACCTATAAAATTACCAATTGGAGTTGATTGGGTGTACAATACTACCCACAAAGCAGTTGGAGAAGTAGATAGTTTCAAGTAAAAAAAATATATTATGTTGATGATATTTTAAAGGAATTTACCATGATTAAAGCCAAATCATATATGGCCACTATTGAAGAGAAATTGAAGTTAACTAAAGATGATACTCGCGACTTTATTGATTCTACATATTTTAGAAAATTGGTAGGGAGTCTAAGGTACTTGACTTCTACAAGGCCTGATATTACTTATGGAGTTAGATTAATTAGCAGATTTATGGAGACTCCACGACAATCCCACTTGCAAGAAGCAAAGAGAATTTTGAGATATATTCAAGCTACGCAGACTAATAGTATATTTTATTCAAAGACTAGTGATAGTAGTCTTATGGGATTTATAGACACTGATTGGGCTGGTGATACGATATAAAGAAAAAGTATTTCTGGCTATGTATTTTATTTGGGTTCTGGTGTATTTTCTTGGTCTTCTTTCAACAGCTGAAGCAGAGTACATGGCTGCAACAAGTAGTGCTACACAAGCATTGTGGTTAAGAAGAATGCTTGAATTTCTTCAACACAAGCAAGACAATCCTACAATAATTTTTTGTGATAGCAAGTCTGCAATTGAGTTAACAAAGAATCCAGTTTTTTATGGGCGTAGCAAACACCATTGATATCAAATTTTACTTTATTCGTGACTTGATTCAAGACAAGGAGATAGTTATTGAGTATTGCAAGACTGGAGAGCAAGTTGCTGATGTTTTCACAAATCCACTAAAATTGAAGTTATTCATCAAGTTGAAGAGATGTTGGGCATGATCAAATTTGAAGATCTTGGTTTAAGGGAGGTTGTTGGAAACTAAACCAAGATAAATTATTATTCCTAAGTTGTCTAGGATTTGGTATTTACTAGGTTACTTAATTCATGTCTAGTTAGGTTTTATTTACCAAATTCATGTTGGAAAAGGTTTTGTTAGTCTGGTCAAATTAGGTTTGTATTATTATAAATAGGGGTGCTTCTAAATATTTTATATTGTGGAGAGGTAGCAATGATGTAGTGAGATTCAAGAGTTTATGAGTTGTGAAAAAGCCTCCTACTACGTTCTCTCCCTAGTTTAATAAATTTCTTTTATATAGTTTTTGTTGAAATTTTTACTTGTGCCTAAATTATTGTTGGGGTATTTCAATCCTTCAAATTGGTATTAGAGCCTATGTGAGATCCTGTCAGAGCCGGTAAAAGATCCAAAAAAAATATGGATACTCTATTACATAATTGTCTCATTTTTATGTTTGATGGCAAAAATAATTTTGAAACTTGGTATCAACAGATGTAGAATTATCTTAAGGCTATTGGATTATGGTCCGCCATTGATGAAGGATTTGAGGAACCCCAGAAGGCACAATATTGATGGGTGATGCAACTATGCAATTGGAGGAGAATAGACATTTAGATTATAAGGCAAGCAACTATCTCGCCATCAAGGTTGAATTGCATGTATCTAAAAATTATTTGCATGCAAAGTCATCAAAAGAGGCTTGGACAATCTTGGTGAAGACATATCGAAAAGTTGCTGACATAAAGAAGGAAAAATTGCAAGAATTTAGGAGTCAATTTGAGTTGGCTTACATGAGACCAACAGAGTCTGTGAAAGAATATTTTATAAGAATTGAAGAAATAGTCAATGGTCTAAGGACCAATGGAGAAGTATTGGAAGAAGTTAAAATCATTGAAAAAATATTACAGTCTCTTAGTTTAAAGTTTAACAACAAAAAAGTTATTCTTAAGGCTACTAAAAATCTTAGCACCCTCAGACTTGATGATTTACAAGGGAAATTGGTGATATACGAGAGATCACTGAATCAACAGACAGATGAGACATTAGATGATGCATTGCTAGAAAAGGATGATCAACCAAAAGAAAAAGAAGGCACACCAATAATGGCGGAAATAAATCAAGAAGGCCAAAATTCATAAATAGAGATAAAAATAATGGGAAGGTACAAGTAATTTTTGTTATGATAGAGATTCCATTGAATGCGAAGAGAAGTCAAATAATATTCAAATTGATCTACCAAAAATTTATGCGATTGTTAAAAAGAACGATTTGGTTGCAAGAGATACCCGTCAAAAAGAGATTGGTGTTTTACAAGAAAAGTTATTTGATGGTATTGAAGATTAACCTAGTAACGAAAAAAGCAAGATGATTCATCAAGAGAAAATTTATGATAATCTACCCAAGATTGAAGCAGAAATAATTTGGGATTCAGAACTACAACACATGATTATAGATATTGAAGATGTAATCAATTTCATTATTGTTTGAAATTGCATGTCTCAAGGAGCATGACGAACTGTTCGTTAATGACATTATTCTACAACCTATACAATTACCAATTGGAGTTGATTGGGTGTACAATACTACCCACAAAGCAGATGGAGAAGTAGATAGTTTCAAAAAAAAAAAAAATATGTTGATGATATTTTAAAGGAATTTACCATGATTAAAGCCAAATCATATATGGCCACTATTGAAGAGAAATTGAAGTTAACTAAAGATGATACTCGCGACTTTGTTGATTCTACATATTTTAGAAAATTGGTAGGGAGTCTAAGGTACTTGACTTCTACAAGGCCTGATATTACTTATGGAGTTAGATTAATTAGCAGATTTATGGAGACTCCACGACAATCCCACTAGCAAGCAGCAAAGAGAATTTTGAGATATATTCAAGCTACGCAGACTAATAGTATAATTTATTCAAAGACTAGTGATAGTAGTCTTATGAGATTTATAGACAGTGATTGAGCTGGTGATACGATACAAAGAAAAAGTATTTCTGGCTATGTATTTTATTTGGATTCTGGTGTATTTTCTTGGTCTTCTTTCAACAGTTGAAGCAGAGTACATGGCTGCAACAAGTAGTGCTACACAAGCATTATAGTTAAGAAGAATGCTTGGATTTCTTCAACACAAGCAAGACAATCCTACAATAATTTTTTGTGATAGCAAGTTTGCAATTGAGTTAACAAAGAATCCAGTTTTTTATGGGCCTAGCAAACACCATTTATATCAAATTTTACTTTATTCGTGACTTGATTCAAGACAAGGAGATAGTTGTTGAGTATTACAAGACTGGAGAGCAAGTTGCTGATGTTTTCACAAAGCCACTAAAATTGAAGTTATTCATCAAGTTGAAGAGATGTTGGGCATGATCAAATTTGAAGATCTTGGTTTAAGGGAGGTTGTTGGAAACTAAACCAAGATAAATTATTATTCCTAAGTTGTCTAGGATTTAGTATTTACTAGGTTACTTAATTCATATCTAGTTAGGTTTTATTTACCAAATTCATATTGGAAAAGGTTTTGTTAGTCTCGTCAAATTAGGTTTGTATTATTATAAATAGGGGTGCTTCTAAGTATTTTCTATTGTGGAGAGATAGCTATGATGTAGTGAGATTCAAGAGTTTATGAGTTGTGAAAAAGCCTCCTACCACGTTCTCTCCCTAGTTTAATAAATTTTTTTTATATAGTCTTTGTTGAATTTTTTACTTATGCCTAAATTATTCTTGGGGTATTTTAATCCTTCAAATTGGTATCAGAGCCTGTGTGAGATCCTGTCAGAGCCGGTAAAAGATCCAAAAAAAATATGGATACTCTATTACCTAATTGTCTCATTTTTATGTTTGATGGCAAAAATAATTTTGAAACTTGGTATCAACAGATGTAGAATTATCTTAAGGCTATTGGATTATGGTCCGCCATTGATGAAGGATTTGAGGAACCCCAGAAGGCACAATATTGATGGGTGATGCAACTATGCAATTGGAGGAGAATAGACATTTAGATTATAAGGCAAGCAACTATCTCGCCATCAAGGTTGAATTGCATGTATCTAAAAATTATTTGCATGCAAAATCGTCAAAAGAGGCTTGGACAATCTTGGTGAAGACATATCGAAAAGTTGCTGACATAAAGAAGGAAAAATTGCAAGAATTTAGGAGTCAATTTGAGTTGGCTTACATGAGACCAACAGAGTCTGTGAAAGAATATTTTATAAGAATTGAAGAAATAGTCAATGGTCTAAGGACCAATGGAGAAGTATTGGAAGAAGTTAAAATCATTGAAAAAATATTACAGTCTCTTAGTTTAAAGTTTAACAACAAAAAAGTTATTCTTAAGGCTACTAAAAATCTTAGCACCCTCAGACTTGATGATTTACAAGGGAAATTGGTGATATACGAGAGATTACTGAATCAACAGACAGATGAGACATTAGATGATGCATTGCTAGAAAAGGATGATCAACCAAAAGAAAAAGAAGGCACACCAATAATGGCGGAAATAAATCAAGAAGGCCAAAATTCATAAATAGAGATAAAAATAATGGGAAGGTACAAGTAATTTTTGTTATGATAGAGATTCCATTGAATGCGAAGAGAAGTCAAATAATATTCAAATTGATCTACCAAAAATTTATGCGATTGTTAAAAAGAACGATTTGGTTGCAAGAGATGCCCGTCAAAAAGAGATTGGTGTTTTACAAGAAAAGTTATTTGATGGTATTGAAGATTAACCTAGTAACGAAAAAAGCAAGATGATTCATCAAGAGAAAATTTATGATAATCTACCCAAGATTGAAGCAGAAATAATTTGGGATTCAGAACTACAACACATGATTATAGATATTGAAGATGTAATCAATTTCATTATTGTTTGAAATTGCATGTCTCAAGGAGCATGACGAACTGTTCGTTAATGACATTATTCTACAACCTATACAATTACCAATTGGAGTTGATTGGGTGTACAATACTACCCACAAATCAGATGGAGAAGTAGATAGTTTCAAAAAAAAAAAAAAAATATGTTGATGATATTTTAAAGGAATTTACCATGATTAAAGCCAAATCATATATGGCCACTATTGAAGAGAAATTGAAGTTAACTAAAGATGATACTCGCGACTTTGTTGATTCTACATATTTTAGAAAATTGGTAGGGAGTCTAAGGTACTTGACTTCTACAAGGCCTGATATTACTTATGGAGTTAGATTAATTAGCAGATTTATGGAGACTCCACGACAATCCCACTAGCAAGCAGCAAAGAGAATTTTGAGATATATTCAAGCTACGCAGACTAATAGTATATTTTATTCAAAGACTAGTGATAGTAGTCTTATGAGATTTATAGACAGTGATTGAGCTGGTGATACGATACAAAGAAAAAGTATTTCTGGCTATGTATTTTATTTGGATTCTGGTGTATTTTCTTGGTCTTCTTTCAACAGTTGAAGCAGAGTACATGGCTGCAACAAGTAGTGCTACACAAGCATTATGGTTAAGAAGAATGCTTGGATTTCTTCAACACAAGCAAGACAATCCTACAATAATTTTTTGTGATAGCAAGTCTGCAATTGAGTTAACAAAGAATCCAGTTTTTTATGGGCGTAGCAAACACCATTTATATCAAATTTTACTTTATTCGTGACTTGATTCAAGACAAGGAGATAGTTATTGAGTATTACAAGACTGGAGAGCAAGTTGCTGATGTTTTCACAAAGCCACTAAAATTGAAGTTATTCATCAAGTTGAAGAGATGTTGGGCATGATCAAATTTGAAGATCTTGGTTTAAGGGAGGTTGTTGGAAACTAAACCAAGATAAATTATTATTCCTAAGTTGTCTAGGATTTAGTATTTACTAGGTTACTTAATTCATATCTAGTTAGGTTTTATTTACCAAATTCATAATGGAAAAGGTTTTGTTAGTCTCGTCAAATTAGGTTTGTATTATTATAAATAAGGGTGCTTCTAAGTATTTTCTATTGTGGAGAGATAGCTATGATGTAGTGAGATTCAAGAGTTTATGAGTTGTGAAAAAGCCTCCTACCACGTTCTCTCCCTAGTTTAATAAAAAAATTTTATATAGTCTTTGTTGAATTTTTTACTTATGCCTAAATTATTCTTGGGGTATTTTAATCCTTCAAATTGGTATCAGAGCCTGTGTGAGATCCTGTCAGAGCCGGTAAAAGATCCAAAAAAAAATGGATACTCTATTACCTAATTGTCTCGTTTTTGTGTTTGATGGCAAAAATAATTTTGAAACTTGGTATCAACAGATGTAGAATTATCTTAAGGCTATTGGATTATGGTCCCCCATTGATGAAGGATTTGAGGAACCCCAGAAGGCACAATATTGATGGGTGATGCAACTATGCAATTGGAGGAGAAGAGACATTTAGATTATAAGGCAAGCTACTATCTCGCCATCAAGGTTGAATTACATGTATCTAAAAAATATTTGCATGCAAAGTCGTCAAAAGAGGCTTGGACAATCTTGGTGAAGACATATCGAAAAGTTGCTGACATAAAGAAGGAAAAATTGCAAGAATTTAGGAGTCAATTTGAGTTGGCTTACATGAGACCAACAGAGTCTGTGAAAGAATATTTTATAAGAATTGAAGAAATAGTCAATGGTCTAAGGACCAATGGAGAAGTATTGGAAGAAGTTAAAATCATTGAAAAAATATTACAGTCTCTTAGTTTAAAGTTTAACAACAAAAAAGTTATTCTTAAGGCTACTAAAAATCTTAGCACCCTCAGACTTGATGATTTACAAGGGAAATTGGTGATATACGAGAGATCACTGAATCAACAGACAGATGAGACATTAGATGATGCATTGCTAGAAAAGGATGATCAACCAAAAGAAAAAGAAGGCACACCAATAATGGCGGAAATAAATCAAGAAGGCCAAAATTCATAAATAGAGATAAAAATAATGGGAAGGTACAAGTAATTTTTGTTATGATAGAGATTCCATTGAATGCGAAGAGAAGTCAAATAATATTCAAATTGATCTACCAAAAATTTATGCGATTGTTAAAAAGAACGATTTGGTTGCAAGAGATGCCCGTCAAAAAGAGATTGGTGTTTTACAAGAAAAGTTATTTGATGGTATTGAAGATTAACCTAGTAACGAAAAAAGCAAGATGATTCATCAAGAGAAAATTTATGATAATCTACCCAAGATTGAAGCAGAAATAATTTGGGATTCAGAACTACAACACATGATTATAGATATTGAAGATGTAATCAATTTCATTATTGTTTGAAATTGCATGTCTCAAGGAGCATGACGAACTGTTCGTTAATGACATTATTCTACAACCTATACAATTACCAATTGGAGTTGATTGGGTGTACAATACTACCCACAAAGCAGATGGAGAAGTAGATAGTTTCAAAAAAAAAAAAAATATGTTGATGATATTTTAAAGGAATTTACCATGATTAAAGCCAAATCATATATGGCCACTATTGAAGAGAAATTGAAGTTAACTAAAGATGATACTCGCGACTTTGTTGATTCTACATATTTTAGAAAATTGGTAGGGAGTCTAAGGTACTTGACTTCTACAAGGCCTGATATTACTTATGGAGTTAGATTAATTAGCAGATTTATGGAGACTCCACGACAATCCCACTAGCAAGCAGCAAAGAGAATTTTGAGATATATTCAAGCTACGCAGACTAATAGTATATTTTATTCAAAGACTAGTGATAGTAGTCTTATGAGATTTATAGACAGTGATTGAGCTGGTGATACGATACAAAGAAAAAGTATTTCTGGCTATGTATTTTATTTGGATTCTGGTGTATTTTCTTGGTCTTCTTTCAACAGTTGAAGCAGAGTACATGGCTGCAACAAGTAGTGCTACACAAGCATTATGGTTAAGAAGAATGCTTGGATTTCTTCAACACAAGCAAGACAATCCTACAATAATTTTTTGTGATAGCAAGTTTGCAATTGAGTTAACAAAGAATCCAGTTTTTTATGGGCGTAGCAAACACCATTTATATCAAATTTTACTTTATTCGTGACTTGATTCAAGACAAGGAGATAGTTGTTGAGTATTACAAGACTGGAGAGCAAGTTGCTGATGTTTTCACAAAGCCACTAAAATTGAAGTTATTCATCAAGTTGAAGAGATGTTGGGCATGATCAAATTTGAAGATCTTGGTTTAAGGGAGGTTGTTGGAAACTAAACCAAGATAAATTATTATTCCTAAGTTGTCTAGGATTTAGTATTTACTAGGTTACTTAATTCATATCTAGTTAGGTTTTATTTACCAAATTCATAATGGAAAAGGTTTTGTTAGTCTCGTCAAATTAGGTTTGTATTATTATAAATAAGGGTGCTTCTAAGTATTTTCTATTGTGGAGAGATAGCTATGATGTAGTGAGATTCAAGAGTTTATGAGTTGTGAAAAAGCCTCCTACCACGTTCTCTCCCTAGTTTAATAAATTTTTTTTATATAGTCTTTGTTGAATTTTTTACTTATGCCTAAATTATTCTTGGGGTATTTTAATCCTTCAAATTGGTATCAGAGCCTGTGTGAGATCCTGTCAGAGCCGGTAAAAGATCCAAAAAAAAATGGATACTCTATTACCTAATTGTCTCGTTTTTGTGTTTGATGGCAAAAATAATTTTCAAACTTGGTATCAACAGATGAAGAATTTTTTTAAGGCTATTGGATTATGGTCCCCCATTGATGAAGGATTTGAGGAACCCCCAGAAGGCACAATATTGACGGGTGATGCAACTATGCAATTGGAGGAGAAGAGACATTTAGATTATAAGGCAAGCTACTATCTCGCCATCAAGGTTGAATTGCATGTATCTAAAAAATATTTGCATGCAAAGTCATCAAAAGAGGCTTGGACAATCTTGGTGAAGTCATATCGAAAAGTTGCTGACATAAAAAAGGAAAAACTGCAAGAATTTAGGAGTCAATTTGAGTTGGCTTACATGAGACCAACAGAGTCTGTGAAAGAATATTTTATAAGAATTGAAGAAATAGTCAATGGTCTAAGGACCAATGGAGAAGTATTGGAAGAAGTTAAAATCATTGAAAAAATATTACAGTCTCTCAGTTTAAAGTTTAACAACAAAAAATTTATTCTTAAGGCTACTAAAAATCTTAGCACCCTCAGACTTGATGATTTACAAGGGAAATTGGTGATATACGAGAGATCACTGAATCAACAGAAAGATGAGACATTAGATGATGCATTGCTAGAAAAGGATAATCAACCAAAAGAAAAAGAAGGCACACCAATAATGGTGGAAATAAATCAAGAAGGCCAAAATTCATAAATAGAGATGAAAATAAGAGAAGGTACAAGTAATTTTTCTTATGATAGAGATTCCATTGAATGCGAAGAGAAGTCAAATAATATTCAAATTGATCTACCAAAAATTTATGCGATTGTTAAAAAGGACGATTTGGTTGTAAGAGATGCCCGTCAAAAAGAGATTGGTGTTTTACAAGAAAAGTTATTTGATGGTATTGAAGATGAACCTAGTAACGAAAAAAGCAAGATGATTCATCAAGAGAAAATTTATGATAATCTACCCAAGATTGAAGCAGAAATAATTTGGGATTCAGAACTACAACAAATGATTATAGATATTGAAGATGTAATCAATTTCGTGCCCTTGTTCGAAATTGCATGTCTCAAGAAGCATGACGAACTGTTCGTTCATAACATTATTCTACAACCTATAAAATTACCAATTGGAGTTGATTGGGTGTACAATACTACCCACAAAGCAGTTGGAGAAGTAGATAATTTCAAAGTAAAAAAAAAATATGTTGATGATATTTTGAAGGGTTTTACCATGATTAAAGCCAAATCATATATGGCCACTATTGAAGAGAAATTGAAATTAACTAAAGATGATACTCGCGACTTTATGTTTTCTACATATTTTAGAAAATTGGAAGGGAGTCTAAGATACTTGACTTCTACAAGGCCTGATATTACTTTTGGAGTTAGATTAATTAGTAGATTTATGGAGACTCCACGACAATCCCACTTGCAAGCAGCAAAGAGAATTTTGAGATATATTCAAGCTACGCAGACTAATAGTATATTTTTTTCAAAGACTAGTGATAGTAGTCTTATGGGATTTATAAACAGTGATTGGGCTGGTGATATGATATAAAGAAAAAGTATTTCTGGCTATGTATTTTATTTGGGTTCTGGTATATTTTCTTGGTCTTCTTTCAATAGCTTAAGCAGAGTATATGGCCGCAACAAGTAGTGCTACACAAGCATTGTGGTTAAGAAGAATGCTTGGATTTCTTCAACACAAGCAAGACAATCCTACAATAATTTTTTGTGATAGCAAGTCTGCAATTGAGTTAACAAAGAATCAGTTTTTTATGGGCGTAGCAAACACCATTGATATCAAATTTTACTTTATTCGTGACTTGATTCAAGACAAGGAGATAATTATTGAGTATTGCAAGACTGGAGAGCAAGTTGCTGATGTTTTCACAAATCCACTAAAATTGAAGTTATTCATCAAGATGAAGATATGTTGGGCATGATCAAATTTGAAGATCTTGGTTTAAGGGAGGTTGTTGGAAACTATACCAAGATAAATTATTATTCCTAAGTTGTCTAGAATTTGGTATTTACTAGGTTACTTAATTCATGTCTAGTTAGGTTTTATTTACCAAATTCATGTTGGAAAAGGTTTTGTTAGTCTGGTCAAATTAGGTTTGTATTATTATAAATAGGGGTGCTTCTAAATATTTTGTATTGTGGAGAGGTAGCAATGATGTAGTGAGATTCAAGAGTTTATGAGTTGTGAAAAAGCCTCCGACTTCGTTCTCTCCCTAGTTTAATAAATTTCTTTTATATAGTCTTTGTTGAAATTTTTACTTGTGCCTAAATTATTCTTGGGGTATTTCAATCCTTCAAATTGATATTAGAGCCTATGTGAGATCCTGTCAGAGCCGGTAAAGGATCCAAAAAAAATATGGATACTCTATTACCTAATTGTCTCGTTTTTATGTTTGATGGCAAAAATAATTTTGAAACTTGGTATCAACAGATGAAGAATTATTTTAAGGCTAATGGATTATGGTCCGCCATTGATGAAGGATTTGAGAAACCCCAGAAGGCACAATATTAATGGGTGATGCAACTATGCAATTGGAGGAGAAGAGATATTTAGATTATAAGGCAAGCTACTATCTCGCCATCAAGGTTGAATTGCATGTATCTAAAAAATATTTGCATGCAAAGTCATCAAAAGAGATTTGGACAATCTTGGTGAAGTCATATCGAAAAGTTGCTGACATAAAGAAGGAAAAACTGTAAGAATTTAGGAGTCAATTTGAGTTGGCTTACATGAGACTAACAGAGTCTGTGAAAGAATATTTTATAAGAATTGAAGAAATAGTCAATGGTCTAAGGACCAATGGAGAAGTATTGGAAGAAGTTAAAATCATTGAAAAAATATTACAGTCTCTTAGTTTAAAGTTTAACAACAAAAAAGTTATTCTTAAGGCTACTAAAAATCTTAGCACCCTCAGACTTGATGATTTACAAGGGAAATTGGTGATATACGAGAGATTACTGAATCAACAGAAAGTTGAGACATTAGATGATGCATTGCTAGAAAAGGATGATCAACCAAAAGAAAAGGAGGGCACACCAATAATGGTGGAAATAAATCAAGAAGGCCAAAATTCATAAATAGAGATGAAAATAAGAGAAGGTACAAGTAATTTTTGTTATGATAGAGATTCCATTGAATGCGAAGAGAAGTCAAATAATATTCAAATTGATCTACCAAAAATTTATGCGATTGTTAAAAAGGACGATTTGGTTGCAAGAGATGCCCGTCAAAAAGAGATTGGTGTTTTACAAAAAAAGTTATTTGATGGTATTGAAGATGAACCTAGTAACGAAAAAAGCAAGATGATTCATCAAGAGAAAATTTATGATAATCTACCCAAGATTGAAGCAGAAATAATTTGGGATTCAGAACTACAACACATGATTATAGATATTGAAGATATAATCAATTTCGTGCCATTGTTCGAAATTGCATGTCTCAAGGAGCATGACGAACTGTTCGTTAATGACATTATTCTACAACCTATAAAATTACCAATTGGAGTTGATTGAGTGTACAATACTACCCACAAAGCAGTTGGAGAAGTAGATTGTTTCAAAGTAAAAAAAAAATATGTTGATGATATTTTGAAGGGATTTACCATGATTAAAGCCAAATCATATATGGCCACTATTGAAGAGAAATTGAAGTTAACTAAAGATGATACTCGCGACTTTGTTGATTCTACATATTTTAGAAAATTGGTAGGGAGTCTAAGATACTTGACTTCTACAAGGCCTGATATAATTTATGGAGTTAGATTAATTAGCAGATTTATGGAGACTCCACGACAATCCCACTTGCAAGTAGCAAAGAGAATTTTGAGATATATTCAAGCTACGCAGACTAATGGTATATTTTATTCAAAGACTAGTGATAGTAGTCTTATGGGATTTATAGACAGTGATTGGGCTGGTGATACGATACAAAAAAAAATATTTCTGGCTATGTATTTTATTTGGGTTCTGGTGTATTTTCTTGGTCTTCTTTCAACAGCTGAAGCAGAGTACATGGCTGCAACAAGTAGTGCTACACAAGCATTGTGGTTAAGAAGAATGCTTGGATTTCTTCAACACAAGCAAGACAATCCTACAATAATTTTTTGTGATAGCAAGTCTGCAATTGAGTTAACAAAGAATTCAGTTTGTTATGGGCGTAGCAAACACCATTGATATCAAATTTCACTTTATTCGTGACTTGATTCAAGACAAGGAGATAGTTATTGAGTATTGCAAGACTGGAGAGCAAGTTGCTGATATTTTCACAAAGCCACTAAAATTGAAGTTATTCATCAAGTTGAAGAGATGTTGGGCATGATCAAATTTAAAGATCTTGGTTTAAGGGAGGTTGTTGAAAACTAAACCAAGATAAATTATTATTCCTAAGTTGTCTAGGATTTGGTATTTACTAGGTTACTTAATTAATGTTTAGTTAGGTTTTATTTACCAAATTCATATTGGAAAAAGTTTTGTTAGTCTGGTCAAATTTGGTTTGTAGTATTATAAATAGGGGTACTACTACATATTTTCTATTGTAGAGATGTAACTATGATGTAGTGAGATTCAAGAGTTTATGAGTTATGAAAAAAATCTCCTACCATGTTCTCTCCCTAGTTTAATAAATTTCTTCTATATCGTCTTTGTTGAATTTTTTGCTTGTGCCTAAATTATTCTTGGGGTATTTCAATCCTTCATGGAAGCCGATTCATAGATTGCATGTGGAGTTTCATCCAATAGTTTCACTTCTCCCGATTGAATTTTAATGGGAGAAGAATCTTTATCGCCCTTTCCAAGTATTTTTTTCAGTGCTATGGATAGCCAATTTTCTCCTCATCCTTTCCTTAATTTTTTGCTTGCTATTTGCTTGAGAGGAAAAACTTAAAAGAAGTGATTGTGTGATCAGTGAAAGAACCAGTAAGAAGGAATAGATGGGTACACGATGCTTACTACAATTTTGAGAAAGGTATAATATTATCCCAATTAAATGTTGATTGAAGATATCCTAAAAGAATCTGGGGGAGATAATCCAATCCCTTAAAAGGTAAGATATGTTTAATAACATATAATGATATTAAAGATTTAAGAAGTAAATAAAGTTTTATAAAGTAGGTATAGAATATAAAATAAATATTTTAAAAGTATATGGAGTTAACTAGTGTTTTTAATGGGTAGACCACGTAGATTATCCTAGAAAATAGCTAGACGTTTTTCTATTGTGCTATTGATCAACCAAATATACTAAAAAGTCAACAAGATCAAGTATTAGTTCGAACACGCAATTTTTCAACGGAGTCGCCAGAGCTGTCACGCCAATTTTTATCATTTAAAAGATAAAAGCATTTTTAAGACAAAAGAGGTTATCAAAAATAACAGAGACAAAAGATTTTGTTCAAAAGGGATTTTCCGGAGTCGCCACTTGACATTGAATTTAGTGTGCCAACTCACCAATTAAAAATAAATTTCTCTTTAAAACACATTTGACTCCAAAATGACTGGTATGCTAAGGAAGCTTGTAAGTTAGGAGGTTCATCTGACTCGGAGGAATGTGTTAGCTATATCCCCAAGTCCCATAAAAAGCATGATTGCATACTTGATTCGTTTGGCTTTATAGAAATACTCTGATTGAATCTATACTATAATAAAAGTACGCGGACCTTTAGCGAAATATCACTCTCTATTTTTACCCTTTAAAAAGAAATTTTATAATAAAAAATTATAATTTAAGTTAGTTTTCTAATATTTAGTAACTTAAGATTAATTAAAATTTTGCATATTAATTTTTTTTATTAAATTAGGTAAGAAATCCTAATATTTAGGAATTCAAAATCAATAAATATTTTACGTTACTAATTGAAAATAAACCCTTTGTGCAATACTTATAAAATCGAGATGAGAACGATGTTGACTTCAATTGATTTCTAATTAAGAAATTAAAATATGGGGACATAAAATCATATATTAAATTTAAATCTTTCAATACAATAACATCTAAATTAAAATTATTTCAACACAAAATAATTAAATATGTATTTTAAAATTCCTATTTTAATCATACAAAATAATTAATCCATGTTCAATAAGAAACCAAAATGATTAAGTATTTGATACCATATTTAATTATACTAAATCGTACAAGCCTAAATTGTTATTATAGAAGCACGAAACCTCTACATGAAATGTTGATTGAACTTTTTAACCTTTAAAAATAATTTTTATATTGAATAAAAATATAGTGTAAATATTTTGCTAATATTTAAGATTTTAAGATTAATTAAAAAATTTGCTTATTAATTTTTTCTTATTTTAATTATGTAGGAAGTCCAAATATTTAGGACTTTAAAATGGTTATATACAAAAAATATCTAAATTAATATGTATACACATACTAAGTGAATTCAATATTTTTTTATAGTAATTGATTCGTCTTTTTAAATTTTCATGTTTAGTAATGTTTTCTTTGCTCACACACATTTCGACAAAGTTATGTAAATCATAATCGTATGATAGAAGGGTGAAGAAGAGGAAAAGAGAAAGGAAAAGGTAGACAAGGTGAAGAAAGAGCCAGAGCCATGTTTCTTAATTTAGTTCCCTCGTTGCTTCTTCTTGGTATCCAACGACATTTAGTTGATACCGTTTAAATCACATAGTCATGTGTCTCCTGTTATGTGTAAATGAATATGCGACGCCTTTTAAAACTTTTATAAATTTACCTAGTTCAAATCTTTCAGTCGAACATACAAGTCTCTGCATGATCGAGATCCAGTATGTAATTAGGAAGATCACCTCTTAGTTGTCGTCGAGATTTCCATAACCCACACCCACGAGCGTAATCACGTTTGCATATGGTAACAAGTGAAAAATTATTTTTTTCAGTCACAATATGATGTCTACATATTGATCCTTCAGACACTTTGAATGCATACTCACTGTCGTAAGTGCCATTCATTTTTTTCGTTAAAAAGATATTCTAATGTCTATAATACGCTGGCTCATATCCAATTCACAAATCTTTGAGAGAAAAATCTGAATCCACCGTAACCAAGTTGTGACAGAAAATATGGGGTATTTATATTTTGTGTCACGACCCAAAATCTAACCATGATCGTGATGGCGCCTATCGTGTTACAAGGCAAGCCTATTTCCCAAAATATTACTACTAAATCGATTATAAGAATTTAATAAAATATTTTCAATATTTAAATTTTTCATAAACTAAATCAACTCTAAATATAATTATAGAAAATACGGAAACGAGCCCCAAACATCGGAGTGTCACTAAGTCATGAGCGTCTAAATCTATGAACTAAGAAATAAAACTGTCTAACTGTCAATACAGTCCAAAAGAAGAAATGATAAAAGGAGTAACAAGGTCCTGCGGACAATAGCAGCTACCTTGCAGTCTCCAACGATAGCCGGACTGAACTTAACGATCGCCGCGCTCTAATTCACCTGGATCTGCACATAAAGTGCAGGGTGTAGTATGAGTACAACCGACTCAGTAGAAACAGAAATAACTAAGGAACTGAGTAATAGTGACGAGCTAAGTAGAACAATTCAATTATTTCTTTATCACAATTTAAAATAAACAGAAATAAACAGGTAAATTTCATCAACTCAATAAATGCTACAAAGAAATTAACGGGTAAAATGAAGCAACAGCAAAAGCAATGAATCCTCACAGCAATGTCACTCTATCACTCAGCACTCGGCTCTCGGCATTCGAACTCAGCACTCAATAGGTACTTGCGCTCACTGGGGGTGTGTACAGACTCCGGAGGGGCTCCCAAAGCCCAAGCGCTAAGCACGGACAACTCACGTGCCATAATATCAATCTCTGGATCCGCACGATCAACTCACGTGCTACGCGGACAACTCACGCGCTATGGTATCAATACCTGGATCCGTACAAATAACTCACGTGCTGCACGGACAACTCACGTGCCTCAATCAAATACCTCACAACAGGCCCTCGGCCTCACTCAGTCATGTACCTCTCTAGCCTCACCATCATCAACAAATAAGGGAAACACAGCCCACGTCAAGTATCACAGCATATCAGCAAAATAATAGGGACTGAGGTAAACATGCATAATAATATCTATGACTGAGTATAAATAATGTGAGAATGAATAAAGCATAATCATGATCTCTAACATGAAGGCAAACAAGTTCAACAACAAATAAACACATAACCACAGATAATAGCTATTAGGCCTCATAGTCTCACGGGACGGACCAAGTCTCAGTCCCTCACGGTGCACATCCATACGCTCGTCACCTAGCGTGGGTATCACTTCCAAACAATCACGTGATGTTAAATCTCCTGGGTTTATAACCTCAAAGCCAGAGTTAAAACTGTTACTTACCTTAACAGTGTAAAATCCTACTCTAGGATGCCCTCGTCTCTCGACTTAGTCTCCAAAAGCTCCGAATCTAATCAAAATCTAAATACTACTATCAACATAGTCTAAAGAATCGAATTCCACAATAAAAACTACATAAATATGCCAAAAATCTAAAATCGGTCAAAACCCAGCCCCCGGGCCCATGTCTCGAAACCAATCAACAAATGGCAGAATAATAAACCTCGTTCTCTCCCGAATCTAACCATATAAAATTCGTCAAAATCCGACTCCGTTTGGTCCCTCAAATACTCACCTCAAACTCTCCAAAACTCAAGCCCTAACTCCCTCAATTTCACCCTAAACTCCTACCAATTTCATGACTAAACAGTGGAAAATCATTAAAAACACGCATAAATAAACCCAAGTAACTTACCTCACTGATATCTCTTGATTCTTCCTTGAAAAATACTGCCCAAAGCTCAAAAACAGTTAATGGTAAAGAAAGGGCAAACATTCGCGAAGTGTGGCTTAAATAGATTTCTGCCCAGGGATCTCGCACCTGCGGTGCCTTCATCGCATCTGCGCTTCCGCATCTGCGGTCCCAGGTGCGCACCTGCGCATTCCACTTAACCGACCAGGCTTCGCACTTGCGGCAGCCTTCTCGCACCTGCGGGCTCGCATGTGCGATCCTCTCTTCGCATCTGCGACCAAGCCCCAGGCCTCCATCTCTGCATCTGCGAGCCTCTCACGCACCCGCGGCTCCCATCCGCAGATGCGGCCACACCAGCAGCTTCAACTGTATTTTTCAACTTCCAAACTCCCCGATACCCATCCGAAATCATCCCGAGCCCCTCGGGACCTCAATCAATAATTCCAACAAATCATATATCACTATCCGAACTTAGTCAAACCTTTGGAACACCCAAAACAACACCATAACACCAAATCAACCTCGGATTCAAGTCTAAGAACTTCTAAACTTCCAAAATTCTCCAAAACCTATCAAACCACGTCCGAATGACCTCAAATTTTTCACACACGTTACAAATGACTCTACAAACCTACTCCAATTTCTGAAAATTTCATTCCGACCCCGATACCTAATTTTCCACTGCCGACCAAAATTGCCAAATTTCTAACTTTCACCAATTAAAGCCTAATTCTACCACGGACCTCCAAATTACATTTCGGACACACTCCTAAGTCTAAACTCACCCAACGAAGCTAAACCGAATCATAAAAATTTAAATCCGAATTCATTTACTCATAAGTTAACTTTCGGTTGACTTTTCTAACTTAGCTTTCTAACTAAGAGACAAAGTGGTCATTTCATTCCAAAATTATTCCGAACCCAAATCTACCAACTCGATACAACTCAACACAGCTGAACAACATATAAAGAAGCAGAAATAGAGGGAAACAGGGCTATAACTCTCATAACGACTAACCGGGTCGTTACATCCTCCCCCCTCTTAAACAAACATTCGTCCTCGAACGAGTCTAACAAAAGAACATACCGGAAATCACAGCATCTGAAGCAATAGCGTCTGGTCTGGCTGGGAGGGCATAGAAACTGGCCTGACCACCCTCTGATCTGCCACCCCCTCTCGGGTGACCCATAGCTGACTGGGCTCCGCCCCTAGCTGGCTGAACTCTACCCCTAGCTGTCTGGGCGGGTGGTGGATGAAATGGTGATGGTGTCATCGGACGAGTACTCCACTGTGGAGTCCCACCCAACTGCCTAGGGCAATATCTCGCAATGTGACCAAAATCTCCGCACTCGAAACAACCCCTCCTCTGATGAAACTGTTGCTCCTGATGCCCAAAAGAATTATCCGATGATACCTGAGTGGGCGGGGCATAATGAGAACCTTGCGCTGGAAATGCATTGAATGATGACTAACTCTGCTGAAACTGGCCCTGTTGAAACTGACCTCCCTGAGGAGCACCACTGAAACCACCCTGACCACGAGGCCTCTTAGCCTCACTCTGAGCCCTTTCCTGACCTCGAACCATCTCAATCTGTCGAGCAATATCAACAACCTCATCAAAGGTAGCCCCAGATACTCTCTCCCTGGTCATAAGCAATTAAAGCTGAAAACTGAGGCCATCTATAAACCTCCCGATCCTCTCTCGGTATGTGGGAACCAACCAGACCGCATGACGAGCTAACTCGGAGAACCATATCTCATACTGTGTAACAGACATCTCACCCTGGCGAAGCTACTCAAACTGCCTGCACAACTCCTCTCTGCGGGATTCAGGTACAAACTTCTCCAGAAAGAGGACGGAGAACTGCTGCCAAGTAAGGGGTGCAGCGCCAACAGGCCTACGCCTCTCGTAAGTCTCCCACCATCTGAGTGCAGCCCCAGAAAACTGAAAGGTAGTAAATGAGACCCCACAAGTCTCCAGAATACCAGCAGTGCGAAGTATCCTTTGACACTTGTCCAAGAAACCCTGTGCATCCTCACCCTCAGCACTACTAACTGACGAAGGCTGGAGTCTCCCAAACCTCTCCAATCTGCGTTGCTCATAATCTGGCATCATAGGAGCTACATAGTCCTGAGCAGTTGTAACCAGCTGGGCTGGAGGTACCCCCGGTGTCTATAGTCTCTGAATAACCTGCTCGGGTGTGCGAGCGACGGGAGTCTGAGTTCCTCCCGCAGCCTGAGAAGTGGCTGCGGCCGTAGAGATAGAGACCGCCTGAGCAAGGTCAGTATATGCTGTCAGAATCTGAGCTAGGGCCTCCTGAAGGCCTGGAATCACAATAGGCACAGGTGATGCCTGTGCTGGTGCATCAGCAACTGGAACCTGGTCCTGATGTGGGGCAACTGGTGGATTTGCAGGTACTGCCCCAGCTGTTGTACGGGCTACACCTCTTTCCCTACCTCGGCCTCTACCGCGGCCTCGGCCTCTCGCGACCCTAGCTGGTGGTACTGGTGGCTGGCCCTCATGACCGGTAGCACGAGTTCTCATCATCTTTGAGAGAATGAAACAACAAATGTTTAGTTACTAGAATCAACATATTCGTACGACAAGAATTCAAGAAGGTGGATTTTCCTAAAGGTTCTGCAGCCTCTCGAAGATAAGTACAGACGTCTCCGTACCGATCCGCAAGACTCTACTAAACCCGCTCATGACTCGTGAGACCTATGTAACCTAGGCTCTGATACCAACTTGTCATGATCCAAAATCTAACCATGGTCGTGATGGCGCCTATCGTGTTACAAGGCAAGCCTATTTCCCAAAATATTACTACAAAATCGATTATAAGAATTTAATAAAATATTTTCAACATTTGAATTTTTCATAAACTAAATCAACTCTAAATATAATTATAGAAAATACGGAAGCGAGCCCCAAACACTGGGGTGTTACTGAGTCATGAGCGTCTAAATCTATGAACTAAGAAATAAAAGTGTCTAACTATCAATATAGTCCAAAAAAAGTAATGATAAAAGGAGTAACAAGGTCCTGCGAGCGCTAGCAACTACCTTGCAGTCTCCAACGATAGCTGGCCTGAACTTAACGATCGCCGCGCTCTAACTCACCTGGATCTGCACATAAAGTGCAGGGTGTAGTATTATTACAACCGACTCAGTAGTAACAGAAATAACTAAGGAACTGAGTAATAGTGACGAGTTAAGTAGAACAATCCAATTATTTCTTTATCACAGTTTAAAATAAACAGAAATAAACAGGTAAATTCCATCAACTCAATAAATGCTACAAAGAAATTAACGGGTAAAATGAAGCAACAGCAAAAGCAATGAATCCTCACAGTAATGTCACTCTATCACTCAGCACTCGGCTCTCGGCACTCGAACTACGCGGACAACTCACGCGCTATGGTATCAATACCTGGATCAGCACGGACAACTCACCTGCCTCAATCAAATACCTCACAACAGGCCCTCGGCCTCACTCAATCATGTACCTCTCTAGCCTCACCATCATCAACAAATAAGGGAAATACAACCCACGCAAGTATCACAGCATATCAGCAAAATAATAAGGACTGAGGTAAACATGCACAATAATATCTATAACTGAGTGCAAATAATGTGAGCATGAATAAATCCTAAGCATGATCTCTAACATGAAGGCAAACAAGTTCAACAACAAATAAATACATAACCACAGATAATAGCCATTAGGCCTCACAGTCTCACGGGACGGACCAAGTCTTAATCCATCGCGGTGCACACCCACACGCCCGTCACCTAGCGTGAGTATCACTTCCAAACAATCACGTGATGTCAAATCTCTGGGTTTATACCCTCAAAGCCAGAGTTAAAACTGTTACTTACCTTAACAACGTAAAATCCTACTCCGGGATGCCTTCGTCGCTGGACTCGGTCTCCAAAAGCTCCGAATCTAACCAAAATCAGAATACTACTATCAACATAGTCTAAAGAATCGAATTCCATAATAAAAACTATATAAATATACCATAAATTCGAAACTGGTCAAAACCCGGCCCACCCGGGCCCACGTCTCGAAACCAGTCAACAAATGGCACAATAATAATTCCCGTTCTCTCCCGAGTCTAACCATATAAAATTTATCGAAATCTGACTCCGTTTGGTCCCTCAAATCCTCACCTCAAACTCTCCAAAACTCAAGCCCTAACTCCCTCAATTTCACCCTAAACTCCTACCAATTTCACGACTAAACAGTGGGAAATCATTAAAAACACGCGTAAATAAACCCAAGTAACTTACCTCAGTGATATCTCTTGATTCTCCCTTGAAAAACACTGCCCAAAGCTAAAATATCGTTCAACAATGGTGAAGAAAGGGCAAAAATTCGCGAAGTGTGGCTTAAATAGGTTTCTGCCCAAGGATCTTGCACCTGCGGTCCCTTCATCGCACCTGTGCTTCTGCATCTGCGGTCCCAGGTGCGCACCTGCGCATTCCACTTAACCGACCAGGCTTCGCACCTGCGAGCTCGCAGGTGCGATCCTCTCTTCGCATCTGCGACTAAGCCCCATGCCTCCATCTCCGCATCTGCGAGCCTCTCATGCACCTGCGATCATCGCACCTGCGGCTCCCATCCGCAGGTGCGGTCACACCAGTAACATTACACCAACAGCTTCAACTGCATTTTCCAACTTCCAAACTCCCTCATACCCATATGAAATCATTTCGAGCCCCTCGGGACCTCAACCAATAATTCCAACAAGTCATATATCACTACCCGAACTTAGTCGAACCTTCGAAATACCCAAAATAATACCATAACACCAAATCAACCTCGGATTCAAGTCTAAAAACTTCTAAACTTTTAAAATTCGCCAACGACGCCAAAACCTATCAAACCACGTCCGAATGACCTCAAATTTTATACACATGTTACAAATGACTCTACGAACCTACTCCAACTTCCGAAAAATTCATTCCGACCCCGATACCTAATTTTTCACTGCCGACCAAAATCGCCAAATTTCTAGCTTTCGCTAATTCAAGCCTAATTCTACCACGGACCTCCAAATTACATTCCGGACACACTCCTAAGTCTAAAATTACCTAACGAAGCTAATCGAATCATAAAAATCCAAATCCGAATTTGTTTACTCATAAGTCAACTTCCGATTGACTTTTCTAACTTAGCTTTGTAACTAAGAGACTAAGTATTCATTTTATTCCAAAACTATTCCGAACCCAAACCTACCAACTCGATACAACTCAACACAGCTGAACAACACATAAAGAAGTAGAAATGAAGGAAAACGGGGCTATAACTCTTAGAATGACTGACCGAGTCGTTACAATTTGATAGAGAATTTCATGTTATTCCTTTGGGTATTTTTTCGGCGACTAAGTTTCTTAGTTGGGAAGTTTCATATTAAGTTATAACATAAAAATTGAAGTATGAAAAAAGTAGTGCCCCATTTTTGTTTTGGTGTTTATAGTTTTATAATTGTATTATTCTTATAAGATATAAAACATTTAGATTCATAGCGAACATATGTTAGTAATATCAACAACAACAACAACAATCCAGTATAATTCTACTAGTGGGGTTTGGGGAGGGTAATGTGTACGCTGACCTTACCCCTACCCTGGGTTAGAGAGGCTATTTTCAATAGACCCTCGGCTCCCTCCCTCCAAGAACTCCCCACCTTGTTCTTGGGGTGACTCGAACTTATAACCTCTTGGTTGGAAGTGGACGGTACTCACCACTATAGCAACTCACTCGTGTCATGTGTTAGTAATATCCATTTACAAATGTTAGCCATGTGATGCAATGCACTATCTTAATTTTTGTTATCAAAAACTTTATTGAAAAATATAAAGATTTGAATAGTTTATTTCAAAGTACAAAATATTAAACAATGTACGTACCACTGTATCAATGCAGCTCACAGTACAACTCTTGTAGTTGTGTTCAACACCCTCATGTCATTTATAAAAAAATAAATTAATTTAACTAAAGCTCTGACTTTGCTCAATTGTTATTAAAACTGGTCACAACTGTTATTAACCTGTATTGTTATAATAAATAATTAAACCATTGAATTTTCTAAAATATATAAACAAAAACAGAAAGTTAATAACACTCGTATAATGAAATAAATTCTGAAAAAAGTATAGAAATAAATCGAGCCCACTGAATGCATAATGCGTCCTTAAGGAAATTATTCCCCTCAAGTACCGAAGGTGTTGAAATATTATCCTCCCAGGATAGAACGATTTAACTCACCAGCGTATTGGTACTAAAAACTGTGGTGAACGGTGAACCACTCAATGGTCGTAAAACACACTGAAAAATATTGTGCAGAAGAAGAGGAAAAAGATAATCAGAAAATTTAGTAAGTAAAAATTCTGGGATTCAAGGCATATTTATAGACCATTTGGCACTGATTCTGAAAAGGTTTGCAACCTTTCAGAAAAGCCATATCTGTTGGAACAGGTGAAAAAATTGCGGGAAACAACAAACGAATTTAAAATAATCCGGGAAAGAAAACGGACTAGATCGGACCGGATCTCGGGTCATGGGTTATTCCGGATTGAATTTTTGTTAATTAATTTAATTAATTAAATAAATAATTAAAAAAAAAATTTGTCCAAAAAGATTAATCAATAAATCAATCTTTGACCAAATCCGAATCCGAAGCCGAGCGAGCGACGACGACGGCGCGAGGCTTGCCTTCTTCTTAACTCTTTAAGAGCTAGAAGAAGAGCAATTATATAAATACCCATCAAAAGTCTTTTCTTCCTCCAA
This sequence comes from Nicotiana tomentosiformis, assembly GCF_000390325.3. Lineage (NCBI taxonomy): Eukaryota > Viridiplantae > Streptophyta > Magnoliopsida > Solanales > Solanaceae > Nicotiana > Nicotiana tomentosiformis. The sequence goes on along the minus strand of NC_090812.1, from coordinate 88,242,095 downwards.
TATGGGACAATGTCCCTTTGCCAAGGAGGGAAACTCAAATATTTCATTTTTCCTCTATTTCTCATTCACCCTCTTTAAGCTACAGAAAGCTTAAAGCCCAACAATCTCCCACATGAATGGGGAATGGCTATAAAATAAAGGAATGCACGGACGCATGCGTGTTTTACATGCAAGAATTAATTGCATCTGGATAAGTAGGTTTCCCTTTGAACTTTCTGTAGTGAACTTATATCGGATATACTCGGTTAATCGGTAGATTTGATATCTTTGACCCGTCTAGCTTTGTTGTATACCTAGATAACATAAGTCACACAATCAATCCTTAACCATTTATGGTTCTCACAGTTGTGTTCGTTTCAGCCATGAACGCCGCCTGGTTTCATGAGTGCTTAGAGAATGGGCCTTTACTTTCATTCCCCTTGAAGCGGCTTACACTTCACGCTCACATAGGTGGTTTCTAAATAAGTAATCCTATAGACACACTATCTAGTCATATCCTGCCAGACTTAGCAAATCATTAAAAAGTTTTAAGCTTTATTGACTCATCAAAAAGCCTTAATGCTTTACCTCGATTTCTGAACATTGTCTTCATCACGAGAATGGGTTGAGTCTTTTGATAATGTTGAACCGTCATTCATAACTTTGTTTGATCTCTTTGAACCTAGCTCTTGGGATCTCCAGTCTGCTAGGTAGAGTTACTGCCATGATAACTTGTCATAGGCCTTAATCCCATTCCCTTTGATGATCTTTCAACTGCCTCTCTAGATAGGCCTTTTGTAAGTGGATCCGACACGTTATCTCTTGACTTTACATAGTCAATCGTGATAACACCACTAGAGAGTAGTTATCTAACGGTATTGTGCCTCCTTCGTATATGACGAGATTTTCCGTTATACATTACGCTCCCTGCCCTGCCTATTGTCGCTTGACTATCACAATGTATACAAATAGGTGACAAAGGTTTGGACCAAAATAGAATATCTTCCAAGAAATTCTGGAGCCATTCAGCTTCTTCACCGGCCATATCTAAAGCTATGAATTCAGATTCCATTGTAGAACGGGCGATGCACATTTGTTTGGATGATTTCCAAGACAGTGCTCCACCCCCAATTGTGAAAATATATCCACTCGTAGTTTTAACTTTAGATGATCCAGTGATCCAATTTGCATCACTATATCTCTCAATCACGGAGGGATATTTGTTATAATGCAAAGCATAATTTTGGGTATATTTCAGATACCCCAAAACTCGTTTCATTGCCATCCAATATATGTGATTGGGATTACTTGTAAACCGACTCATTTTACTAATAGCGCATGCTATATCTGGTCGCGTACAATTCATGATATACATCAAAATTCCCAATACTCTTGCATAGTCCAGTTGTGAGTCACTTTCACCTTCATTCTTTTAAAGTGCATAACTCACGTCAATTGGAGTCTTGGCAATCTTGAAATCCAAATATTTGAACTTGTCAAGTACTTTTTCAATATAGTGAGACTCTGATAATGCTAGACCTTCTGGAGTCTTCTGAATTCTGATTCCTAAGATCACGTCAGCAGCTCCTAAGTCTTTCATGTCGAATTTTCTAGCCAACATGTATTTAGTAGCATTTATATCTGCCATACTTTTGCTCATTATCAACATGTCATCAACATATAAACAAACAATGACTTCATGACCTGGAGTGACTTTAATGTAAACACATTTGTCACACTCGTTGATTTTAAATCCACTTGTCAACATTGTTTGGTAAAATTTGGCATGCCATTGTTTGGGTGCTTGTTTAAGTCCATAAAGCGACTTAATAAGTTTGCACATTTTCTTTTCTTTACCAGGAACCACAAAACCCCCAGGTTGTTTCATGTAAATATCTTCCTCCAATTATCCATTTAAGAAAGCTGTTTTAACATCCATTTGATGGATTTCAAGACCATACACGACCCCTAGTGCCACTAACGCCCTAATAAATGTTATCCTCATTACTGGCGAGTAAGTGTCAAAGTAATCAAGGTATTCCTTTTGTCTATAACCTTTGACAACAAGTCTTGCCTTATATTTGTCAATAGTGCCATCAGCTTTCATTTTTCGTTTAAAGATCCATTTCGAACCTAAAGGCTTATTTTTCGGAGGAAGATCAACCAATTCCCATGTATGGTTATCCAAAATTGATTGAATCTCATTATTGACCGCCTCTTTCCAAAATGCTGAATCAGAAGATGACATAGTTGCTTTAAAAGTTTGAGGCTCATTTTCACTCAAGAATGTCACAAAATCTGGTCCAAAGGAAGTAGATGTTCTTTGACGTTTGCTACGCCTTGGATCTTCTATACTTGGAGTATTTTCCTTTGGTTCTTCCCGAGGTCGTTTAGGTCTTTCACTTAACGACTCGCATTCAGTTTTATACGGATAGATGCTTTCAAAGAATTCAGCATTATCTAATTCCATTACCGTATTAACATGAATTTCAGGATTATCGGATTTATGAACCAAAAACCGACATGCTTTACTGTTTGTAGCATATCCAATAAAAATGCAATCTATATTTTTTGGTCCGATTTTAACCCTTTTAGGTAAAGGAACTTGTACCTTTGCTAGACACCCCCACACTTTGAAATATTTTAAATTGGATTTTCTTCCTTTCCATTTTTCATATGGAATAGATTGCGTTTTGCTGTGGGTTACTCTGTTGAGTATTCGGTTAGCTGTAAGGATAGCTTCCCCCCACAAAATCTGCGGTAATCCGGAACTTATTAATAAAGAATTCATCATTTCCTTTAAAGTTCGATTTTTTCTTTCCGCAATTCCATTGGATTGAGGTGTGTAAGGTACAGTAGTTTGATGGATAATTCTATATTCCGAACATATTTCTACAAACGGAGATTTATATTCCCCACCCCCATCACTTCTAATCATTTTGATCTTTTTATTCAATTGATTCTCCACTTCATTCTAGTATTGCTTAAATGCTTCAATTGCTTCATCCTTACTATTAAGCAAATAAACATAACAATATCAAGTGCAATCGTTAATAAAAGTAATAAAATACTTTTTCCCACCTCGAGATGGTGTCGACTTCATATCACAAATGTCAGTATGAATTAAGTCTAAAGAATTTGAATTCCTTTCAATAGACTTATAAGGATGTTTTACAAACTTAGATTCAACACATATTTGACATATTAATTTATTACACTCGAATTTAGGCAATACTTCTAAATTAATTAACTTCTGCAAGGTTTTGTAATTGACATATCCTAAACGAATATGACATAAATCATTTGACTCCAATAAATAAGAAGAAGCTGAAATTTTATTCATACTGTCAACAACCATTACATTTAGTTTGAAAAGGCCCTCTGTGAGGTAGTCCTTTCCAACATACATTTCATTCTTGCTTACAATAACTTTATCAGAAACAAATACATATTTGAATCTATTCTTAACAAGTAAAGAAGTTGAAACTAAATTCTTCCTAAAAGTAGGAACGTGAAGAACGTTGTTGAGCGTTAACACCTTGCCAGAAGTCATATTCAGGAATATCTTCATATAACCTTCAATCTTGGTTGTTGCAGTATTTCCCATGGAAAGCTCTTCTTCGGGACTAGCAGTAGAGTAAGTTGCAAATACTTTTTTGACAGCATAAATATGTCAAGTGGCTCCAGAGTCAATCCATCACTCCTTCGGATTTCCAACTAGGTTGCATTCCGAAAGCATTGCTCACAGATCATCAATGTCATCATTTTTCTCCACTATGTTGGCATGTCCCTTCTTCGTATCTTTTTTTGGGAGACGACAATCAGGGGCTTTGTGATCGATTTTTCTATAATTGTAGCAGCTGCCCTTGAAATTTTTTTTGTTCTGCTCCTTAGTCTGTCCATAAGACCTCTTTCTCTTCTTACTTTTTGGAGCAGTCTCCTCAACGATATTAGCTCCCACGATCGTTGAATTTCCACGAGACTTCTTCTCGGCTGTTTTGTTGTCTTCCTCAATCTTGAAACGAATCACAAGATCTTCCAACTTCATTTCATTGCGCTTGTGCTTAAGATAGTTCTTGAAGTCTCTCCACGAAGGAGAAAATTTTTCAATCATTGCAGCCACTTGAAACGCTTCATTCACGACCATACCTTAAGCAATAAGATCGTGAAAAATAAGTAGAAGCTCCTGAACTTGGGTTCCAACAGTTTTGCTGTCTATCATTTTATAGTATAGAAACTTGGCAACCACGAACTTCTTCAAGCATGCATCTTCAGTCTTGTACTTCTTCCCAAGTGCGTCCCATAATTCTTTCAAAGTATTCATCGCACTGTACACATTGTACAAGTCATCCTCTAAAGCGCTTAAGATATAGCATTTGCAAAGAAAATCTGCTTGTTTTCACGCCTCAACAATCATGAATTTCTCGTTGTCCGGCATGGCTGCAGCAGGCACTAGAGGTTCTTCACTAGTAAATTTCTGCATACCAAGTGTGGTAAGCCATAAGAACACCCTTTGCTGCCATCCTTTGAAGTTGGCTCCAAAAAATTTTCCCGGTTTCTCTGCCGTTGGAACAATAGTCCGGCTTGACGAGGCTATCGGCGTTGCCGTAACAGTCACAAAAGAATTTTCGTTATCAATTGTCATTTCTCACTGTTATCAATCAGAACAGTAAACAATATTGTTATTAACAATAAACAGTACGTATAATAAATAAAATCGAAGTTTTTATATACTGTTTCACAGAAAACGATGAAGTTTTTATGTTCTTCAAATCATTTTCTAAATTTCAATACTCTGATGAAGTTTTTATATCTTCAAATCAGAATAGTAAAATTCAGAAGGAGTAGAAAACCACACAGGTTTTAATCTCCACAAACAGAATACAGAATATAATAAAATAATTTCCTTAAGATTGTTATTAACCTATATTGTTGTAATAAATAATTAAACCATTAAACTTTCTGAAATATATAAACAAAAACAGAAAGTTAGTAACACTAGTTTAACGAAATAAATTATGAAAAACAGTATAGGAATAAATCGAGCCCACTGAATGCACAGTGTGTCCTTAAGAAAATTATTCCCCTAAAGTACCTGAGGTGTTGGAATATTATTCTCCCAAGATAGAACGATTTAACTCACCAGCATATTGGTACCAAAAACTCTGGTGAACGGCGAACCACTCAATGGTCGTAAAACACACTGGAAAACATTGTGCAGAAGAAGAAGAAGATGATAATCAGAAAATTTAGTAAGTAAAAATTCTGAGATTCAAGGCATATTTATAGACCATTTGGCACTGATTCTGAAAAGGTTTGCAACCTTTCGGAACAACCATATATGTTGGAACGGGTGGGAAAATTGCGGGAAACAACAAACGAATTTAAAATAATCCGAGAAAGAAAACGGACCGGATTGAATTTTCGTTAATTAATTTATTAATTAAACGAAGCCGAAGCCGAGCGATGATGACGACGGCGACGGCGCGAAGGTTATCTTCTTCTTAACTCTTTAAGAGCTAGAAGAAGAGCAATTGTATAAATACCCATCAAAAAATTTTTCTTCCTTCAATATGGGACAATGTCCCTTTGCCAAGGAGGGAAACTCAAATATTTCATTTTTCCTCCATTTCCCATTCATCCTCTTTAAGCTACACCAAACTTAAAAAGCCCAACAACAACTAAAAACAAGCCCTAGCATGATTGCCTATTGCCAAAGCAGTTGTTTCAAAGCTCGTTTTGCAGTTGAAATCCCACTTGTGATTGAACCCCGTCTTGGCAAGTCTAGTTTGGGAATAAGGCAATATAATATTTGCCTATCTTATCTCCTTACTCCTAATAATGAGAAAAATGCTTTAAAATATAAAAATTTGAGCATTTTCATTAAGCCTTTCCCTCTAAATTAACGACTAAAAAAGGAATTAAAAAAAAGTTAGGTAAAAGCATACAATTGCACTTTTGCTCTTTTTGTTTTTTTTTCTTGTTTCTCTTTTTTATTTTTATTTTTCACAAATAAGCTCTAGGAAAAGAGAGGGAAAAAGAAGAAAACAGAAAGAAAATATCTGTAAATTCCTCTAGCTTTCTCCCTCTTCCTTTGGTCAAATCAAGCAAGAGAAGAGAATATTCTCTCATTCTTCTTTTCCCTGGTTCTCATTTCCTTATAAGCTTTAGCTATCTAATTCTCCCTCCATTTCATTTAATGTAAATTTGTATGAGCGAAGACCGAGTCTAAAAAATATAAAATTTATGATATGAAACATGTTATATAAATATATCATTTTTTAAACAAATTAAAAAACAATTCACATAAAATGAAACATAAAAAAAAACCATTCTGAAGCTAGCAAAATGCTAGCAATGTGTCAAATGTATAACTTCGAATTCTAAAAAATTGTGTTAACAGAGGCAAAGAAATAGCAGAACGACAAACATTTCTTGTTACTTTTAATTTCTCTCTTTTCATACGTGAATCATGCGTAAGAAACCGAACAAATAACAAAAACAAACAAACGAAAGCCATGAAATATGACAATATTATAAACACGGCAAAAATACTTTAATATATAACAATATCTATGTGGAAATAACAAATTAAATATGAAAAGTTTGCATGGTGAGTCACGAAACACTACACCCAACTTTTTGGCTAGCAAAGCTTTGTCTTCTTTAACCACTACAATAGCCTTGAGGAATTTTTTTATCATTGTTTATCTATTTTGATAAATGCATCACCATAATTTATGTCTTTTTCTCTCACTTCTATCCACTTGAGTTTGAGACAACGGTTTATTGTTGTACGACAGTTCAGTCTACTCCCTCCCCCTCAAATTAAATGTCGTGATAATATATAAATGAAATAAATATTCAAGAAAATGGAGTTTGAGACAACTGTTTCTTCTTCTTATTTTATCCTTATTAGCTCTCCCAGAAAATGGAGATAACACATAAATGAAATAAATATTCAATAAAGATAGATTATATCTTAAGACATAAATAAGAGTAAATAGTCAAAAATACCTTCTAATTAATATTTTTTAAGAGACGTGAAAAAAAAATATGATAGATAATTTGAGGTAGAGGGATAGCATATACTTAAGTCGAGATTTCAAGAACATAAAATTTTGAAGTTCGACTTTATTGTTTTTATATGAAATTAGTGTTAGAACCCGCGCGATACGCGGATAATTTGACAGAATATTAATCTTATAAAATTATGATCTAGTATATCATATTATTTTAATAATTATTATTTATATTTTATTATTTAATATAGTGTGAATAAATATAACAAAATTTATACAAACTCAAAGGATGCACATCATTTAGTAACAAATAAATTGTTTGTTCCTCATTTATTCTTATTGTCAAATTAGCAAGTAGTTAGTACTTAACACTATACATTTACTAATTTGACTTTTTACTAACTTGTCAATTAACTTAATATTTTGAGGTTACTTCTCTTTTAATATAACATATATATATATATATGCTTATCTTATACTCCTATAATATCCTAATAGTATTTTTATATTTTTTCGTTATGAAATTATGAATTTTATTTATTAACTAGATTTCCTAGATGAGAAATTTAATTATTATATATATTTAAATTGAATATTCTTTTTTAGTATCCTTCCTTCATAACTACTTCTTTATTATGATTTTAGTTATGTGTATATGTACGAACTTTCTCACCATAATTCTAATTATAAGTGTTATATTATATTTTCCCACAATTTATATTTTATTTCCTTTTAGTTCCTTGCTTATCTAATTGCATTATCAATTACTTAATATTTTTAAATTGTCATATGAATTATTAATAAATTACTAGTTTAATATATACAATGAATATAATTTTGTATTACTCTTGAAATTTAACTTGACTTGATCTTGTATGACTTTCTAATTATTATTTTAATATTTAAATTTATCAATAATATTTTCGAGTATTATTTATTTACTTAATTTTATCAATTAAATTTAATGTGAAGATAAAATCACATTATATCTATTATCCTCTTTATACATTAATTTTTATTCTACAATATTTTGATTTTTTTTATTATGTTTATCTATAATACTAATATTATTATATTATTTTTCTAAATGGATGGTGTTGAATTAGTTAAAAGGTTAAATAGAGAGTTCTTTTATATATGTCATAATTCTCTAATTCTCTAATTCTCTCTCTCTCTCTCTCTCTCTCTCTCTCTCTCTCTCTCTCTCTCTCTCTCACACACACACACACACACACTCACTCACTATATATATATATATATATATATATATATATATATATATATATATATATATATATATATATATATATATATATATATATATTACTATCCATTCAATTTGAATTTTTATTTTTTATTATTTTAAAATAATTTTAAATTTTCAACTTGAAAGTACTCCATAATTTGAATGGGTAGTTTTTTTTTATTATAGATAATTATAAGATATTTATATTTATCAATTCAAATAGAGAACCAATTAATTCAAAATTTAAAATTCAAAATATTTTTTAGTTAGAAAGATAGTTTATTTTGTCTTAACATTGTCACTTGGCTTTTTGTGGTTATGCCACTTGGTTTAATGAGGTTGCTTTTTCTTCTACTTTTAATTAAAGATAGATTTTTATTTTTTTTAATTTTGTTTTTATTGTAAAATAATTTTAAAACTCCAACTTGAAACTACTCCCCAATTTGAATGGGTAGTTTTCTTGTACTTTTATTATTTATATTTTCATTTTTTTTTTTGTTATAGCTAATTTTATTTTTATTTTTATTTTTTTTTTTAATTTTAAAAATCCAACTTGAAACAACTTTCCAATTTGAATGGGTAATTTTTTTATTTAATTTTTTTATTTTTTTATTATAGCTAATTTATAAGGTATCTATATTTATTAATATCTCTAAAATTGACTTTACCTTTGTTCATTGTATAATTTATTTGTAGATAGATATACTTGAATCTCGTGAGTTTTTTTTTTCCCTTTAGACACGTTTTATATTCAAAAACGTGTCTACTAGTCTGATTAGTATGAATTTGCGTTAAGTAGGCTATTAAAGAAGTAAAATACTTCTTACCAAGAAACTTTCATGTTCATACTTGAAGCGAAAACGTCCAATTAAAGATAAAGTATATCATTTCTATCACACTCATTCATGATAGTAATTGAAACTTTCACCTAAAAGAAAAGATCCCCTTTTCCTTCCAAAATCTAGGGCAAGAAAAGGAAAAGGACCTAAACACTAGAAACATAAAAAGATTGGAAACCAACGTAAAGGATTTCATTTCAAAATCTATAGAAAACAAAAGAGATTCATCCATCTCGTCATTTGTTATATCCATATTGTCACATATTTTACACATTATGGCCTAAGAAAAAACAAATATTTTGGATCCAATCAAAATTTCTCGTACTTCTCACCAATTTTTCATTACAAAGTTGATTAGCATCCAAGCTTCAAAACTAAAGTGAAGAATCGAAGAGAGAGAAAAATGGTAGTAACTAAAGAAAGTTGCAAAGTAAAAGTGGCGAAAGTAATGCATCACTATGCATGTGCATTCTATTGCATGCCTCACGTGTCATGTCTTGAAATCTGGTACGTATAGCGGACAGCTTACGTGTGCAATGAAAGTTGTTCTATTTTGATTAACGGAAAAGGGCCTAAAATACCCCTTTACTATATGAAATAGGACTCGCTAGCCCTCCGTTAAAAGTTGGTCTCTATTCTGCCCTTGCCGTCAACAAATGGGCTCGTATACGCCCTCCATCATTGACGGGAGACTCATAAAGCTACGTGGAATATATGTGAGTAAGTTAGACCTAGTTCGAATTGTAGGGCATATATGAGTCAGTTATAATAGTCATTTCTCAAACACTTCACAACTGCATATCAGTTTATTTAGACACCTATTTGACAACACCAAACTAATTATCACAACAAATAAACTAAGTCATAGACACAAACATTCAAATGAACGGCAATGACTTCATTAAATCATAATAGCTCAAAGGGATTGAATCATAACAAAAAATAAGAAAAGACAATATCGGAATGTTCTAGTAGCTCAAAGGGGTCAAAGAAGAGGTGTCATCGCGGACTTGCTGCCAATTATTTCATGGCATGGACTCCTTTAAATGCTGGGAGAAAGTTTTTCAAGTGCCCGAAGCATAAGGTAAGTAAATTTTTTGATGGGTTCTTTTAATTATTCCGATTTGCTTGTAAATTTATTTTATTTATTTTTGATTTTTAGGATGAAAAATATTCCTATTGAGAATGACAAGATGAAGAGCTTCCTCCTAGAGTTTCAAATCTCATATGCGATTTAAAGAAGGAAAAGGAAGCTCTAATCCGTGAAAGAAATGCTCTCTAAAGGAAAATTTGATCTTGAGAATGTTATGATGCTCGTCGATCATGGAGGAATAGAAGCCTTGAAATTAGAAAGAAATGTTCTAATGAAGAAAGTGACCGATTTAGAGTACTCAGTTGTGCTTGATGCTAAATTTCGGAAGAAGATGTGGATTTTCATGTGTGTGATATTGGGATGTTTTGTTATGTTCTTTGGATCAGTGGTAAATGATTTGTAATGTTAGTGTTATTGTGGCTTAATTGTTGTCTTTTATTATGTAATGAAGCATTATGTTTTTGTACAAAGATTTAATGAAGTCATTGTCGTTCATTTGTTGTGTCTATGACTGAGTTTATTTGCTATGATAATTAGTTGGTGTTGTAAAATAGGTGTCTAAGTAAACTGATATGGAGTTGTGAAGTGTTTGAGAAATAACTATTATAATTGACTCATATATGCCCCTGTATAATTCGAACTAGGTTTAACTTGCCCTCACATATATTCCATGTGGCTTTATGAGTCTCCCGTTAGTGATGGAAGGCATATACGGGCCCATTTATTGACGACAAGGGCAGAATAGAGACCAACTTTTAACAAAGGGCTAGCCTGTCCTATTTCGTAAAGGGACATTTTAGGCCCTTTTTCCTTTTGATTAATGCAATTTTTATTTTATAATTTTATTCCCACCTAAAGTTATTCCCTATTTTCTAGATTAACGAACTTGCTTGTAAATTTTTCAAGTGTCCGAAGCATGAGGTAAGTAAATTTTTTGATGGATTCTTTTAATTATTTCGATTTGCTTGTAAATTTATTTTATTTATTTTTTGGTTTTTAGGATGAAAAATATTCCTATTGGGAATGACAAGATGAAGAGCTTCTTCTTAGAGTTTCAAATCTCATATGCAGTTTAAAGAAGGAAAAGGAAGTTCTAATCCGTGAAAGAAATGCTCTCCAAAGGAAAATTTGATCTTAAGAATGTTATCATGCTCGTCGATCATGGAGGAATAGAAGCCTTGGAATTAGAAAGAAATGTTCTAGTGAAGAAAGTGATCGATTTAGAGTACTCAGTTGTGCTTGATGCTAAATTTCGGAAGAAGATATGGATTTTCATGTGTGTGATATTGGGATGTTTTGTTATATTCTTTGGATAAGTGGGAAATGATATGTAATGTTAGTGTTATTGTGGCTTAATTGTTGTCTTTTATTATGTAATGAAGCATTATATTTTTGTACAAAGATTTAATGAAGTCATTGTCGTTCATTTGTTGTGTCTATGACTGAGTTTATTTGCTATGGTAATTAGTTTCGTGTTGTCAAATAGTTATCTAAGTAAACTGATATGGAGTTGTGAAGTGTTTGAGAAATGATTATTATAACTGACTCATATATGCCCATGTACCATTCGAACTGGGTCTAACTTGCCCTCACATATATTCCACGTGGCTTTATGAGTCTCCCATTAGTGATGGAAGGCATATACATGCCCATTTGTTGACGACGAGGACAGAATAGAGACTAACTTTTAAGGCTAGCATGTCCTATTTCGTAGGCCCTTTTTCCGTTTGATTAATGCAATTTTCATTTTATAATTTTATTAACACCTAAAGTTATTCCCTATTTTCTAGATTAACGAACTTGTTTTTGTTCTCCAGCAAATCAAACTAAGATAAACTAATACCACCACTGCATATTATATTTAGTTTGGTGCTGCATCTTTTCAACCAACTTTTCATCACATGTCAAGTTTATTTCGGGTAAATAAACAAACATTACGAACTACTTTTGGTTAAATCGCATGAGTTGATCCTAGAAAAGTAAAGTAAAAAAACTTTTTTTATTCAACAACAAAAGGTAATCCTAGTAAATTTGAAACTTTTATTTCTTTAATACTTAGGTATTATATCGTGATAACAGATAACCATATGAATCAAGCTTTTTCACATCCAAAGAACAAAAACTAAAATGATTAAAATTTGAAAAACGAAAATTAATTAGTTCTAACTTTACATGATTACGTAAAGAATGAACTCTAATTAAATAACATAAGGTTTACCTAACTAAGATGTTGACAATAAAATAGTGGTGGGAGTGTGAGACCAACCACAATAGTATATACTTATCAATTATTAAATAAATACAAAAGACAGGACAATAAGACACCTCCTCGTGGCCTTTTTGTTGGGAAATCTGAGTGGGCACTCCCCTTTCTTTTTTCATAAGAATCCAATCCTGATGGTTATTTCACATCATCATTTTTTCTCCCATCATATCCTATGGTCTTCGAACTAATTTGCTAATTTTACGAATAGTTATTACCACTCACTTTGATGTAGACAACACTAGCTTGATCCATATATCAAGCTCAGCCTGAGCCTTTTGTTACTTAAAAATTGATCTAACAATGGTTATCTTGAAAAATATTTATGTACATCTGCATAATTGAGCTACCGTGCAAATCGACCAGGAACTGATCTAGGCGTTGGCACAATCACGTCACGATCAGACTTCATTAAGTTTAGTCGATCTTGAATTATCGACTTGTCAAAACATCTGTTATCCGGATTCTCAGCATAACAAACGTAGTAACTACTTACACAAGCGTGAGGCAAAGCCATGGCAATCCTCGTCTGGCACCAAACAAATAAATACATGTCAATTGCACAAGTATAAAACAATAAAGTGTGGATTTAATTTTTACTGTCTCATTTTTTAATCGATCACAGTGTAAAAGAGAAAAAAGTTTTTTTCCTAATAAAAGAAAAGGACTGACCAGAAGGTAACCGATGTAGGCAGAGAGGAGGGACAAGGTGGCGATGAAATTAGGGTAGACAGTGGCAGTCCAAGCGGCGACGACAATGACACAAATGGAACCGCTGCAAACTCCGGTTAGGAAGCAAATGGCACTGGTCATGTCCGAATCTACTATTGTCTCCATTTCTCTCTTTTCAAACAACTCCCATGTGTCTTGTGATGCCTTCACAAAACTTTTCCCATATGTAGCAATCTGTGAAAATATTTTCAAATTTCCAATCAACGTAAACATTTAATTAAACAACAATTGCATATGTAAACTTGCTCATCCAAAATCGAATAAAGGAAGAAGGTGGCGATAAATTGATAATTCAGCGTGTTTAGTCAACTTAAATTTAATTAAACAACTTATTTTCTTTATTTGAATTATTGTGTGATGGACGACCCAAAAGTGACAAACTTTCGAATAATTAAGTACGAATTCGATGTATTAAAGAGTTGCCAACTAAATATGGTTGCAAAATGGTGCAAGTTTGAGTGAGTTTTATACTATGTTTTTCTAAATAATTGAAAAAATATCTTAAGTAAACGGCTGACATCTCAACTCACACCGCATTGAAGACGAGAGGGAATTATGACTCTTAAACTCTATGCATTAGATATACATTTAACAAGTCGGAAACGCCCGTATTAAGTTATAAATTGAGAATGACCCCCAAAACCAATTACTATTACTCTGAGTATGATGGAGAAAACGTCCACATGTTACTTAGTCAAATGGACATCGATTTTTTAAGGTAAATTAATCCATAAGATAAAAACGTCATGCCAATGTAAATCCTAGACTCCTAGCAAATTATCATTTAGAAATCCCTAGAGCATAAAAAAAGTTCTCCATTTTAAGGGTTGTTACTACTCTCTAAATACCAGTCAACCCAAAAAAACCAGGACATTACTAACTGAACATACAAATACAAATTCCTATACACCAAGCAGAGTAGATAAATTTCATAAAAATCTGAAAATTGCACTCAAAAGTCAAAACGTTAACAAATCCAAACAATTAAATTAGTCAACTAATCTACTTTATTGTTCTTTATAAATTAGATATAATATCATAATAAATTCATTAAATAGAATCACATTTTTTTTTTGCTTAACGTTATATAAAGATAATAGTATCACCATCAAGTCCTAAAAAACTCCTATTACTCTCAAATTTTTGGAAACAAACTTTCATTTTAAATTAGAAATTTTTTATTATACTAATAACAATTTAAAAAAAAAAAAAATTATTCCATTATTAGAATGAAAAGTACCTGAACATAGGCCCAACCATTGCCGCGCTTAAAGATGGAATCCATGATTTTCAATCCACAATGAGCACAACAAAACATGAACTCATCTTCACCCTCTAGCAAATTCAACCCACGAGCCACAATCCTCAGCACTTCAATTGTAGGTACAAATAAAGAACCAAAGCTTGCACTTCCAAGATTCACAGACAATGCCCTCTGAAAACAAAACTGTGTACTAGATTGCATCCCTCTTAGATAATACAGAGCAATCACTCTACTCACTGTCAAATTCACCACATTCCTCATTACCTCAGTAATCCAAGCCATGCTCAGAACCAATAAGATGATAACCAATGGTGGAAAGTAAAAATTTATAGCTCCAATCACAGCTAAAATCCACATTGACATCCACAAGAATCCAGCAAAAAGTGTTATGTAAGTTGGCCGGTTTAAATCACGGAATTTTGGTACAGGTTCAAGGGCTTTGATTAAAATCTTTGTACAAAACTTAATTCTTGGTGTCACCCAACATGAGTACAATCCATTGCCAATTGCAAACATAATAAACACAACTCCAACACCATCAGTTGCAGGTTTTTGGAAGCAAATCAATAGGATTCCAGCTGATAATGTGAGAATAAAAGAACCCCAGAGTATGAAATGAATCATGAATGTAGGCCACACTCTCATTGCCTTTTGCCATATAAATGCTAGTGTTATGCTAAGTAGAGCAGCTGCTTCTACTTGTGGTAAGAAATACTTTAGTAGCCTTCTTTCCTTTCTTTGTGCTTCCCCTGCTTCTAGTAGACCTTGTACCCCTTTGAATAGAAGAAAACCAACTAGTCCAATTGCCGCAACCATGTGTAGTAGGAAGATAAAAAGTGAAAACTTGTTTGTGTAGGATCTTGAATTCAGTGTTATTACTGAAGGTTGCTGGTCGGACCAAAAAAAAATGTTCAGATTTTTAGCATATTATATTGAAATGAAAAACAGGAAAAAGGGTTAAAAAAAATACTCTGCTATATAAAATATCTTATTTTATGGTACGTTATACTTTGGTATGCCACTAACATATGTCTTGTATTTATACTTGAGCGTGATGGAGCTCCAACATGGACCCTAATCCACGTTTAATGGAAGATAATTTTAACCATGGTCAAACGCATGGATTAATTTTGGACCTTTTTCCTGGAGTATTTTGAGAGCTCTGTCAAAGTCAAGGGCAATCGAGATGATTTGCTAACATCAACGGTATCAAGGCCTCAAAGTATAACGGACGGTAAAATTAAGACTTTTTTGTATAGCAGAAAAGTAATTTGGACCTTTTCTCAAAAAAAAGTAACTCCAGTGTAGCTTAGAGACGACATACTTGAGGGGTAGTGGCAGGGGTGGAGCGAGTCTGAGAAGGTGCCGGAGAAGGGCGGTGCTGAGACGGAAGCGGAGGCGGAGCCTGAGCCGGAGAAGGGCGGTGCTGAAAAGGAATCGGAAAAGAACGGTGCTGATGATGAGCTGCAGGCGGCGGAGCTTGATGATAAGGAGGAGAAGGAGAAGCAACTCTAGTTCCTGCATTCATTACAAGCCTAAGAGGATTTGTAGCACTCAATCTTTGCATTCTCGACATGTTAAATTTATCACTGCCTGTTGCTGGTGGAGGTGGGGGCTGCGTCTGAAATCCCCTTTGTTGACTACCCATTTCACCTTTCTCCACATCTCTCTCTTCTTCTTCATCTCGTATTTTAGGCTCCTTTTCTCCATTTTCTTCTTCAACTACCTAACAATAAAAAGGAAAACAGAAAAAGATTTAGTTTCACTTTTAACCACCAAAGAAAATGGATATTTTGCAGGAATAACTATATAGGAGCTGAGCTTACAGGTTCTACTGCACCCATGAGCGGCGGCGGAGTACGGCAGCGCGTGAAGGAGGATGAGGAGGAGGGAAGAAAGTTGTGGTGGTGATGTTATGGTGAGAGGAACGTTAGATTTTGTTGCTATGTTGGATTGTGGGGGCTGATGTTGCTATTGGTTGGTATCGAAATATTGCTATCTTTTTACATATCTTTACCTCAGCGTCTCAGACACTTGTTAAAGACCGAATTTAGGTAACACATTCCAAACGTGCATCTTACGGCGCGTGATTACACTGTCCCTGGCTGCGGCTGTTTCTCGCACGTGTTCAATTTTGGTTGAAAATTTTGCAGCAGTTTCGAGTTAAGTGCTCACATGGGGAACAAGAGAGGAAGGGAAAGATGAAGTGAAGGCTGCTAAGATATAGTAGTACTATTTTTTTTAGACTGAAAGCTAATATCCTTTTTTCTTAAAAAAGTTTTTGGAGTAATTTCAATGTTAATGTGTTTGGTATGAGGAATAAATAAATATTAGAGTAATTTCTGAAATAAATTTATATTAAAAATTAATAATATATAACAAATCAGAAAGCATTTTTATGAAGCTTTTTAGTATTAAAAATTAATTAATGCATTAGCGTTAGTTGCATATGAAGTTACAAGTTAAGATTATTGTACAAAAGTGACTTTCATCACTAAGTGAAAAAGTTATTTTTCCCTCGAAAAATATTTACTAACAATCAAACACAAAAAATACTCATTTTCCCGAGAAGAATGCTTCTATCATGTCAAAATGTATAGAGTAAAATAGGTTTATATTAAATGCTCGAATAATAGCGTGACACGTGGAATCACAGGCAGACGAAAAATGAAACGAGTGAAATCAAGACCGAGGACAACAGCTTCAGTTGGCATCGGGTAGATCTCGAAGGGAATATAGTCAACAGAAGCAAATAAATATTTATTACCGGATGACATTTAGTGAAGAATATTTTTTAGTATTAAATACACAACCGTTACAGAGAAATTTGGCATTCATGGCTTGTCGTTACATATTCATCAATGACCCTCATTATTATCATTTAAGAGGGGTTTGATCTTAGGACCTTGTTCCCTATGTATAGCTATAAATAGTGACTTCAACAACCATTGTAAGGGACAAATCTCTGGCAGAACTTATGCTATACACTATTCTAAAGCTAAATAATACTTTATTTCTTGTCTAATATTGTTCTTATCGCTATCTTCGGAAGCCCTGCTTTTGGAATCATGCTACATGTTGCTTATTTCGATTTCAATGCTAAATCTTATATTATTATTTAATTTATTTATCGTCTTTAGATCTAATCATTTCATTTGTCAATAAACCACGTAGCAAATTTAACTGTATCATTTTATGAGTAAACACAAACATAGAGTAACAATTTGGGTTTGAGAAAAAAAATACCTCTTCGTCTTTCAGATGACAATATTTTTCAGCATTAAATACACAACTGTTGCAGAGAATTTTGGCATTCATGGCCTGCCGTTACATATTCATCAATGACCCTCATTATTGTCATTTAAGAGGAGTTTGATCTTAGGACCTTGTTCCCTATGTATAGCTATAAATAGTGACTTCAACAACCATTGTAAAGGACAAATCTCGGGCATAACTTATGTTATACACTATTCTCAAAGCTAAATAATACTTTATTTCTTGTCTAATATTGTTCTTATCGTCATCTTCGGAAGCCTTGCTCTCGAAATCACGCTATATGTTGTTTATTTCGATTTCAACGCTAAGTCTTATATTATTATCTTTAGATCAAATCAGTTCGTTTGTCTGTAAACCACATAGCAAATTGAACAGTATCGTTTTACGGTTAAACACAAACATAGAGTAACAATTTGGGTTTGAGAAAAAAAATACCTCTTCGTCTTTCAAATGACAATATTTCTTTTAAGTATCAAAAGGAATGACAAATTTGTGAATTTGGAAGCAATCTAACTTAAATTTCTCTATCTTACCCTTAATGATAAGTTTTTATGGCTACGTAAATGTTATAACATATTTAAAATTATAAATTTCAAAAGCCTTATAATCATTCAAATACTAACATATTGAAGATCATAAATTTCAGCAATTCTTTTTAAACACCATGCTCAGTCAAACTTTGTTTCATAAATTGAAACTCAAGGAAATATATAATCGGTCAAACTTTTACTTGTAATATTTTTGTACAATGCTAGTATTAATGTAAATATCCCCGTTTACAAAAAAAGGAAATAGATAATTGGGGTGGTGGAGTTGACGGTTATGATTCAAAAAGAAGATTGTCAAGGTGGATGGATGATGCTACGCCGAAGCTAAACTGCAGGATTGAACATTGCGTAGGGAATATTTGAGTAAACTTTTCAAGAAGCAGATAGGAGTGAAGAAGGGTATACAAAGACAACTGGAAAATTTCCAAAATAATATAATGATAAGATTAAGGCGGGGACAAGTGAGGCTAGCTTAAAAGCACTCCAACCACTACTGCCGTTAAGTTATGGGTTCGAATAATGTTGGAGGATAAGCCTGAAAACGCTATAGATTCTTCTAATTTGGGAGGAGTTTATATATATATATATATATATAATCATATGGTCAGAGCTGTCCCCGCCTTATCATTATTTTATTTTGGAAATTTTCCAATTGTCTTTTTTGAGATTTTAACTTGATTAATTAATGCCTTTATTCTTTTTCATGTAATAACTTTACGAAAAATATGTAACTAGCATAAACATTGAATCTAGGAGTTAATATGTGGCCATGTGGAAATATTATGATGGTTGCCTTATATTTGATGGTGAACAAGGTTGTGTTAGTTATAGTCTTTAATTCTATCGTAAATATTTCATGTTTGGTGAGTCACATTTAACTTATACCTACTTTTTTTTAAAAAAAAATTAACCAATACTCAAAGTACATACAACACCAATACTCAAAAGTACAGACAACTTCAGGCATTTTCCTCTTCCTCCTTTTTTTTCTTCTTTGCTGTAAAAACAAAGGTGGCGATAAATTTTTATGGTGTTTGTAAGCAAGTTTTAAGGTAGTTTACGATATTTTATAGTAGTAAGTTGTTGTGACGCTTCTTTTTTTTGTTATTGCTTAGGATTTCTTCTTCTTATTCTTCTTAATTATAAAATGAGTTTCTTAGATTTGATTTTGTTTTAATAAATTGATGATTGAGGTTTATTATATTCTTTATGATATTTAGAGGTTATGTTTCAAATTTGAGGTCATTTGGAGTAGATTTAGGTGTTGAATTGTGCGTTGGATAGGTGAAATTCGAAGAGCAAATTTATGTTTCTGAACAATTTGCAATTCAGACCTATTTTTACCTTAAGTGCATGAAAATATAGGTTGCGCTTCAGGCCTATTTGATCTTAAGTTCATAAATATTTTGTTGCACTTCAGACCTATTTGACCTCTTAAGTGTATTTTTTCACTTCAGACCTATTTGACTTTAAGTTCATGAAAATATTTGTTGCACTTCAGACCTATTTGGCATCTTAAGTGCAATTTTTTCACTTCAGACCTATTTGCATCTTAAGTATAATTTTTGCACTTTAGACTTAATTGTCCTTAACTGCATTGACTGCAGACTAGATTTATTTTTCTTCAACTTCATACCCAGTAAGTCTGAAGTAGATCCTAAAGTGGTTAGATTTATAAATTTTTGTACAAAGTGTGTATAAGTTTAACGGTGATCCCAAAAATAGGTATATATCCAAATACCCCAATTCTAAAGCTAAGTATGGTGAACCGATTGATATGTTAGCATGAGAATATAAATACAAGAACTGGAGAAAAATAAACACATACAGTGCGAGCGCAAATATGCAATAGCTGAGTAGAAATGACACCAAGTAGCCACTTTAAAGGGATGCTATTTAAGAATTAATCAGAGGCGGATTCAGAATTTAAATTTTATGAGTTCAACTTTTAAGGTTTTAGCATTGAACCCATTATATTTTTAAAGTTATGGGTTCATATCCACTATTTTTGCAATTTTAATGAATTTTTACATATAAATTTTTACACAGTGTCAAAAGTTATGTGTTCAGTGTAACCCGTTAGTTGTTCACTACATCCGCCTCTGTAATTAGCCAGTGTGTCCTGAATTTCAATTTTTCAGTTCAAAAATGTCTTTATTGTCCTGAAGTTAAGATTTAGTTTAAAATTTTAGGACAAAATAAGTATTGTCTAATCTCTAAATAGCATATGTGAGAACGATTATACGTGCACTTGCCCCAATAGCTGATTATTCAATCGGGGTCCAAGTAAATATGACCGTTACCCGAGTAAGCGACGGAGAGAATCAGGTTGAGAAACCTGAAATAAACTCTGCCCCAGATCACTAATCAGCCAAACGGAGAAGCAAGAATGGTAGGTGGAAGGACATTAATATACAAATGCATATGTGGTATTTTATTAATGCAACTGACAGGGAAAGGACTTCCTGCTCTATTTATTAAACATAAAAAATATAAGAGGCAAGGAAAAGAAAACATTTAAACTGCTAAAATTGAAAACAAATATCTCACCAAGAAATCTAACAGGCTGGAACGTTCCAGATTGTGGCTACTAGCCTTAAACATTTTGGTGAAAATTGAAACTGGTAACTTTTTTTGAAAAAAAAAAGGAATAAAAGATAAAGGAAAAAAACCAAAAAGACCAAAGTTAACAACTGAAAATAACATTTTTTCTTCTGTTGGTCCTACCAAAAAGCAATATTGATATTGCGGTGTTAGGCTCATAGAGGGACACTTATCACTTTTATAATTATCGCATATTTGTGTATCGGTTAGTTAATAAGTAAAAAAGAAATGAAACAATCTCGTTGCACGATCACATCATGTTGAAATTTTCTAATTATATTGTAATTAATCAGTCTTTTCTTTAAAGAAAAAAAGAAGGTAAGGCTTATTGCCTTTCAATATTCGATATCTGATCATGTTGCAAATTCGAATATGATTATATCTATTCTTCTTGGTATTACCGTAGGTCTTTTCTCTTTCTCAGTAATATTCCAAAACATTGTCCTTTACTGAAAAAAAACATTTTTGACCCTTGGATGGCTATAAGTGGTAGGCCATTTATGCAGAATAGCTTAGCTATGATTCTTTACTCGCTTTTCTAATGGTGACTCGATTCGCGAAGTTCTGATGTATGTTAGAGCAGGCGACCAATGATTGAACGAAAAATCTTCAAATCTATACGTTTTATTGCTTCTTTATTCTCTAAATCTTTTGAACCCATGATTAATTAGATCCGAAAGGTAGAAAAGAGAAACTTAAAATAAAAATAGGACCCTATATTTAAGTAATGCAAAATGTAATACCAACCATTAGAACAATCCTAACTCTGAAATCCATTCTTTATTTTGTGGGGCCGTTTAGTAACCGAGATAGTTTCTGATAATATTAATTCCATCATTATAATCCCTATGTTGACCAAAAAAAAAAACAATCCCTACATAACTTTGTATGCGAACCAAACAACTGACTCAACAAACCTAACAATACCAGACATGATTGCAAAAAATAGTTCACCTGTTCCACTGAATGCTCATATGCAGTTATACTTCAGATGCGAATAAATTGGAGAAGTATTAGAAGAGAATAGCATAGATAGCTCAGCACAATTTTAGAGAGAGCATAGAAAATATCAGACTTCAAAGTTCAAACTACGGAGAACTTCTGTAACGAGTGAGCCGGGAAATATATGGCAGTTTTCCTTTGGAACAAGGCCCAGAATATGATAACATGACATGAAATTTTTGCTGATTGTACTCGTTTCAAATGAGGCTCCTTAAACAAGAAAGAATCATAACTAGGTCTTACAAAAGTGAAAAAGAAGACCTTTGCAAACAGAAGACACCAAAATTTTGTTTATACAACTGATTCCGCTTAGGTAGTCATCACTCATCTTTGCACTACTTCTTTGCACCACTGGAGGACTCAGGTTGTGGTTTAATTATATTTAACTGACCACCATCCTTGGTAGCAAATGTAGCTGCTTTTACTTCATTGCAGTGATTTATAAACTTTGTCAACTCCTGGTCACAGAAAAGAACAATGCACAATAATAAGACAAATGCAATCAATAACAAGCGCAATAGCTATATCAATTCCTGCTTTTGAGATAAATCTAGCAATTCCACTTAAGAGTTGCCGCAAAAT
Source organism: Nicotiana tomentosiformis (assembly GCF_000390325.3). Classification (NCBI taxonomy): domain Eukaryota; kingdom Viridiplantae; phylum Streptophyta; class Magnoliopsida; order Solanales; family Solanaceae; genus Nicotiana; species Nicotiana tomentosiformis. The sequence continues at coordinate 88,219,645 of NC_090812.1, read as the reverse complement.
TATTTTGAACCTCGACATTGCAAAAAATACCGCGACACAACAGAAAAACTTATTACTTCTTATATACTAACTTATCTTATGTAGATGAGCATGGAGTTATTAAAATTTTACTTGTATGTTATATTAGTTAGCAAACGACAAAATTATTCAACAAGTACTTGGATAGTTAAGAGTATTGGAGGAAACTTCACATGATTGTCCAAGTAGAATTGTTTACTTGAATGTAACCTTTACGGAGATGTGAGCTACAGTAAAATACTGTTATCTGGGGATTCATGTAAAACACTCGGGAAATCCCAAAACGGAAAGCATATCATATAAATTGGAACAGACTAATAGAGGGAGTTGAAGCTGGAATACTGAATACCATTTTATGAGGTCAATCAGTCCAACATGCTAAAATGTTGATGCAAACACAATATGACAAAACAATCTAATTTTAACAATATCATTATAATTTAGTTAATGGCTGCTTCTAAGTGACAAATGACAATGAATAGGGAGTTCTGCAAAAAAGCACAACTGACACAGACTTAATCATTTGCTAACAACCAGCAATTGAAATGTAAAGGCTATCAATGCCCTAGTTCCCTTTATCAACAGAGTCAGCTTGTCACGTACAGAGATACCACTGTACATAACCATTTAGACCTGTATATTAGTTGAGCAAATGATTTGATTCTAAAATTTTAAAGTTGAAGGTACAGCTGAATAACTCTCTCTTCAACCATAGAAATCATGCCACTGCACTCAATAGCTTGAAGAAATTAATAAGTTTAAAGCCTTTAACCTGCGCATTGGTATCTAAACAAAACATAGCTGGATGTACCCAACACCAAGCAAAAAGGGAAAAGCAAAGAAAGTGCACTACATACTGTGCCGCCTACCATTCTGATTCTCTCTGCTCCATTCCATCCTTGTGTCCAGAATATATGAAATCAGCATAATATCATTCTTCGTAACCCTAAACTTAACCGCTTGTGGCATCTACATTTAAGTACTCGAAGGTTGCATAAAGAAAAACAACCTAATGTTTGAGCAGAATTGATTCTTTTGCAAATCTATCTATACTATATTAAAAACACGAAGGCCCTTAGCGAAATGTTGTTCGCCTTTTTTACCCTTTAAAAAATAGAGTTCACACTAGACATAATAGTCATTTAATTACTTTTCCTAATATGTAGGAGGCGTCATTTAATTCGCTAATAATTAGGAATAGTCCTTCAGTTATTTTCCTAATATTTAGGAGTTCGAAATCAACTATATTTTGTGCATTAAATCCTTATATAACGTTTCAAATATATTTAAAATTATTTATCTAAACACCTTTATTTAAAATAAATACATATTCTAATATTAAGTGGGATTTTACTGGGTTGTTGTTGTTGTTGTTGTTGTTGTTGTATTCTAATATTAAACACCTTGAATAAATTTCTCCTTATTTATATTATGTAACATAACAATTTTATCAATTTTTATATCACGTCGCAAACCGAGATGTTAATTAAAAGACAAATCGCTACCACCTAAGCTCCAAAATCCGAGATGGTTAGAGAAGAATCACTAAATGCTCCAAAATTCAGGTTCTCTTTTGAAAATTACCTAGATAGTAAATTTTGAAAAACAAAAAATCTGAAAATATAAAATAACTATTGAAGTTCTAGAACCGATGCTAACCAAAAGTAAGAATATTTCAGTTACCTAACGACCAAAATAATTTATAGAGTAACTTATATGAAGTTAATTGCCACAGAATTGAAGTTAGACGACAAATTCAGTTTTATAGCTTTAAAAACCAAACTAAACTATTCCTATAACAAATAATTCTAAGGTAAAAAATAATATTAACATGTAAGAGTTTGTTAATATTTAAAATTTTAAAATTAACCAATTAAATTTTACAATAATTTCGATGGAATGTGATTTAAGGACAATGTTTGCACTAAAAACTTTTCGATAGACGAGTCTAATCTATCAATTTATCGACACTATCATAAAAAAAAGAAATTCTAACATAAAAGTTGATCAACTTTCACCCTTCACAAGTGAAGTTCATGTTGAATAAAATCATATAGTTAATATATATAACTTATTTTTTGTTGAACTGATATTTAAGATTTTAAAGACTTCTATGAGATAGAGTTCTTTCTTTATTGAATTAACTATATAAGATCGACATTAATCATCATTTTCATGATTTTACACATTTTTTCTTTTAACCAAATTCTAAAATAATATTTATAAGTTTTTAAAAGAAAATTACTACCTGAGACGAGGTACACGCGCAAAGCGCGTAACCTAAAACTAGTCAACAGAAAAACTAAGCCTGACCAGTCTGACGGCTTTCAGCCCTTTTAAGCAGAAAACAAACCCAAATGTGTTACCCTACTATAGCACCCTACACTTTTTATTTATTTATCAGGAGCACGCTAATAACTTATTTAATAATGTGATGACCCGATAGGTCATTTATAGTTTTACCCTTCATTTATGTGTTCCAAGACCTCGAATAGCTCTGCTTAGCCTTTCTCGATTTGCGTGCGCAGTATGTGTCCTTTTTCTGGAAGGTTTTTATGAGAAAATTGATGAAAATATGAAATTGTGCCTTAAAACTCATTTGAATTTTGTGTAAACGGAACCGGATCAGTGTTTTGACGGTCCCAGTGGGTCCGTATTGTGATTTGGGACTCGGGCGTGTGCCCGAAATCGAATTCGGAAGTCCCTAACTTGATTTATCATAATTTGTTGAAAACTAGTAATTAAAAAGTTTAAAGAATTCATAAGTTTGACTGTAGTTTGATGTTTGATCACGCGAGCGAGTTCGTATGATATTTTTGGACTTGTATGCATGTTTGGTTTGGAACCCCGAGGGCTCGGGTGAGTTTTGGATAGGATACGGATGATTTTGAACTTAGATTTTCTGTTTTTTTGGAAGTCTAATGTCACTTGATGCTTTTTGCTTCGCGATCGCGAAGGGGAAATCTGGGGCTGGGGTGGTTTTCTTCATCTGTGATAGCGATAGCTGGGTCACGAACGCGGAGCAATGGGGGATTTATCCTTTGCGAACGCGACTAGCTTCTCGCGAACGCGTAGGGCTATGGACCTGGAGGGGGTACTGGGCTAATGTTCTACGCGAACGCGATCATTGGGTCGTGAACGCGATGGCCAGGGGGAAGAGTGGTCGCGAACGCGAAGGCCAATTGGGCCGCGGTGCATCGCGAACGCGACAGGCCCTTCGCGAACGCGAAGAAGGCCTGACGCTCGGACCTTAAAATATTTCAAACACGGGATTTCACCCATTTTTCACCATCCTTTCATTAGAGCTCGGCCTAAAGGCGATTTGGAGGAGAAATTTCATCACCTTTTCATAGGTTAGTGTATTTTAACTTGTTTTTTTCCATTACCATCATCACCCATTAATTTCTAACCTTAATCTATGTTCTTTCATGGTAGAAAATTAGGGATTTGGGAAGAATTGGGGGTTTTTTGTAAAATTGAGATTTAGACCTCGAATTGAAGTCGAATTTCGAAACTAATTACATAATCGGGCTCGGGGGTGAATGGGTAATTGGGTTTTGGTCCGAATCTCAGGTTTTGACCAAGCGGGCCCGGTGTTGACTTTTGTTGACTTTTTGGGAAAAGTGTAAAGATCTTAACTTTATGCCTTGTAATTGATTTCCCTAGCATTATTTGATGTTATTGAGTCGATTTTGGTTAGATTCGATTGGTTTGGAGGCGGATCTTAGAGGAAAGGCCCCGGTAAAGCTTTGATTTTCTTGCGGAGCGAGGTATGTGTAGTGTCTAACCTTGATTTGTGGGAACTAGGAACCCTTGAGCCATGTGCTATGTGAATTACATGTGTAGCGACGTATATGCGAGGTGACGAGTGTATATACGCCGTCAAAATACTTGTTTCCATGCTTTCTCTCATTTCATTAATTATTTTATTCCATGTCTTAATTGTTGCATGCTTTAATTGCTTTCTATGCCTTAACTAGCTACTTGTCACTTATTTCTCTCATATTAAAATGTTCGGTTCTCCCATGTTTCCATAATAAATTGCCACTTGCCTTAATTGCCTTACGTGTACACTTTAATTGTCATACATTTGATTTGTCTTGTTGCTTTGTACTAATTGTAGCATTCCTTGATTTGGGTACGAGGTTCTTTTATGGCTTGCTTTCATATTCTTTATTCGTAGAGATTCTAGTGAATTGAGTTGCAATTTATTATATTTATTGATTTTTGCTTATGGATCGGGTTGCACGCCGTAACAGGTGGAATAAAGGAGGATTGATATTGATATGGTAGGATCGAGTTGCACACCACAACATGTGGAATAAGGGAGGATTGATATGGTGAAATAAGGGAGGATTATGATATTGATTATGATTATATGGTGGGATCGGGTTGCGTGCCGCAACGGATTTTACTTGTTATTATTGATATTGATATGGTGAAATAAAGGAGGATCGTGTTTGTACAGTGGGATCGGGTTGCGCGCCGCAACTGTTTGTGTGTTTTGTATTCCTTGTTGTATTGTGTTGGCTTCGGTGTTTTCGTACGAGATTCTGAGGATTGGTATTTCTGGTTTTACTGATTTTCGAGGATTGAGATCATTTTCATAAGTTAACTTCCTTATTTTCCGTATTCCTTTCCTGTCATTATTAATATACTGCGTATAGGTTATTGTAAGTACCCGTCTTAGCCTCGTCACTGCTTCGTCGAGGTTAGGCTCGACACTTACAGAGTACATGGGGTCGGTTGTACTCATACTACACTCTGCACTTCTTGTGCAGATTTTAGAGTCGGTCCCAATGGCGGTCAATAGATTGCTCGGATTGGCCATCGGACGGAGACTTGAGGTACAGCTGCTCGGCGTTCGCATCCCTGAAGTCCCCTTCTACCTTATCCTAGTTGTTTATTTCTTTTCAGAGAGTTTTACTTTCATTCAGACCATTATCTGTATTATTCTAGTCGCTCGTGCACTTGTGACACCAAATCTGGGGTTGTATCTAGATATTGCGGTTGTCATGATTTTTCGCACTTTATTTCAGTTCTATTTCAGTTATTTCAGTTTAATTGGTATCAATTAATTTGATTTATTGAAAATGGCTAAAAACTATTCTAACGTTGGCTTGCCTAGCAAGTGAAATGTTACGCGACATCACGGTCTCGCGACTGGGAATTCCGGGTCGTGACAAATAACCTCCTCAAACACTCTTTTTAATTTTGTTTGCATCGGTCCCATATTTCCTCTATGTTTCCTATGGGAATATAGGATTAAGACACAAGACTAAGTGGGTTGTGAAACTCAAGGAAGCCCTCTAAAAAAACAAAAACAAAAAAAGGTGTTTAACTAGCTACCTTTCCACAAACCTACCCCTCAATTGTAGACAACTTTCCATCCAGCAGTAACACATACTGCTACCCTTTTCCCCACTATCCTGAACTTAGTTAAAGCAAAAGAGAAAAGTAAGGGCCACTACTATCCATTACAAGCAGAAGATCAAGTTTCAATATCAAGAATTGACTGACTTAAAATGAAGACGTAAAGAATACTACTCCACAAGACTAATGAAGTCAAAACTCAGGAAAAGAAAATTGAAGATAAGGTCATCGCTCACCTTAATCCTCCACCAAAGTCATCTAACTAAATTAATTAATGTCCACCAACATTGTCAACCCCCCCCACCAAAAAGTTGTCAAAATCATCTAAGGGATAAAAGCTCAAGGCAATGTTGCCCGACATAAGTGACACAAGAAAAAAAATTACAGCACCTACGGGGAAAATAACTATAGTCCGTTACGGGTCTGAGTGATTTTCCACTCTCTCCTACTCTACTTCCACAAACATATGCCCACTCCTATTCATCACCAAAAACCACACCCCTTCCTCAAACCCAACCTCCATCACTATTACATTATATGCACTCAATTACTCGGTTTTTGTGTTTGGATGATGTAAAATGTGTTCAAGTTTTTTCTTTCTTCCTTTGGTAAATTGTTTTAGTTCAAAGACTACTTTTGAGTTTTTACATTCTGGTTACAACAAGTGGTGAAATGAAGTAAACCGTTGAGATAATTTATCCCAGCTGGTGCAAAACATGCTGGCAATTTATGTTAATTAAACACACAAATAACTCAAAATACCATAAATTATAAACCTAAAAATCACAGGGCATGGATGAGAGTACTCACCCGATCGACATCCATCTGCTTTGTATTCTTTGACGGTTTCACAGCTCTCTTCCCTGCAATTGAGAATAGTTGTAAGCCCCAAATTAATAGACGCTATAACACAATCAATGGGACAACGCACAAAAGAAACAGAAATATACCTTTGCGAATTTGAGGGGCTTTTCCATGACGACTAGGTACTGATTTCTTCTTCTGTTGCCCTTTGAAAAGACCTGCCTTTTGTGTCATTTTTCAACTCTCTTTCTCGATTGGTTTGAATGAATTCTAGGGTTTTGTGGGATGCTAGGGTTTATATTCACCCGATTCGTGGAATTGCTGTTCTAAATGAAGACATAGACCGGTTCGGGTCATTCTAAGGGGACTAACCGTACACCGGTCTAGTTGATTGGATCTCGTTCTTGTTTTAATTTCTACTCTTCTTTTTTTCGTTTTTCTACTTTTAATAATATTTTTTGCCCTTTTGTGCAATGGTAATTTACTATTCTCGTCCCATAGAGATTGGCACAATAATGATCCAACTATTTAACTTTTTGCGTTCATTTGAATATCAGCTTCTTAAATTTTTTTTGAAGAAAATTTACTTATTCAAATACTTCACGAAAGGATAAAAATATAATGCTTAAAAATCAAAGAGAATAAGGCCTAAGTTTTCATCCAAATTAAATTATTGCTTAACTATACTCTTAAAAATTGACAACAAAATTATCCTCACCTTATCCAAACTTATCGCATTAATGGTTATTATTACTACTATATGCTGTAATGGAGCTTGTGCAGTTTGTAAACCTTGTCCCTAATATTAGAATAGCCAACATTATAGTTCGTTATCAATCGGCAAGGAGAAAATTTTCTCTATCTCTTTCTCCTCCGATAGAGGTTTGAGTGTGTGACATCTACTGAACCAAAGTGAAGTTATCAACTTCTTTGCAGCATCGGCGGACTCAGGCTGTGGTTTAATTATATTTAATTGACCATCTTAGTAGCAAAAGTGGCTGCTTTTACTTCGTTACCAGTGATTAATAAATTTGTCACAGAATAGAATAATGCAAAGTATTGAGACAAATGCAACCAATAACAAGTGCAATAGCTATATGCCTATATCAATTCTTGTTTTTAAAGATAAAACTAGGAATTCCACTTAAGAGTTGCCACAAATTATTTGAAACTCGACATTGCAAAAAATAACGCGACACAATAGAAAAGCTTATTACTCCTTCTATACTAATTTATCTGATATAGTTTTGAGTGAGCACGAAGTTTTTTTAATTTTACTTGAATGTTACTATTCTCGGACAAAATTATTCAACAAGTGTTAGTCCCGCCAATATTGCTGTATTTGTAAATAATAATTCTGGAAAATATAAGTTATCGTAATGAAACAGTAATTAATTCGAGCCCACTGAATTCACAGTGTTTCCTTAAGGAATTTAATCCCCTCCTAGTACCCAAGGTTATGGATTATTTCCTCCCAGGATAGAACGAATCACACACTGGTGTAGCGGTACTTCAAACCCCAGTGTTTCAGCGAACACAAAGTTCGGTAGCAAATCACACTTACAGTTGCTTTGTTTGAAGTTAAAACAATGCAGAACAAAGGAGTAGAAACTCAGAAAATCGAAGCCGAAGCCGAAGCCGAGCCGAGCCGAGCAGAGCGAGCGACGACGACGGCGCGAGGCTTGCTTTCTTCTTAACTCTTTAAGAGCTACAAGAAGAGCAATTATATATATACCCACCAAAAATCTTTTCCTCTTCCAATATGGGACAATGTCTCATTGTCAAGAGGGAAAAACTTAAAATTTTACTCAAAAATTTTATTTTCCCTTCATTTCTCATTCACCCTCATTTTAAGACTATTTCATCTTAAATAACAAAAACCTCAACAATCCCCCACATGAATGGGGAATGGCTATATCACGGAAGTATGCATGAAAAAACTGCGTGATTTGCAAGCAAGGATTAATCGCATCTGGATAAGTAGGTTTCCCTTTGAACTTTCCGTAGTGAACTTATGTCGGATATACTCGGTCAATCGGTAGATTTGATATCTTTGAACCGTCGATCTTTGGTGTATACCTAGACAAACATAAGTCACACAATCAACCCTTAACCGTCTTTGGTTCTCATTGTTGTGTTCGTTTCAGCCATGAACACCGCCTGGTTTCATAAGTGCGTAGAGTACTGGCCTTACAAAGTTCTCCTTGAAGCGGCTAACACTTCACACTTACATAGGTGATTCCTAAACGTGTCATCCTGTAGATATACTATTTGATATATCCCGTATCAAATTTAGAAATCATTAAAAAGCCTTAATGCTTTATCCTTGGTACTGAACATTGTCTCATCACGAGAACGGACTAAAATTTTATTTGACAATGTTGAACCGTCATTAATGACTTTGTTTGATCTCCTTGAACCTAGATCTTGGGATCTCCAGTCTTCTAGGTAGAGTTACCGCCACAATGACTTGTTCTCGGCCATAGCCCCATTCCCCTTGATGATTTCTCAACTACCTCTCTAGTTAGGCCTTTTGTAAGTGGATCCGACACATTATCACTTGACTTTACATAGTCAATCGTGATAATTCCTCTAGAGAGTAATTGCCTAACGGTTTTATGTCTTCGTCGTATATGACGAGATTTACCGTTATACATAACGCTCCCAGCCCTTCCAATTGCCGCTTGACTATCACAATGTATGCATATTGGTGCCAACGGTTTGGGCCAAAATGGAATGTCTTCCAAGAAATTCCGGAGCCAAAATGGAGTCCTTGCAACTTTAAAGCCCAAGTGCTTGAATTTTTCAAGTACTGTCTTAATATAATGAGATTGTGATAATGCCAGACCTTGAGGAGTCTTATGGATCTTAATTCCCAGAATTAAATCAGCAACTCCCAAGTCTTTCATATCAAACTTGCTATTGAGCATACGCTTAGTAGCATTTATGTTGGCAATGTCATTACTCATTATCAGCATATCATCCACATATAGGCAAACAATGACTATGTGATTTGGAACATTTTTAATGTACACACATTTATCACATTCATTTATCTTAAAACCATTTGACAACATTGTTTGGTCAAATTTCGCATGCCATTGTTTGGGTGCTTGTTTTAGTCCGTAAAGAGACTTAACAAGTCTACATACCTTCTTTTCTTTTCCTGGAACCACAAACCCTTCAGGTTGTTCCATGTAAATTTCTTCCTCCAACTCTCCATTTAAGAAGGCCGTCTTAACATCCATTTGATGAATTTCAAGACCAAACACTGCAGCTAATGCTACTAACATCCGTATGGACGTAATTCTTGTAACTGTAGAGTATGTATCAAAGTAGTCTAGACCTTCACGTTGTCTATACCCTTTGACTACGAGTCTTGCCTTGAATTTATCAATAGTGCCATCATCTTTGATTTTTCTCTTAAAAATCCATTTAGAACCCAAAGGTTTATTTCCAGGAGGAAGATCAACCAATTCCCATGTATGGTTGTTCAATATGGATTCTATTTCACTATTGACTGCCTCTTTCCAAAACAATGATTCCGAAGAAGTCATAGCTTCTTTAAATGTTTGAGGCTCATTCTCCAATAAAAAAGTCACAAAATCTGGTCCAAATGAAGTAGACGTTCTTTGACGTTTACTATGTCTTGGATCCTCCTGATTACATGTACTTTCTTTTGTTTCTTCCCGAGGTCGTTTAGATCCTTCACCAAACGACTCACATTCCTTTTTATACGGATATATATTTTCAAAGAACTCAGCATTATCTGATTCTATAACCGTATTATTATGAATGTCGGGATTTTCTGATTTATGAACCAGAAATCGATATGCTTTACTATTTGTCGCATATCCTATGAAAATACAATCAACGGTTTTTGGTCCTATCTTTACCCTTTTGGGTTTAGGAACTTGCACTTTTGCCAAACACCCCCACACTTTAAAATAATTCAAGTTGGGCTTCCTTCCTTTCCATTTTTCATATGGAATGGATTGTGTTTTGCTATGGGGCACTCGATTTAATATTCGATTAGCCGTAAGAATGGCTTCCCCCCACAAGTTCTGTGGCAAACCAGAACTTATCAACAACGCATTCATCATCTCCTTTAATGTGCGATTCTTTCTTTCCGCAATCCTATTAGATTGGGGCGTGTAAGGGGCTGTTGTTTGATGAATAGTTCCATATTCTAAACATATTTCTTCAAAAGGAGATTCATATTCACCACCCCTATCACTTCTTATCATTTTTACTTTCTTGTTAAGTTGTGTTTCAATTTCATTTTTGTATTGCCTGAATGCGTCTATTGCTTCATCTTTACTATTCAGTAAGTAAACATAGCAATATCGAGTACCATCGTCAATAAAAGTTATGAAATACTTCTTTCCACCGCGAGATGGTATTGACTTCATGCCACAAATATCTGTGTGAATTAAGTCTAAAGGATTTGAATTCCTTTCACCTGACTTATAAGGATGTTTAACATACTTAGATTCCACACATGTTTGACATTTTGATTTTTCGCATTCAAACTTAGGCAGTACTTCCAAGTTAATCATTTTTCGCAAGGTTTTATAATTGACATGCCCCAAACGTACATGCCATAAATTATTTGACTCAAGTAAGTAAGAAGAAGCTGAAATATTATTATTGTTTTTCACAACCATTACATTCAGATTGAAAAGGCCCTCGGTGAGGTAACCTTTTCCTACAAATATTTCATTCTTACTTATGACAACCTTGTCGGACACAAAAACGCACTTAAAACCGTGCTTAACAAGAAGTCCAGTAGAGACTAAATGCTTTCTCATTTCGGGAACATGAAGGACATTGTCCAAAGTCATGACCTTGCCAGAAGTCATTTTCAGAAATATCTTCCCATATCCTTCAACTTTTACTGTTGAAGCATTTCCCATATAAACTGTCTCTCCGGGTCCAGCAGGAGCATAAGTAGCAAAAGCTTCTCTAACTGCACAAACATGGCGAGTGGCTCCAGAATCAAACCACCACTGTTTAGGATTTCCCACCAAGTTACATTCAGAAAGCATGGCACACAAGTTATCAACATCATCATGCTTTACTACAATGTTTGCTTGACCCCTTTTCTTGTCTTTCTTCGGAGCACGACACTCCGTAGATTTGTGTCCGATTTTTCCACAGTTGTAGCAGTTTCCACTGAACCGCTTCTTGCTTGGGTTGTATTTCGGAACAGAAGCCTTCTTCCTCTTTTTGTTATCTTCAACAATATTTGCTCTCATTATTGTTGAATTTCCACGGTTTCTCCTTTCAGCAGCTTTATTGTCCTCTTCGATTCTCAACCGAACAATGAGATCTTCTAGGGACATTTCCTTTCGTTTGTGTTTCAAATAATTTTTGAAGTCCTTCCACAACGGAGGCAACTTTTCAATCATTGCTGTTACTTGGAATGCTTCATTGATGACAAGACCTTCAGCAAGTAGATCATGAATAATCACTTGCAATTCCTGGACTTGGGTAATAACAGACTTGCTATCTACTATTTTGTAGTCCAAAAAATTTTGCGGCAACGAATTTCTTCATCCCGGCATCTTCAGTTTTATATTTTTTTTCAAGCGCATTCCACAATTCTTTTGACGTCTCCACGCCACTGTATACATTATACAGATTATCATCCAGTCCGCTAAGAATATAATTCTTGCATAAAAAATCAGAATGCTTCCACGCTTCAATCACGATAAAGCATTCATTCTCTGGAGTTTTATCTGGCAGATCAGGAACATCTTCCTTGATGAACTTCTGTAGACATAACGTAGTTAAGTAGAAGAACATCTTCTGCTGCCAGCGCTTGAAATCAATCCCGGAAAATTTTTTGGGTTTTTTTGTCGGTGCCAACGTCGGTGTTCGGCTTGTCGATGCGTTGGCAGTCACCGTCGGAACAGCTTGATTTTCGCTTTCAGTCGTCATTTTTTTCTGTAAAAAAATGACACAAACAAACGTTTAATAAACGTTTTCAAACTGGAGTAAAAATCACGTAGATTTTAATCTCCAACAAAACGCCACGAAGGCTTTACTCTCCAAAACGGGAGTACACAAAACCACAAAGGTTTTAGTTTGCAGAATAATAAGAATAACACAAATACAGAAATAAATAAATTAAATTCCTTAAGATTGTTAGTCCCGCCAATATTACTGTATTTGTAAATAATAATTCTGGAAAATATAAGTTATCGTAATGAAACAGTAATTAATTCGAGCTCACTGAATTCACAGTGTTTTCTTAAGGAATTTAATCCCCTCCTAGTACCCAAGGTTATGGATTATTTCCTCCTAGGATAGACCGAATCACACACTGGTGTAGCGGTACTTCAAACCCCAGTGTTTCAGCGAACACAAAGTTTGGTAGCAAATCACACTTACAGTTGCTTTGTTTGATGTTAAAACAATGCAGAACAAAGGAGTAGAAACTCAGAAAATCGTATGGAAATGCTGAGAGGAAGGAGTGCAATGTGTAGCCAAAGTTGAGCGTTTTCATTTTTTTTTTTTCAACAGCTACTGCACATATTTATAGGAGTCAGCTTTGAAGATGAACGACCCTCCACCCTCCATGGTGGAGCATGCACTAACTTGTTTGTGGAGCAAGCACTTGGCTTAATATTTATTATTAACAAATAAATTTGATCCAAAAAATTAATCAATCGATCATTTGACCAAATCCGAAGCCGAGCCGAGCTGAGCGAGTGACGACGACGGCGGCGCGAGGCTTGCTTTCTTCTTAACTCTTTAAGAGTTATAAGAAGAGCAATTATATATATACCCACCAAAAATCTTTTCCTCTTCCAATATGGGACAATGTCTCATTGTCAAGAGGGGGAAACTTAAAATTTTACTCAAAAATTTTATTTTCCCTCAATTTCACATTTACCCTCATTTTAAGACTATTTCATCTTAAATAACAAAAACCTCAACAACAAGTATTTGAAAAAGTTAGAGTACTAGAGGAAACTTCACAAGATTGTCCATGTAGAATTGTTTAGCTGAATATAATCTTTAGGAAGATGTGAGCTATGTATAATTACTATTATCTGTGGATTCATGTAAAATACGGACATGCCAAAATGGAAAGCATATAAGTATCATATAAATTGGAATAAAGGGAGTTGAACTGGTACTAAAACTTTAAAAGACCAGTGAAGCTAGAACATCAAATATCCTTTAAGAGGTTAATCAGTCAAACATGTTAATGCAATACAAGATTTTACAAAAACACGTTTAAGTTTAACAGGTCATTATAATTTGTTTACTAAGAAAAAACTATTGAATGTGAAGGCAGTCAACCAAGTTTGCTTTCCTACCATCAGTGTCAGCTTGTCATGTGCAGAAAACCACCATAGATTATTGTTTAAACATGTTTATTAGTTAAGCAAATGATTTGACTGAATTATAAAGTTGCAGGTACAACTAAATAACTCTCATTGATCAAGCCACTGCAGTCAGTAGTTTTAAGAAAGTTTAAAGGCTTTAACCTGTGCAATGGTGTCTCAAAAACATAGAGGATATGCCCAACACCAAGGCAGAAGGAAAACCAAAGATAAAACCTAAATGAACTGCATATTCTGCTGCCTACTATTCTGGTTCTTTCTCTGCTACACTCCATCCTCGTGTAGCATAAACATCCTCTTGATAACCCTAAATTTAACTGCTTGTTGCATCTATATGTAAGTACCTAAAGGGTGCACAAAAGAATCGACTCAAAATTGAGCAGAATCAATTTCTTTCGCAAATCTATCAAACAATAGTTAAGTTGACCAGTCTGACGTCTTGCAACTGTTTGAAGGAGAATATGAACCCGAATGAGTTATCTTACTAGCACCCTAATCACTTATTTAACACCCTCCTCCAACACTACTGTTTTCTAGTTATGTTTTTGCAGTTCCCAAGTTTCCTCTGGGTATACAGCATCAAGACCACAGATTAAGTGGACAATGAAACTCAAGAAAGCACTTTACGGCAAAATTAAGAATTTAACTAGTTTTCTTTCCATAAACCTATCCTTACTTCAGTGACAACTTTATACCCAGCAGTTAAATATTACACTTCCTGATCCTAATATTTGGCAAATGTGATAATTTTCAACCACAGCTCCATTGCAAATGCTTTGCCCGCTTCCTGAGACTATTCTCGCCCTATCTCATTTGCTGGTTAGAATGGTGTTCTTTTTCTTTCTATTTGAGTTTTAAAAATGGAAATAAATTGGCAACTACACCAGCTTATATATCACTTGTGACTGTCAATGAGTTGAAATTAGCTGGTGTTTGGTGAAGTAAACTGACAAAATAGAAGAGGAACTTAGGAAATTTTTTCTGTATATTTGCTGATAGATCAACGTCTGTCCAAGCTACTACATAAATACACTGGAAAAGGAATCTATTCTCTAACTACCTAGCCAGCTGTACAATTCTTATTAGCTGTCTTGTAACAGACTAAAGGATAATCCAAAGAATAAATCCAATTGTATATACAAGGTGGGTTACTCTGATGGTAAGCACCCTCCACTTCCAATCAAGAGGTTGTGAGTTCGAGTCACCCCAAGAACAAGGTCGGGAGTTCTTGGATGGAAGGATGCCGAGGGTCTATTGGAAACAGCCTCTCTACCCCAGGGTAGGGGTAAGGTCTGCGTACGCACTACCCTCCCCAGACCCTACTAATGGGATTATACTGGGTTGTTGTTGTTGTTGTTGTTGTATATGCAAGGTGTATTTTCTGTTTCCTACTACTTCGTTCTAGTAAGCCCAAAGAATATTGATCCAATTTGGGCCCAAAACTGTTAAGACCCAACAGTTGAGAAAGAGCTGCTTGAGCCCAATTTGGGCCTAAAGTCTCTCTTTCAGACATAAACATACGAAGCTTATCGGAGATGAGAACTATCCAAAATCTCTGTCAATAGTATGTTGTACCTCCATCGATAAACCTTCATTTTTACAATTATCAGCTCCAAATTTTGTATCATCACCAACACCCCCCTCAAGTTGGAGGGGGAGGAAAGAACCCCCAACTTGCCCAACAGATTGTGATGGATGGGTCCTGTGAGGGATTTAGTAAAGAGATCGGCGAGTTGGGAGGAAGATCAGACATAAGAGAGTGAAATCAGACCGGCAAGAAACTGTTGCCTCACGAAATGGCAGTCGAGCTCGACATGCTTCATTCGTTCATGGAATACCGGATTTTTGGCGATGTGTATCGCGGCCTTACTATCAGAGTGAAGCGGTACTGGAAGGGAGATAGGGATAGAAAGATCTGCGAAAAGACGAACTAACCAGGTTAGTTCAGCCACAACTCGTCTCATGGATCTATATTCCGCTTCAGCGGAGCTAAGAGAAATGGATGTTTGCTTCTTCGATTTCCAGGGAATAGGAGAAGAACCAAGTGAAATGTAGAAACCGCTGACAGATTTTCGTGAATCTGGGCAAGTCCCTCAATCAGAATCACAAAAGGCCATCAATTTGAAAGAGGAAGATGATGACATAAAAAGGCCCAGGCCTGGATCTTTCAGCAAATAGCGAAGTACATGAAAGGCGGCTTGAAGGTGTGGTTGGCGAGGGTCCTGCATGTACTGGCTTAAATGCTGAACTGTGAAGGAGAGGTCTGGTTTGGTATGTGTTAGATAGTTGAGTTTCCCCAGGAGATGGCGATACAGAGTTGGATCAGCAATAGGATCTCCTGTTTTAGCAAGAAGCTTTACCGTAGGGTCTAAAGGACAGGAATCAGTAGACAAGTGCGAGGAGTCAAATTCATGCAAAAGGTCCAAGGTGAATTTTCGTTGACAAAGGATCAGACCCTGAGCTTCTCTGATGACTTCCATACCAAGGAAGAAATGTAAGGTACCTAAGTCTTTAATTCTGAACTCTTGATGAAGAAACTCTTTCAATGTAGTTAATTCAGCATCATCATTGCATGTTAGCAAAATGTCATCAACATAGACTGCAACTATAGAAATAGAGGAGTTTGTCTTCTTGAAAAATAGGGAATAATCATTTAGAGAGTGAGTGAAGCCTTTGAAATTGAGGGCAGCTTTGAGCTTGGCATACCATTGCCTTGATGCCTGGCGAAGTCCATAAAGTGACTTTTTCAGTTTGCAAACGTGATTAGGAGTAGGAGGACTAACCCCAGCAAGAAACCTCATATAAACCTCCTCATTTAAATTGCCATGTAAAAATGCATTGTCTACATCTAATTGGTAAAGTCCCCAGCCTCTCTTCACTTCTGTAGCCAAAATACACCTCATAGTGGTCATTTTAACCACTGGTGAAAACGTTTCAGTGAAATCTATTCCTTCTCGTTGTATGCCACCTCTAATGACCAATCTGGCTTTTAGCCTTTCTATGTTGCCATCTGAGTGTTGCTTGACCTTATATACCCATTTACATGGCAAGGCTTTCCTACCTTGGGGTAATTCTACCACATCCCAGGTTTTATTGAGCTCCAGAACTTCAATTTCTTTTGCCATTGCTTCCTGCCAACCAGGGTGATGAGCAGCCTGTGCATAACTGATAGTCTCTTGGATATTAGACAAAGAGTTAAGCATATGTTGGTTAGAAGAGGTTAATCCAGTAAAGGACACAAAAGTAGGAGTGACTGGAGCTAGGAAACATGAATCAGATACATCTGCGAGGTGAATTGCATTACAAACATAGTCTTTTAGATAAGCAGGTGTGACATGAGGTCTGGTAGATTTCCTGATGAGGGATTCTATCATAGGTACTGAAGCAGGAGTGGAGGAAGAGAAGGTAAGAAAAGTGGAATGTGGGTGAGAAGTGGAAACATGAGAAGAAGTGGTAGACAAGAGAATGTGTGGAGGAGAGGCAGGAGTGGGGAACTTAGGAGAATAAGCAGCAGTAAATGGTGGAGAGGAAACAACATGAGTGGAGGGAATGATAGGTGAAGAATCAGAAAAAGGAGTACTGGTATAAACTTTAGCAAGAGGTAGAGAAGGATTAGGGGAAGAACCAGTGTTTATAGAAGCAAAAGGAAAGAACTCTTCATGAAAAATGACATCCCTAGAGACAAAGGTCTTAAGAGTCTGTAGATTAAGCACCTTATATCCCTTCTTCCCATGTGGATATCCTAAGAAAACACAAGGTAGTGCCCTTGGCTCAAACTTTGGTATGTTGTGTGATATAGTAGAGACAAAACATAAGCAACCAAAACACTTAAAGGTTTGTATAATTGGGTTTGGCTTTGAACAGAACTTCATAAGGGGTTTTGAAGTGTAATATCTTAGAAGGGAACCTGTTAATTAAGTAAGTGGATGTTAATAAAGAGTCTCCCCAATATGTGATATGCAGATATGATTGGTATAGTAAGGCTCTGGATGTTTCTAGTAAATGTCTATGTTTTCTTTCCACAACTCCATTTTGTTGTGGTGTATAGACACATGAAGTTTGATGTATGATCCCTTGTGAGTGAAAATAATCTGACTGAAGGTGCCCACTACCTAATTCAAAAGCATTGTCGGACCTTATAACTTTGACTTTGGTGTGAAACTATCTCTCTACCATGTTTAAGAAGGATTTCAAAACTGTGAAGGCATTAGACTTAGTACTTAATAAATAAGTCTAGGTACCTCTGCTAAAGTCATCAACAATAGTGAGGAAATACTTATAACCATCATATGTAGGACTACTATAGGGTCCCCAGGTGTCCACATGAATCAACTCAAATATTGATTTTGTTGAAATAGAACTTGAAGGAAAAGGGAGTTTAGATTACCTTGCCATAGGACAAATAACACATGGAGTAGAAAATTTGGAACAGGAAGATATTGAAACTGAATAAACATTTCTCATATTGCTTAAAGGCATGTGGCCTAACCTATAATGCCACAGCTTTTCCTTTACATTGGAATCAGAAAGATTAAAACAGGAATTTAAAAAAGGAACAGAACTAGATTTCTATCTAGATACAAAAGTATTTCTAGACTTAGGTAAACTCTTAGAAACTGCAGCTGAAACTCTTGACTTGAGGATGTAGAGACCTCCCTTTTCTTTACCAATCTCCAGAGGGCTCTTCAGTGAAGGGCCCTGCAGCAGAAAACAAGAAAGAGGGGTGAAAAGAACATACTTATGAAGTTGTCTACACAACTTGTGTATAGATAACAAATTGAACCTGAAAGAGGGCACATACAAGACATTATGTAGTACCACATTACGTAAAATTGACACTGAACCTGCGTGTGTAACTCTAACTCTATATGAATTTGGAAGTTTAACCATGAGGGGTTTAGGCAAAGCCTTATATTCTGTGAAAAAGTATTTGTTGAAAGTCATATGCTCAGTTGTTCCACTATCTAATATCCAAGACTCGTTATCAATTTGAATGAAATAGGCATGTGACTTAAAAAAATTGGCTATATCAGCACAACTAAGGTTTGCAGAAGCATCAGAAGTGGAAGTTGCCTGCTGTCACATGTTTGCCTGATGGAGAAGTTACAGAAGCTGTGTTACATTCTCCTGTGTAAGTGTCTGAATCCCTGCATTGTGTGTTCCTTGATTTGCTTCTTCAGCTGAGTTGAATGCAACATTTGCTTGCACTCCTCCTTGAAATTTCCTTTGTTTTGTGAACTTAAAGTCTGTGGGAAAACCATGAATCCTGTAACATTTTTCAATACTGTGTCCTGGTTTCTTACAATAAGCACATATTAATGAGTTTCTTTTTGCATCAAAAACTCTTTTGTTGCCTCTCTGTTCATTGTATTTCTTACCCCCTGCTTGATTGAAAGCAATGAAGGAGGCTGAGTCTCCTGGGTAAGCAGGGCTAGCTTGAATTTCTCTTTGTTTTTCATCTTGCATTACCAATGCATATGCCTGTCCAATAGCGGGGAGTGGAGAGGACAACAGTATGTTGCTCCCAACTCCTATGAAGGTCTCATTCAATCCCATAAGGAATTGCAAGAGCCTTTCATCCTGATGAGCCTTCTGGTTCTTTGCCTTTGCTCCACAGTCACAGTTGAGAGCATCTAGCTCATCCCATAAGCTCTTCATTTTGGTGAAGTAAGTAGACACACTTGAACTCCCCTGCACCACAACACTTAGTTCTTTCTATAGTTGGAAGAGCTTAGCTCCATTTGTTTGACCAAATCTATCTTCCAGGTCACTCCAAAGATCTTTGGCACTCTGGGAATATAACACACTATCTGCTATTTCCTTTGAAAGGGAGTTAAGGAGCCATGAAAACACCATGTCATTTGATCTGGCCCAGGCCTGTTGAAGACCTGAGTTTGCAGCTGGAACAGCTAGGGATCCATCAATGAACCCTAGCTTGTTCTTTGCTGACAAAGCTATCACCACGGCTCTTCTCCAACCACCATAGCTCCTGCCATCAAATACTGATAAACCAGGTTCATTCTTGGGTAATCTGAAGGGTGAAGATAGTAAGGGTGTGTTGAATCAACAACACCACTAGCCATGGAACCTACTGGAAGGGATCCAGCTCCAACGGGAGTGGAAGAAACAACTGAAGGGCTGCTCTGAGATTCAGTAGCCATTTCACACAAGAGAGGGAGAAAAGAGATGTAAAAAAAAGAAATTGGATCGCAAGCACTTCAAGCCTGCTCTGATACCATAACAAAATAGAAGAGGAACTTAGGAAAAATTTTCTGTATATTTGTTGATAGATCAACGTCTGTCCAAGCTACTACATAAATACACTGGAAAAGGAATCTATTCTCTAACTACCTAGCCAGCTGTACAATTCTTATTAGTTGTCTTGTAACAGACTAAAGGATAATCCAAAGAATAAATCAAATTGTATATACAAGGTGTATTTTCTGTTTCCTACTACTTCTTCTAGTAAGCCCAAAGAATATTGATCCAATTTGGGCCCAAAACTGTTAAGACCCAACAGTTGAGAAAGAGCTGCTTGAGCCCAAATGTCTGATGACCCATTAAGTCCAAACCATTGTAACCATTTGATTAATTGCATCCCATCCGTCCATTGGCATTAAAACCTAAAGTCTCTCTTTCAGACATAAACATACGAAGCTTATCAGAGATGAGAACTATCCAGAATCTCTGTCAATAGAATGTTGTACCTCCATCGATAAACCTTCATTTTTACAATTATCAGCTCCAAATTTTGTATCATCACCAACATAAACAAGGGAGACGCAAAATACAAAAACTTGAGATCTCATCATCTCACGTTTACAGCATTTGGATTTGCAAGATGAACTGATGCAATAAAAGAAAAATTAAGCATAAAGTAACTACTCCAAAACAACCTTGCACCTAATAGTTATTATAGTGGTTCCTTCCTTTCCTATGTTGGATAATTGAAATCCTGTAAGACATGGTTTGGTTAATTTAGTCTCAGAATATATAATTTGGGTATATGATGTGTTTAATGTGCCTTATTATTATCAATGTAACACTAAACCAAAATGGGAAGTTAAGAAAGAGTAGTTGCATATATACAAAGTGATAATATGAAAGACGAATGACGTATCAACGCTAAGAGACTTCACGTAAAGACATGAAATAGATGCACTCAACTATGAATTTTGTTCATGAAGCAGAGTACCGTCAATATGTACGCACGGAATGTTTGCTATCTTCAACCAGTATTCTCCTTTCTCCTTCAAGCACTTTTCTTTTAGAAGTGGCGAGCCTCGAATTTCCAGATATGAGATTGTATCAAGCAACTCTTGATTAGGCAAGTGACGAAGCTTGGCGCAGTCCCTTATTAGCAGATGCTCTAGAGAAGACAGATTTACGAGTCCCTTGGAAAGAGATTCAAGATTGCATAGTCTACCAAGCCAAAGTGAGGTTAAACTGGATGGAAGCACGCAATCATCGGGAAATGAAACGAGATCCATGAATCCATCAATGACTGTCAACTTTTGGAGAGTCGTGAGCTTGTGCAGACCCCATTCTGATAGAGGTTTGAGTGTGTGACAGCTGCTGGCCCAAAGTGAAGTTAAGTTGGGAGGCAACTCCTGCTCAGGAAATGACTCGAGACTGGTACAATCATGTAGCATCAGGGACTCAAGTGATGTAAGGCCTCCAATCTGATCAGGCAGTTTGTGGAGATTGCTGCAGCTCCAGATTGAAAGGCTTCTCAGATTATGGGAAGGCAAGCAACCATGTGGGAAAGACTCTAGAGTATCACAACGACTTATGTGCAATTCGACAAGACATGAAAATAAAGTTGGCATTCTTTCTACAGATCTCAGTAACACGGTGAAACTTGGCCAATTAGAAATCCTGAGACGTTCGAAACTACTGCTTCCCTGCAGCAATGTATCTGAAACTGAAGCGAGCTCCCTACAATTATCAATTTGGAGTACCTTAAGAGTAGTTGGCAGTCTGTGAGTTGAAATGGATCTGAGTGATGGGCAGCCGTCAATCTTGAGCTCCTCAAGACAATGGCTCCGATGAGGCAAGGTCTCCAAAGCCACACAATGTGCAATTTCAACTCGTTTAAGCATGGTAGATAGCTCAGCAACATCAAGTGAGACAATTTTCGGGCATGATCTGATGCACAACTGTCTGAGAGATAATGCGTTGTCAAATCCACAGGGAAGATTCTCAAAATTAGAGCACTCACATATGGACAAAGATTCAAGTGTCTGAGGCAATGCATTCTCTTCTAGTGACAAGCACTTCAGTTGGGGACACTTAGAAATTCCCAGATTTTTCAGATTACTGAGATGTTCTATTGAAGATTTACCATCCCACAGTGATATCAGATCCCCACACTCAGTTATATCCAAATCTTCAAGTGACCCCAGATACTGTGTTAACTCTTCAGATAGTAGACTGAGTCCCCAAACACAGCGAATTTTCAGGACCTTTACGGAAAAGATGCCAAAAATGCTTCTAAGGACTTGCACGTTACATTCATCTAAATTCAGCTCACGAAGTACTGGAAAATTAGAGAGAGAAACAACACTCAATTTGGGACAATTACATATGCTAAGCTCATGGAGTCGAGGAAACGCATTGCTGAGCGAAATGTACCATTCCTCCCATTCCGGCAAGTTTTCAAACCTCAGAACTTCCAGTGCTGGAAAACCCAAATTTAAGGGATCATCACCTCCACAAAACTCAGTACCTACCCTTTTCACACATGGCATGTCATGAACATACAATTCTGCAAGAAGCGGCAGCTGCCCAAGTGTTGGCAAGGTGAAGCTTCTACAACCACCTAATGTCAAATGAGTTAAGCTTTTAAGCAAGCCCGGGCTTATCCAACTTGGATATTCTATTCCCCCATAAAACAGTATACTGAGTCTTCCCAAGTTCCCATGAGGTTGTAATAGTTCAAGAACATCCTTTTCAAGTCTTGCATCCCTTGAACCATCAAAATCTTTGTTGAATTCCATCACCAACTCATCAATGCCTTTTTTAGAAGCTAAATCAGCTTCCCTTGCATCTGTAGTATCAGTGACACTCTGCAACTCCGTAATGGCAAGTGTTCCATGGAGATTCGACAGGCTTTTTAGCTCCCACAGTTTCAAGCTATTACTTCTGCCTAATACCATTTTGTGGAGAGTCTGCAGACTTGTCAACTTATAGATTCCTGTGGGCATCTCTTGTAATTGCTCGGTGTCAGCATTATTAAGATGTCTGAGGTTGATTAGATTTCCTAATGTTGCTGGCAACTTAGTGAGTCTGTAGCAACCACACAGCAAAAGGGACTGTAGATTATAGAGAGAACAAATTGATTCTGGTAGCTGCTTAATTGATGTCTCCGATAAGTCAAGGAAGCGCAAATGTATCAAATCACCAACGGAGTTTGGTAGCTCAGCTATGCAATATCCACTTAATGACAGAATTCTCAAGGAACGTAGTTTAGGTAGGAAATCCAATAAGCCTTTTGATATGTAGGACTTCTGCCAACCTTCTAACTTCTGAACCTCTAAGGGTAAAAATGTCCTTAGACCTTGAACGGCATGGAGGGAACTGAACCTTTTAAAAATTTCATACTGCCGACGAACATAAGATGAATGTCTCGCCTTCTGACAATTTGTTGTCCTTTGTGTACCCTCTGATCTTTCATCCAACCTAAAGCATATGTCTCCAGCAACAAACTCGGCTAAATCATGTATTAAATCATGCATCATGAATCTTGATTCATTACCACTAGAATGTTGGAAAAATGACCTCGATAACAGCTCATTAAAGCATTCATCACCCAATTCTTCAAGTATTTTCTTTCCTTCTGATTGCTGCAAGAATCCTTCCCCCATCCACAACAAAATAAGCTCGTCCTTGTCAAACTCATAATCCTTCGGAAATATTGAGCAGTATGCAAAAAAGGGCTTCAAATCAGAAGGGAGATGATAATAGCTCAACCGTAAAACAGGAAGAATGTCACTTTTTTCTTCAGGTAAATCCCATATCTTGCTATTTAGTATATCTTCCCACTCCTTTGGCCTTGATTTTGTTCGCAAGAGACCACCAAGAGTCTTTGCAGCCAAAGGCAAGCCTTTACATTTTTTCACCAATCTCTCACCAATCATCCTCAAGTCCGGCTGTGCATCAAAATTTATTGAACCCAAAGCATGCTGACAGAATAATGATAGGCAATCACTACTTGCTAACTCCTTCAATCGATAAGGAGTAACAGAACTCATAACAGATGCAACACCCTCATTGCGCGTCGTGACAACAATTTTACTTCCAGGCAGTCCAACTCGCAAGGGACTCAGAAGGAGATCCCACATTCCGTAATTCTCATTCCATACATCATCAAGTACAAGAAGAAACCTGTTCTTCGAAAGCTTCTCCTTTAAACTTACTTGAAGCATATCCAAGCCCTTAATCTCTCTACTTTCGGGTGCCACAGACTCAAAAATCAAGTTGGTTATGCCCAATACATCAAAAACTTCAGAAACACAGACCCAAATCTTCAAATCGAAGCAATCATTAATTTTGGCATCATTGTATGCAAGTTGAGCAAGGGTTGTCTTGCCAACACCACCCATTCCAACAATTGGAATGATACAAGCTTCAAAATCACAATTTCCCTGATTACTCAGCAATAAATCAAGAATGGCATGCTTATCCTTTTCACGGCCATAAACTCTAGATTCATCCACTAAGGAAGTTGTAGGCATCCGTTCTCTCATTCTAATAAAACTAAACCTCCCTCCATTATTTTCACTCAAGCCTAAATCAATTTTCTGCTGTGCCATCTCTAGTAATCTAGAGTTGATCTTCCCTAGCTTGGACTCTAAAGTATGGTTAAACTTCAAAGTACTAGGAGTCAAACTGGTACAGCAAGTAGGGATCAGTTTTTGTAACTTACTTCTCTTGGAATTAAATTCTGTCATCATTTTGCGCCGGAAAATCTCTGTGGAAACCTCATCAAGAACATCATCCAAGTCATAAGCCAAGTCCCTGAGATCTTCTAGCCACAATTTCACAGCTTTATCAGTGATTTGCTTCTCTTCAGCATCAGCAAGCGCTGCCAGAATCTTGGACAATGTTCTGCTCCATTTCTTGAGCTGAAACTGGATTCCTTCTTTTCTTGCAAAGTTCAAAATCTCCCCAGAAGCTAACTTCTCAAACAACACAGTGATGAATGCTAAAAGAAACACCTCTGCTACAGCCATATTTCAACTCCCTACTAGAGATCAATTGGATACAATTTACTATCTTTTCACTTTTCAGTGGAAAAAAGATATATGATCAGCGAAAAACTGTGAATGCTATGGATTTGAAGCTCATGTATCAAATTGAATGAGGATTCAAAAAGGAATGTATGTTTACTTTTGCTAAGTCTAGGGTCAACTACAATGAGTCAACATTTTGCTGAAAGCCACCACCACAGTGGGTGCCAAGCCGGTTGTCGACTAATCATGTTTTCTCCTTTTTAATTTAACTAGTTTTAGTTTTAGTGTACGATACTTTGCACGTGTAAATCGTGCATTTACCGTCTTCTTTTCTGTAATTTAGGAATAATTAATTATATATAACGTAAAATTCACCTCGAAAAATTAATATATTTTCACGTTAATATATTTCCTCTCTAAAAGTTGATCTGTTGAAGACTTGTTCTAACAAATGATTTGGAGTAGCGTATGCAGCTGTTCAAATATGTAGCCGAAACACCAAACTATCTTTTAATTAGTTGGCTAACAAATGTGCAAAAGGATTTTGTTACATTATCCATTTGACTTTTTTCACAATTTCCTTCGATAAACTTTTTATATGAATTTTTATGTAATATATATTGCACAACTCATTGTTTCTAGAAAAGTGAAATTCAAAATAACATGCATTATGTCATGGGCGGCTTTCCAGCCATGCCCCATGACCCTTTGGACGCGCCCCGTGGCGTCCTGGCAAGCTTCCCAACGCCCATCGCCACGGTCGGCCCCGTGGTCTCGGCAGCTCCAAGTGACAAGCGCGCATGTGCCTCTGTCGCCCCACCGATAGCTATCGCTAGCGCGCAGCCACAGGCAGATGCCAACAGCGCCGCGCGCGCAGACCCTGATGCTAAAGACAAAGTTGCTGCCAACGTACTTGTTTCTGCTTTGTAGAAGACTAAATCCTTTTCATTGTAAATATAGAGTAGTTTTACTGCATTTTCTTTAAGTGTGATTTTTCAACTTTTGTAGGTCTAGTCATGTAATTTTGGTTTATTTTTTTTAAGCATTATTAAGGGGGACCAAGCAATCAAACTTTCAAGCAAGCAAATAATTCTTTGTACTAGTGTCTCTCCCCCCGACACCGTATTGTTTTTCTGTAATAGCTTTCATTCAATGCAATCAAGCTTTCTTTCATTCTCAATTCTCTTTTCTGCTCTCTCTTTCAATTGATCACGACATTGATTTTTCCGTACGGCACTGACAATCTAGTCTAGCGTACGGAGGGAACCTCAGGTGGCGGACAGGAATCGCACTGACATCAGTTGCTTAGCCTTACGTCGCCCTTCCAAGGAACTTTAGGAAGGCGCCGCATAACAGTTGGTACAAGAGCCTAGGCTCGACATCGGACGAGGGATTACATTGCAATTACCATCATTTCTGACCATGGTGAATTATGGGGATCGCATTGCGACCCTTGAGGGAATGGTTGACACATTACGGCCCGTCGTGGAAATGGTGTCTGACCTAAAGACCAGCCTAGTGCAAAGGTTGGACGACCTGGACCGCAGACTGATCTAGGCCGAAGTTGACATAGAAAACATCAGTCGCGACTCTGAAGGAGACCGGCAAACGGCAGCCACAGAGGCAACCGAAATTTTTGGTAAATTTGAGGTCCTCCAACAGGAGCACGCCGAGGATTTAGCCAACAGGGCACAAGAGGCAGACGGGGTGACTGTCATGCAACAAACTATAGACAACTTGACAGGCCAGCTCAACGTTGTCAATGCTGCTTTACAAGGCCTGCTTCGAGGAGGTGGAAACCAAATCGGGGGTATTGTGAACCTCGCCCCTATGGCCCAAAAACTGAAAATTCCTAAGCCAAAGCCATACAGTGGAGCTCGGAATGCCAAAGAAGTGGAAAACTTCATCTTCAACATCGAACAATACTTCAATGTTGTGGGAGGCCTAGAAGAAGTTAAGAAGGTATCAACTGCTGCCATGTATCTTCAGGGTGATGCCAAACTTTGGTGGCGGGTGAAATACGAAGCCATCAAGGCTGGTGAAGATGCCCTTGAGACATGGGCAGAACTGAAGGCAGCCATACGCCTACAGTTCTTCCCCGAAAATGTTGAGTACAATGCTAGGAGAAAGCTACGGGAGCTCCGCCAGACCAAATCAGTGCGGGATTACGTGCGGGAATTCTCTGCGCTCATGCTGAACATCCACGACATAGGGGATAAAGACAAACTCTTTACCTTCCTGGAAGGGTTGATACCTTATGCCCGCATGGAGTTGCAAAGACAAAGGGTAGACACGTTACCTAAGGCAATCCAAGCAGCAGAGTGCCTTGGGGATTATCAAGTGGAAGCCCGGAAGGACAGGCCTCAACAGCCTGTCCGAGGAGGATACAAAGGAGGCCAGCGGAACACTGGTGGCCCTAGCAGAAGTGGAGGAGACCAGAGTGCAACCAAATCTAAGGCTCCCTCCTCAAGCAGTACTAGCGTTGTATCTAACAATAATGATCGGGGGAGGAAAACCCCCTTAGGATGTCGTCATTGCGGCAGACCACATTGGAATAATGAATGCCCACATGCACAGATGAACGCCCATCAAGCTTTTGAGGATGGGACAGATGACGATGCCGATGATGCGGACCAGACCGAACCAGTAGGTGCATTCAATGCCATTGTTGGCTCTATTTCTGAGCCCCTAGCGGGAACCAGTGCTGGTATCCGTAAGAAGAAGGACCTCTATCCAATCGCCAAGAAAGGAAAAAAGAAGGCGAACGAGAGGACTCCTCCTCATCAAGAGAGGACCTTAATGTTCGTTGACATGAAGGTAAATGGCAAGCCCATTCGGGCGATGATAGACACGGGTGCTACCCATAACTACTTAGCCTCGACTCAGGTGGAGCGCTTTGGCCTAGTTGTAGGAAAGGGCAAAGGTCATGTTAAGGCTATCAACTCACCACCTCAGCCAGTGGGTGGAATAGCCAAAGAAGTAATGGTGAAACTTGGCCCTTATGAAGGAAAGTCCACCCTGCGCGTGGTAATCATAGATGACTTCGAGTTGATAGTGGGGTTGAAATTCCTGAGACATACTAATACCATGCCCGCACTGTATGCAGACTTGCTACTGATGATGGGAGAAAATGGAGCTAATCCTTGCATTATTCCGTGCATTTCCATGAAGATGGCCGCCGAGAACATCTCGGCTTTGCAGTTGAAGAAGGGGGTAAAAAGACATGAACCCACGTTCCTGGCTACCCTCTGCATGGAAGATATAGAATGCTCCTCGGGTCCCATTCCTGCACACGTGAAGGAGTTGCTTCTGGAATTTGAAGACATCATGCCACAAGACATGCCAAAAGCGTATTCCGCCTAGGCGAACTGTGGACCATGAGATTGAGTTGGTGCCGGGTGCGAAGCCACCTGCCCGGGCACCGTACAGAATGTCACAACCCGAACTCACCGAGCTTCGGAGACAACTGGCGGAAATGCTAGACACAGGGATCATCGTATCCTCCAAGTCCCTATACGGGTCCCCTGTGCTATTCCAAAAGAAACATGATGGTAGTTTATGACTCTGCGTGGATTACCGGGCTCTAAACAAAATCACCGTAAAAAATAAGTACCCTATTCCGCTAATGGCAGACTTATTTGATAGACTGGGTGGTGCGACGGTATTCACCAAAATAGACCTGAGGACAGGTTATTGGCAAGTTCGGATTGCAGAGGGTGATGAGCACAAGACGACCTATGTGACAAGATATGGGTCGTACGACTTCCTGGTTATGCCCTTTGGCTTGACTAACGCGCCAGCCACATTTTGCACCTTGATGAGCCAAGTTTTCCGAGAATACATTGATGAATTCGTCGTGGTTTATTTGGATGACATTGTAGTATATAGCCAAACACTGGAAGAACACCTGAGCATTTGCGGAAGGTCCTAGCCCGATTACGGGAGCACGAATTATATGCGAAGCTATCCAAGTGCTCCTTTGCTTAGAAACAAATTGACTTCCTCGGACATGTCATCGAGGAAGGGCGGATCAAGATGGACCAGCAGAAGATTCAGGCCATCACAGAATGTCCGCCTCCTAAGGATATCTACGCCTTGAGGTCGTTCCTTGGCCTATGCAACTTCTATCGGCATTTTGTGAAAAGTTACTCCCTCATTGCGGTGCCGCTGACAGAACTTCTCAAGAAAGTCACACCGTGGGACTGGGGCCCCAAGGGGGCAGAGGCCTTCAACACATTGAAAATGGCTATGTCTAGTAGCCAGTCTTGGCCCTCCCTGACTTGGCCAAGCCATTCGAAGTGCAAACGGATGCCTCCGACTATGCACTTGGTGGAGTATTGCTACAAGAAGGGCATCCCGTAGCGTACGAGAGCTGGAAACTGAAGGATGCAGAGCGGCGCTATGCCGCCCATGAGAAAGAATTATTGGTTGTCGTTCATTGCTTACGCCTTTGGAGATATTATCTACTGGGAGCCCCATTCGTGGTCAAGACAGACAACGCAGCCGTTAGCCATTTCATGACCCAGCCAAAGCTGAATGGTCGATAGGCTAGGTGGCAGGAACTCCTAGCGGAATTTCACTTCAACCTGGAGTACCGAAGTGAGAAGACCAATCATGTTGCTGATGCACTCGGACGGAGAGTTGATCTAGCATCGGTGTGTGTACTCGCCGCCCTAAAGGGAAGCAAAGTAACCACCACCATAAAAGACCAGATACGGGATCTACTCATCAAGGATCCTACTGCATAGTATTTGATTGATTTGGTAGGACAAGGCAAGACTCGCCAGTTCTACACCGAAGATGGTTTCCTGAAAATGAAAGAGAACCGACTTTATGTTCCTAAAGGAGGAGATCTGTGAAGGGCTCTTCTGGCAGAATGCCACGATACTTTGTGGGCCGGTCATCCCAGTGAGTAACGCACCATAGCATTGCTTCGCCATGCATATTATTGGCCTCAAATGGTCGATGACGTCGCTCAGTATATGAAGACTTGTCTAGTATACCAGAAGGATAAGTCAGACCGCTTGACGCAGGCAGGGCTCTTGGAACCACTAGCTATCCCAAAAAGACCTTGGGAAAGCATTTCCCTGGACTTCATCACCAGATTGCCCAAGGTCGGAGATCTCACAACTATCTTGGTTGTGGTGGATCGGTTTTTCAAGTATGCTATCTTTATAGCAACCCCACAATATATATCAGCAGAAGATACAATTCGACTCTTCTTCTCTCATGTCGTCAAATATTGGGACCTACCTAATGACATTGTTAGTGATCGCGACTCACGCTTCACTAGCAATTTCTGGACCCAACTCTTTAAGTGTCTCGGGTCAAAATTGAGTCATAGCTCAAGTTTTCATCCACAATCTGATGGCCAGACGGAGCGATTCAGTGGCATGCTAGAGGAATATCTCCGGCACTTTGTGACCGGATCGCAGAAGAACTGGGTGAAGCTTCTGGATGCTGCTCAACTGTGTTTCAATTCACAAAAGAGCACAAGTACCAACAAAAGTGCTTTTGAAATTGTTACCGGATAGCAACCGCTACTCCCACACACAGTGAACGCACCAAACATCTCAAAATCTCCTCGGGCTGCTAGCTTCTCAAAAGAATGGAAGCAAAATTTGGAGATAGTGTGGAGCTATCTTGTCAAAGCCCAAAAGCGGATAAAGAGGCATGCTGATCAGAATTGCCGCTTTGTTGAATACCAAGTGGGAGACAAAGTGATGGTCAAAATCCCAAAGCGGTACTTGTTTGCAGAGGTCCATGACCCTCGCCTATTGCAAAAATATATTAGACCCTTGTCCATTGAAAGACGCATTGGGAAAGTTGCATACCGGGTGGATACCCCAGCTTGGTGGAAAATCCATCCTATTTTCCATGTCAGTCTACTGAAATATTTTCGGGAAGAAATTGAGGATCCTTCACGAAGCCAACTCACAATACCAAGTATTCGAGGTCCCAATTCAACTGGGAAAAGGCGTGCTGAAGCTATTCTTGATGATCGAGTGATTCACGCCTCAAGAAAAGATCACCAAGAGTTCTTGGTGAAATGACAGGGATGTAATGCAGAGGAGAATACTTGGGAGAGGGGAACAAACCTCAAAGCCTACAAGAGCCTGATTGATGATTACCTTGCAAGGAAGGCGCCGAGGACGTCGCCAACTCCGGTGGGGGAGAATGTCATGGGCGGCTTTCCAGCCATGCCCCATGACCCATTGGACGCGCCCCGTGGCGTCCTGGCAAGCTTCCCAACGCCCATCGCCACGGTTGGCCCCGTGGTCTCGGCAGCTCCAAGTGACAAGCGCGCATGTGCCTCTGTCGCCCCACCGATAGCCATCGCCAGCGCCCATCCATAGGCAGATGCCAACAGCGCCGTGTGCACAGACCCTGATGCTAAAGACAAAGTTGCTGTCAACGGACTTGTTTCTGCTTTATAGAAGACTAAGTCCTTTTCATTGTAAATATAGAGTAGTTTTACTGCATTTTCTTTAAATGGGATTTTTCAGCTTTTATAGGTCTAGTCATGTAACTTTGGTTTATTTTTTTTAAGCATTATTAAGGGGGACCAAGTAATCAAACTTTCAAGCAAGCAAACACGTCTCTGTACTGGTGTCTCTCCCTCCGATACCGTGTTGCTTTTTTGTAATAGCTTTCATTCAATGCAATCAAGCTTTCTTTCATTCTCAATTCTCTTTTCTGCTCTCTCTTTCAATTGATCACGACATTAGTTTTCCCATATGGCAATAACAATCTAGTCTAGCGCACGGAGGGGACCTCAGGTGGCGGACAACAATCGCACTGATATCGGTTGCTTAGCCTTACATCGCCCTTCTAAGGAACTTCAGGAAGGCGCCGCGTAACAATTATCATGATATATGTGAAACAAATAACGAAAGATCATGATATATTTGACCTTGTACTTTAAAAGAGTAAATTATTTTCAATCTAAAAGTATAAAAATGTGAACATCTTCAATTTCAAACTAACAATAGGTAGAAGATGCAAGTATCTCAAAGACTCAAACCATCTGAAAAAAAATTGCATCTAACTTTAACAAATTGATCGAGCAACAATAGGTAAAGGAACTACTACATAAGTCAATGGCAAAAATGGTAAAAAAGGTAGAAGTCTAAACCAAACAAGAAAGTATACATGCTGATGCTACCCAAAATCAATGCTTAGTAGCAGTCTTAGCCTTAATTGTAGGATTCTAATGAATCTTATTAATTACAACAATCTCAATCATAATTAGAATTTAATATTCCCTCCATTTTAAATTAGATGAGATAGTTTGACTGGACACAAAGTTTAAGAAAAAAAAACTTTTAAATAATGTGGTCCTAAAAGTTTAAGGTGCAAAAACTTTGTGGGACCATGACATTTGTTTGGGTATAAAAGCTTCTTATTAAGGGTAAAATAAAAAGTTTAAACCTAAATTATTTCCAAATATAAAAATATGTCATTTTTTTTAACGGATTAATAAGCAAAGTGTGTCATTTAAATTGAGATAGAGGGAATAAACTTTTAAGCTTTGCAATATGAAAATTAATGTTCTTGAAACTAAAGAGTTAATTCCTTGTTTTAAATTGAAAATTGATATATTGCCGATTTTTGGTCTTAGTTCATTATCAAAACGTTGAACATTAAAAACCAGTTTGAAATTATATGACTGAATTCTGCATATTCCATTTTGAATCATATATGAATGCGAAATATATATAACCATATTTATTAGAAGAAATATATTCGATTTTGGAATTTCTAAATACAATATTAGGACTTTCAACATAATTCAATTAACTAAAAGTTTATTAACCAAAATTTTAGTTAATACGCAGACCTTGCCCCTACTCTGAGGTAGAGAGGCTATTTCCGATAGATCCTCGGCTCCCTCCCTCCAAGAACTCTCCACATTGCTCTTGCTCTTGGGGTGACTCGAACTCACAAACTCTTGGTTGGAAGTGGAGGGTGCTCACCATTAGAGCAACCCACACTTGTTAGACTTTTAAAGTATTAAATATTAAAAAAATTAAATTACAATTTTATCCGATGTCATTAGAAACCAAAATTTAGAAAAAGTAATTGTTTAAAATTCGGAAGAACTAAAACGAGTGCGAAGCTTACGTGTCACTTGAGTTTGAGTCAAATAATGATTAAATTGCTTATAACAAAATAAAGAAAAGGAAAAACTTGAAGATAAAAACTTTTCTAAGATTCCTAATGTGTTTAAAATTTCTTTTCGTTTTTGCTTACCCGAATAGCCAATAAGTTTGGTAGAATTAGACTAAAAAAGATGTAAAATTTACGTTTAATTTGGATTTGGACAAAGCTAGAATTTTATTTTATTTAAGTTGAAGTCTAATAATGATTAAATCATTTCTAACAAAATAAAAAACGCAAAGACTTGAAAATAATTATGATTTCAAATGAGGAAAGAATTTAATAATCAAAATTTAGTAGATTTCAAATTCGTAAATATTAGGATAATAATTTAATTACGATTTTATCCAATGTAAAAATTATTTTTAAAGGGTAAAAAAAGCGAACGACATTTCGCTAAGTGACTTCGTGCTTTTAATATTATATAGATAGATATAGATGGATAAATAAACATTCATGTAATATGACTAGTTGCAGATGCACTCTTTGTATTTCAAAATTATACTTTTAAATCTCTTATACAATGTAAATTCTACACAAATATTAGTTTGTATAATATTTTTATTTTACATGAGTCTTATTATTTTGTTCTGAGTTTGGAATATCCGTAATTAGTTGCTTTATTGAAATAGAATAATTTAAAGAGAAATTAAAATTGCAAATAGAAAGCTCAATGCATTTAATTTCATAAATTTAAGAAAGAGAACAAACATTTTGTTAAAAATTGTTATTCAATTATTTGATTAAAAAAGAGAATAAGCATTTATGAAACGTGTATTTCACGTGAGACTATCTTTTTGTTAGCAATTTTTTTCTAGAAATAATAGTTTATTTTTATATTCGAACACAATTCACCTTTAGACTTGGCATTTTAATGACATGTTATTATAATTATAAAAATCTCATAGTATATTGATACCACAAGTTCAAATCAGATCAAATTGTGCACATTAATTCAAAACGGAGGCAGTGGCAATAAGTATGATTAAAAGACCAAACAATATGGTACTCAAATATCATTTGATAAAATGTAATTTTGTAAGTTATTATCTAACACTATGCAGGTGCGGTCCAACCTCATCGGAGGCCTAAAGCAAAATCTTAATAAGAGGCCTTAATATCTATATATGTATATAATTTAATGAACATCATTTTTTAAAAAAATAAACAAGTGAGGATGTGGAAATAAAAAAAATGAGAACTTAGTTTTTATAAAATACAGAAAATTAAATGAATTTAACGTTGATTGCATCACAACTGAAATGAGAGAACCCAGAAAACATAAATGACTCTTTTTTGTTAGTAAGTTCCTTTCTATATTTGGTAACAATTCAACTTTAGATTTTTCATTTTACCATTAATGAGATGATTTCTAGCCCAAAAACTTATATGATTTATTTAAGATTACAAGTTTCAAAAGCCTTCCTTTATTTCATAAAATCCATGTTCAGTCAAACACTTTCATATAAATTGGGACGGAGAGAGTATAATTTATGTAAGAAAAATAAATAATAAGTTAGATTATTAGATATAGTTACGTGACCAACTAATGAATAGAGAAATATAATTAAATAAAAAAGTAAAATAAGATTGACAAACAACTATTTTAGTTATATTAATTAGAGGAAGAAATCGAGTTATTAAAAATTAATATGACAATAAAGAAATAAATTTATCAATAATAAAAGATAATTATATAAATAATATACTATTATATATAAAAAAATATTAATAATTTTAAAGCCTAAAATAAGTGTTACACTTGATTTAGGGTTGGGCTGCGCTGGTACTATGTCATGACTCATGAGCAAGAAGGTACTAACAAAGTAATAAGATACGCTCTAGCAAAACATAGCAATTTTATTGGATAAAGTGCTAATGATATGATGACAATATTTACATTATTTATTACTAATAGTAGTAGTAGTAAAAATCAAGAGTGGTCACAAGTCACAACTGGGAGCTTCGTTGGCGAGAAGTGACGTGTTAGAATTTAATTTGTTGGAATGATCTGTTGAAATCCGAATCGACATAGAAAAGTCAATAGTCAAATCTCGTTACCTTTCCTCCTCTTTCCCATGTGCTTTCCTGTTACTCGACATCTCACTAGTATATATATGTCTCTCTAAATCAACCATCCTTTCTTGATTGCATCAAAATTTTCTCCAAAAGAAGAAAATATTAGTGCAAGATTCTCGTCCTAGAATGTGTGGAATATTTGCGTACTTGAATTACAATGTCACCAGAGAGAGACGGTACATTCTAGAAGTTCTGTTCAATGGGTTGAGGCGTTTAGAGTACAGAGGGTATGATTCAGCTGGAATTTCCATTGATTCTTCTGATTCTGATTCCCCTCCTCTTGTGTTTCGTCAAGAAGGCAATATTGAATCTCTTGTTAAGTCTGTCTACCAAGGTACAACCATAATTCAATTATTATGTTTTTGGGTTCGACCCTTTTAGATGCTGATTTATTTCATGCATTGATCCGGGTCCTCTTAATTTTTTTCTCCATTCATGGCAATTTCTTTTTTTGATGAAAGGTTTTAGCTTGCTGTGCTTAGGTTTTTTTACTGTTAATCGTCCGTGCTTGATCTGGGTATTTTTTCTTTTTCGTTTTAAATTTTCTGTTAATGGGTATTACTTTATGTGTTGGACGAGAAGAGAGTGAAATAGAAGCTATATGATACTTTCTTAAGGAAATGCTTTAAATTGCTGAGTTTAAGTTCGTAATTGTTTTAATTTGTTATCAGAAAAATAATATTATCACCTCTAAGTTATGATCAGTTTGATTATGATCCCGCGGATGGATACATTCTTCTAGGAGCAGGTGAGGTTAAGTATGTGATTGTGCTGTGCTATAAGGTATTGAAAGTAAGAAGTACAGTTGCTGAGAGATGGTGAAGTAGTTGGACGAATGATAGGAATAATGATCTTGAGTAGGATGGTTGCAAATCTAAGTGCTGCATCTGCAAGATAACTCAAGTATTGGCTACAAGAATGATTTTACGTAGAAGCCCCG
The DNA here is from genome assembly GCF_000390325.3 of Nicotiana tomentosiformis. NCBI lineage: Eukaryota > Viridiplantae > Streptophyta > Magnoliopsida > Solanales > Solanaceae > Nicotiana > Nicotiana tomentosiformis. The sequence goes on along the minus strand of NC_090812.1, from coordinate 88,183,679 downwards.
GAGCTTTGGTTCAATGGTAAAGAAGTAATGCGCGGGATGTGCAGTAGGCTCACGTCACGATTTTCTAACTAAAGCTTGGTATTTAAGTGGGAGGAGGGCAGAGCAGTGGGTCGAGACTCCCCCAAGTTTTGTACCTGTGTGCCAAATAGGGACGGACCAGCTAACTCATAGGGGATTTCTCGGTTATCCAAAAATAAAGGACCTAGGAGGAAATTGTCCTTTTATGACATCCAAATGTTTATACACTCTCTGAAATGTTTCTTGTTTGAGTCTGCCTTTACACACTCACATTCCCAGTGATTGAGTATGATTTTGTGACCCTAACACTGAGTTCACTTGCTCAGATGTTGCTGCTACAGATTTGAATCTGGAAGAATCATTTTCTGTTCATGCTGGAATATCACACACTCGGTGGGCCACACATGGGGAGCCTGCTCCTAGGAATAGTCATCCTCAGAGTTCTGATGCTGGAAATGAGTTTTTGGTTGTTCACAATGGTGTTATCACCAATTACGAGGTTCCTGCGACTCTTTCATCCTTGGTTTCTTTACATTCTGTTATTAGTTCAGTTGCTTATTTGTTACTCTCATTTTCTGAGGCCGAGTCCTGCTCTGGATGGTTAACTTGTGGTTCCTATTTTTTTCCTATTCAGTAGAATGGTGTGTCAAATAATAATTATTTGCTTATTCTGCATCTGTAAGATTATTAGTTATAACTGGTTTACTGTTTTTGCTATGTGTCCCATATTCTTAGTAATTAACTCGCTTTTTAGAATTTGGTGGTTCTGTTTGAATCCTGAAAGATTCTTTTGAAAGTAAAAATTAGAGGGAACTATATCCAAGTTGACTAATGTATTTTCGCCTTGAATTTCTTTGTGTGCTGACCTTATCTTAATCTAGCACAACTTAGTTAGCATTTTCTTGTAAAATCATTTGCTGCTGAATTTTAGAACTGTCATGTTGAACATTTGAAAGTACCAAACTCTATGAAAGTATGAAGTCGTAAGATGCATTACTTATCAAAAACAAAATACAAAAGAAAAAATGAAGTAGGCAACTACCCGTTCTTGATAATTTCAAATTATTGGATGGTGATGGTAGAAGTTTGTATACCTTTCCTTTCTGCATCATCTGAATTTAGTTGGTAGGAGAGAAACTGCTGATACATGCAAGTATGGGATATCCCTCGTTATGTTCAGAACATAGTTGGAAGGAAAGAAGAACATGCTAATTTCTGCTAGTGCAGAATATCCCTTGTAGATCATGGCGTCATGCAGTTATTGCTCAGAGAAATATGCACTAGGTGGATATACTCTGGCATTATCCCAGGTCCTTAGTTAATTTACGTTGCCCCTTTTCCCACTCTGGTTTGGTGGTGAAGGCCATGATACCATTAATTACCTTTCCTTAATTTGGAAAGTCTGTCCAGATTAGTCATGTAAGCCTTATTATTGCCGAGGTATACTCCTTGTATACGGGCATGTTTTGCCCCTTTCTAATAAAATTTGTTACCTTATCTAAAAAATTATTGCGGAGGAGCTCTATTATCCATACTAAACCAACTGATGACAGCTGCAGAGGAAGAATAGTTACGGTATTGCATTGCCTGATCTTTCCTGGACCTTACTGCTGTTAGTTTACAGGAGTTGTGCAAGAAACTGGACTTCTTAGAGTGGTTTCAGTATATAACCACAGCCTGAGAAGTCTCTGGATCATGGTGCTAAGGATTCTTACCAGATGGAGAATCAGCTATGACTTATTAGTGTGTTAACTACAGTGTTCCATTTGTTTCCACCCGGACCTAATTATTTTCTTTCACGGTCTGGGGATTTGCCCGCAATGTTTTTGGCTGCTATTTTCTGTCTATTGTGGAAAACTTTGTTTTCGAAGAACTCCATGTTTCCTTTCAATGAGCCGCGATGCATTTATTTTTCATCTTAAATGAGAAATGAGTTTGGACTTGAAAGATTTATGCTGTAACATTTCTGGAAAATATATCAATTTGGTTACTTGAAGTGCTCTCTTATTTGATTTAGTATGTTGTTTCGAAGTTTCACTTTTCTTTTTTTTGATTTTTTGTATGCAACTGCGAAGTCCTAAAATTAAATAACTAATGACCTTCGGTTATGTTATACCTCAGTCATTTTCGTTCTCTTATGCATATAGGTATTTCTTGATCACTTTTATGTGCACTTGTTCCTTTTGTATTATGCGCTTATGCATTTTGCGGTCTTTTGATTCTCCAGGTGTTGAAAGAGACCCTTCTCCGACATGGTTTCACCTTTGACTCTGAAACAGACACGGAAGTAATTCCAAAGCTTGCGAAGTTTGTCTTTGATAAAGCTAATGAAGAAGGTAAGTAAAGTTACATCCAGTTGACTTTTTGGAATACATGCTTTCAACACTTCTCAGCTAGTCCTTCTTTTTCCTTCTGCTCCCTTGACCATGAAATCTGGGAATAGCATGACCATCATTGTTGTGTTCGCTGGGTTTGTAGTGTTTGCTTTAAAGCACATTTCTCTCAAGATATTTTTAAATGTAGTTTTGACGCAGATCATTAGCAACCTGCTTTGATCTGCCTAGCGGTGATGATATGCAAAGGAATCTCCAGCTAGGCAGTTACAGAACTAGGATGTAGAGCAAGAATATTTTAGGAGAGATTATTTGGAAGTCCAAAAGATCAAAGGCAGCTAAAGTCCTGGAATCAGAAAGTATATGAAAGGAGAATAGTCCATGGAATTATTAATGCAGCCACTGTTTATGGCTAAGGGCTAACCCTATTGATCTAATACTGAAGTAAAGATACACCACACAGTGACTTACACAACTTAGATATCATTGCCTTAAAAATTAAATATTGATAATATTAGTTTGACTCCCAAAGAAAGAGTGATAAGTTATTTAATTGGTTCTCCTATTTTTATAAATTAATAAATGGGTTCTGCTGTTTCCTTTCGCAATTAGTTTTTATAGCATCAAGTTGCAAGTAGCAAATTTTAACTCTTGAATGTACTATCTTTATTCTTGGGTGTTTTTTCTCTCTTGCAAGATGGGTCAATTTACTTCCGTGTGGTACCTCTCTAAAGTAATCTCTATATTTGAGTCTTTTTTCTTACCTCCTCATTAGCCAAAACTTTTCCTAGCTATGGAATAGGTTTCGTCATAGAGAGATCTTGCAATGTGCGATTGATTTAGTTATTAACTCTTTCTGCCCCAAATTTTACTTGGCTTCATCTTCTTTTTAGAAGGGAAGCCTTGGAGCAACGGTCGAATTGATAGGTCACGGGTTCGAGCCGTGGAATCAGCCAAGCATCAGGGTAGGCTGCCTATATAACACCTCATTGGGGTGCAGCCCTTCCGCGGACCCTGCATGAACGCGGGATGCTTTGTGCACAGCCTCTCTACCTTCATAAGGTAGGGGTAAGGTCTGCGTACACACTACCCTTCCCAGACCCCACCTGTGGGATTTCACTGGGTTTGTTGTTGTTGTTGTTGTATGAAGCATAAAATAGTTTCAGTAGAATAACTGTTAGACTGTCATCTCAGGTGACCAGAGCGTGACATTCAGTCAAGTTGTGCTTGAGGTAATAAGGCATCTGGAAGGAGCCTATGCCCTCATATTTAAAAGTCGACATTACCCAAATGAATTGATTGCTTGCAAGCGTGGTAGTCCACTTCTTCTTGGTGTAAAAGTAAGTTAACCTGTACTTTGGATGAATCTGATATGAACATCCTTTAAATCTTTAGATTCCCTTTAATAGACTTTCTGTTTACAAGAAAGATGCATTATTCTTTGCTTGTCGAATCATTAACGGCTTGGCTCTTGTGTCTTTTACACAGCCATTACCCTCTTATTTTGTTCAACCATGAAGGAAATGTTAAATTTCTTTCGGTTATCACATAAAAATACAGTCTAATCTGATTTGCACAAGTCTGTTTTTAGCTTTGTACCAGTCCCACATATTACCAGAAGAAATCCAGTTTATCACCTCTCCTACCTTTTAACCACAGGACTGCAAGAATGGTGTGTGACTATTCAATAATAAAAAAGAATTAACATCATCCAGTAGTATAAAAATACTTATATCAACTTTTGTATGTACAAACTGGTATCCAGGTTTGATTTATCTAAGATTAGGCTATCATCCTATTGTTCCATAACGTAGGTCTGTATTGGATTAGGATTTTACATTCATATAGGGATGGATTTTCACCTAAATGGTCACCAGAAGAAATTTACTTGACTGTGCAATCCATAGGTTCCCAAGTTAACAAGTGTCTAAAATTCTTTGATTCCAGGACTTAGAAGAAGAGACCTCCGCAGAATCATCATTTAGTGATGCTAAATTTCCTTCAAGCAATGGGCAACCGAAGGAATTATTCTTGTCCAGTGATGCTAATGCTTTGGTTGAACATACCAAAAAGGTCTTGGTAATTGAGGATGGTGAAGTTGTTCACATCAAGGTACTCCCTTATTGCTAATTTCTCCATACGAATATACTGATCAAAATTTGTTTTATTTCTCGATATGAAGCTATCTGTCATTAGAAATGGAGTACATGACTACTAAGCGAACTGTAAATACTCTCTCCTTCTAACTTGAGCAGCTTTCTCTTTAGTAATATAGCACCTCTTCATTCTGATGACCATACACGCTTAATCTTTGTTGGTTCTTCGAAGATGCAGATGAAACTGTCATTATTTAGAAGGTTCTTTTCTATTTAATATTATTGTTGTTGTAATCTCTTCTGTAAATTACACCCTTCTTCATGGATCTCATTTACAAGGCTGCATGATTCTCTCTCTCTCTCTCTCTCTCTCTCTCTCTCTCTCTCTCTCTCTCTCTCTGTTTTCTTCTTTTGTTATCCCAGATAAAAATGGGATTTACTTGAACTTGTTACACAAATTATAGTCAGATTTTTTGACTTGTATGGAGTGGGTTGGTGACGACATTATGTGGACCCTTTTCTTTAGTTTTTAACGAATTTCATATGGGTATTGTGTTGCGCTCCTCCAAAACACACTTAAAACTTGTTAGAAGCTAGAGACACATGCTCGATACTTACCCGTAATCGCACCAGCAAAAAGCTGGTTGTACATGTACTGGAGATGTATGGGTGTCTGAGTTCATGTAACATAGATTTTGATGCTTCATTTAGAGCGTCATGGGGAAAGGATTGTGTTATTAGACCAATACTGCTGGAATTAAGAGTTATGGGGAGGCAAGGAGCATCTTATTGGTTTGTGTGATGAGGTAGGATAATGATGCAGAATCTTCTTTATGATTTCTGCACCAAGAACTATTTAACTTGAAGGGAAAAGCTCCTTCGAGGACTAAATTTTATACAGATGAAAGAGAGGGAGCAATGGCTAAATTGGGGTTGATAACTTAGGAGAAAAATGGTATTTTGAAGCTGTTTCGGGACTTGGACGGATTGTAATGAATTGCATAAACAGTGAATTTTAGCAGAGAATATGAGGTAAGATAAGCAGAAAGCTACAGAAGATCATCACTTAACAACAAAACCTACTCCCCAATTCCAATCTAGTTTGGTGTTGGCTATATAATCCTTGATATCCATTCCACTCAATTTGACCCCATTTCATTCTAATTGTAATATTTTCTCTTAGATCAAATTTCAGAGCTCCCTAAATTTGGTTGCTGAAAGTTCGTAGCAGATACCAAATTGAAGTGGTTTAACGATTTTCCCCCTTTTCCTTCTCTTTATTTTATTTTTTATCATCATATGTATCACCTTTTAGCCCCATAAGACAAATGAAGGTTAAATGGACTACACGGGATTGTGGTGTCTAAATTCCCTCAATTCATAGATTAGGGGAAGTCTTTTAGGAGAAAAACATGATAGATGTAACTCATATAATTGAAACAGAATGGCGGAAATGGAGTTCTAGAGGAGTGTTATACGATACTATATAATAGTTGAGAGAGTAATCATGAATTTACTATGGAAATTCCAAGTGAAATGTAAGTCTATGGGAGTAATATGGAATTTCTATGGTTCAATACATCCAGAATATGAATTTACTAGAAATGTGGATGTTAAGATTGCGCAGTCATAAAAGATTGAATAAGATGTGGTAATCAGGGTTTGTGAGCATTTGATGCATTATGATACTTAAAGTGGGGCAACAATTGGGAAGCACATTCATGACCTGGTGAACAGTGGCGGAGGCATGATTTCTGCTAAGGGAGGTTCAAAAAAGAAAAAGTTAAGAAAATTAAAAGAAACTATAGTCGGTAGGAATTGAACTAGCGACCTCACAAAGGTTTTGGACCCCCTTGACCACTGAGCTATGCTTTTGAGCTGTGTCAAGGGGATTCAAAATATAATATATAGAGGTACAAAACGGATTTTGCCTTATATATACAATGTAATTTTACCAGCGAAGGGGGTTCGTGTGAACCCCCTTCCGCCATCCTAAATCCGCCCCTGCTGGTGAAGCTCACGTGGTGTTTAGGGCCACAATTTTCCATCTAGAACATGGGTTCAGTGGGTTTAGACAAGCTATTGGAATCTATGGCTAATATCTATGTAGATTGTTGCAGCATGTGTGGGAATCTTCATCAAATATTTTACAAGCAAGCCCTCTTCCACATTGCCATGAAGGGCCTAAATGCATTTTGAATGGCCGAGGCATTTAATCATCAATCTATAACATGCACATGACCTTTTCTTCCCTCTTCTTCGTTTTTAGAGTGGGCTTCTATAATTTTTGCTTTCTGATGAATCAGGACGGAGGTGTGTCAATTTACAAATTTGACCAGGCTAAGAATAATCATGGTGGTACTCTTAGTAGACCTGCTTCTGTTCAGCGTGCCTTATCCATTTTGGAAATGGAGGTAGAGCAGATAAACAAAGGAAAATATGAGCACTACATGCAAAAAGAAATTCATGAGCAACCAGAATCTCTAACTACTACTATGCGAGGGAGACTTATACGTGGAGGATCATGTAAATCAAAGACTGTGCTTTTGGGGGGCCTGAAGGATCACCTCAAAACCATAAGAAGAAGCAGGAGAATTCTTTTTATTGGGTGTGGCACTAGTTACAATGCAGCTCTTGCTGCAAGATCCATTTTGGAAGAGCTTTCTGGTTAGTTGTTTAAACTTCTAATAAAGTTGTTTTGATCTCTATAGCGACGGACAAAAGGTAGATCCTAGAGTAGCTTTGGTCTCACTAGTTTTATTTCTCTAATTTAGGTATTCCTGTAACCATGGAGGTTGCCAGTGATTTAGTGGACAGACAAGGGCCTATATATAGAGAAGATACAGCTGTCTTTGTTAGTCAATCAGGAGAAACTGCTGACACTTTGCTTGCATTAGAGTATGCTCTGGAAAACGGCGCATTATGTGTTGGCATTACAAATACTGTTGGTAGCGCAATTGCTAGGCACACTCACTGTGGTGTTCACATAAATGCGGGCTGTGAGATTGGAGTTGCAAGTACTAAGGTAGGTACTCATGGTTTCTTGAATTTTATTGGTCACCTTTAGTGTTGGCTTCTCAATTACCTCCTTGATCAACAGGCATACACGAGCCAAATTGTTGTGATGGCCATGTTGGCACTTGCAATTGGAGGTGATACACTCTCAAATCAAGCAAGAAGAGAAGCAATAATTGATGGTCTATTTGACTTGCCAAGTAAGTTATCATTTGGTGCTAACATTGTTGTTTCTATTTGTCCCTAAATGTCATGGGATGCTGATTGTTCTAGTATGTCCTTTTTTTGGCTATGTTATACATGAATTTCAGGCAAAGTGAAAGAGGTGCTCAAGCTTGATGAAGAAATGAAGGATCTTGCTAAACTGCTAATTGCTGAGCAATCACTTCTTGTTTTTGGAAGAGGTTACAACTATGCAACAGCTCTTGAAGGTGCTTTGAAGGTAAAGGAGGTGGCACTCATGCACAGTGAAGGAATACTTGCTGGAGAGATGAAACATGGTCCCTTGGCTTTGGTTGATGAAAATCTCCCTATTGTAGTAATCGCCACCCGTGATGCTTGTTTTAGGTTAGTCTTTAATTAATAAAGAGTTTCATGACCGTGAATGCCAGTCTTTTAAAATTAGGTTGGTGTGCAGCAAACAACAATCAGTCATTCAACAACTTCATGCACGGAAAGGTCGACTGATAGTGATGTGCACAGAAGGAGATGCAGCATCTGTTTCTGTTGGTGGATCATGTCGAGTAATTGAAGTTCCACAGGTTGCGGACTGTTTGCAGCCCGTAATCAATGTAGTTCCATTACAGGTAACGTTTCTACTCTGCTTAGGCTCATAATTCAGTGAAATAAAAACTTCTAGTGACTATTGGTTGGCAACTATACGGTATTGGCATTCTTTTTAGCCAAAAACATTTTTGTTGCGAATACATGTACTGTTTCTACCTAGCCCTTTCTGTGTAGAATTTATTTTATCTTGGATCTGCCTGTGCATTTGGGTAAGTTTGTGGAAAAAGTGGGATTCTGGAAAATGTTTGTTTCCTCATGATACAAAAGCTATTGCAGACCCAAAATTAATAAATATAATGGGCAAACTCTCTAACAATTAATGCTTTTAATTGAGGCCGTTCACACAATTTAACAGAGCAGATAGAGGATGTTTGGGGTCTTGCCACCATCATTTACGAAATATTTCCACCCGCTTGGCCTAAGAATCAAGCAGTGACGTAAGGGACTTGTTGCAGACCTAGAATAGATAATTATGAGCCCATTTGGCTTAGCTGATTTAAATTAGCTAATAAGCATCAAGTGCTTAAAAGCACTTTTAAATGCTGAAGCTGATTTACTAAATAAGTAGTTTTGTGTTTGGATAAAAGTACTGAAACTGATAATAAGTTGTTGCAATATTTGAGGAAAAAAATGCAGATAAGCACTTTTTATGTTAAATTGACTTAAATGCCCTAAAGTTGTTAACACTAATAAGGGCATGATGATTACAAGATTTTATATTCTACCGTGATTCAAATACAAAATAATTTTAATGATTCAAATACAAAATAATTTTATGTCTCAATTTATTTCTAATACGAGATTTATTAGATGAAACTATTTTATGATAAACTAAAATAAAATCTTGAACCAACAAATTTCTTGGTTTTCATAACCAGATTTTGGTACTTAATGCATTTAAAGAACATTTGTAAACAGTTACGAGGAAAATATGTGTTTCTTATGATGAGAATATAATGATGAAACCATCCATAACTATTGATGCAAAGAAAATTGCCAGCGATGGATATCTTCATCTCGTTCGCCGATCTCCTTGTTGGAAGTAGTATAATAATATTAGGGATAGAATAGTAAAAGTTTTGGTCAAACCTAAAGTGCTTATTAGCTCAAATTTGATAAGTTGGGGGTGACCAACTTATGACTTATTTTGGCTTATAAGCACTTGACTTATAAGTACTTTTAATTTTACCAAACACGTAAATAAGCTGAAAATGACTTATAAGCCAGTTTGACCAGCTTATAAGCTTAGCCAAACATCCTCTATGTCAACTCTCTAATAGCTTAAGCTTTTAGATGTGTTTGTTCACACAATTTAGTATAAGCTAAAGCTGCCTGCAATTCCCTTAAAGAGGGGCAGACCGGTGCACAAAGCATCCCGCATTCGCGCAGGGTCTGAGGAAGAGCCGCAACCCATTTGGATGTGATGTAGGCAGCCTACCCTGACGCAAGCATCAGTGGTTGATTCCACAGCTCGAACCCGTGACCTATAGATCATAGGGAGACAACTTTATTGTTGCTCCAAAGCTGCATTTCCCTGTGTAATCGTGGAAATTAAACTGTTGGCATTATATGGCTTGACATGCATCTCCTAGCTGGATTAGTAGATTGTACACAAATCTACTTCCTCGCCAGGGATGGGGGTATCAGGATTCTGTGTACCAATATGTCTGCTCTTTCATAAGTTTTTGGACTGCATCCGTGAACTGGATTACCCAACATTTCAGTAGACAAAATGTAAGGCATTTTGGTGTTGTCTGATAAATCTTTTAGCCAGACGTGCAAATGAACTCTGCATCTTTTCGTTCATTTGGCATAAAGATTTCCAGCCTTGTTGGCCTCTAGTTGGCCTGGAATATAACAGGAATACGATTTGAAAACTAGAAGTATGTCAATCTTTTGTTAACATTTTTCAATGTGAATCAAATATAAATTAACAAATAGGGTTATGGAGCAACGTCATGTTTTGTTTATTCGTTCGTAACATAAGTTTCCTATTCTTTTGATGGCCGGGTGATGATTTTCATTAATGCATATAACTTGCGGTATGGTTGCCTCTTATTTTACATGTTCAATCTGTGGCACTCCTGGGACATCTTTTATTAGGTTACTCTAGTCCTATTTTCAATGACTAAAATGATGCATGTTTGTTAAATGTCATTTTCCAACAAACAAAAGCAAAACTACCTCTATGTGCCTCAGCCACTGAATAAAATGAAAAGAACACTATATGGCCATAATGACTGGTTCAAGATGCAAGCTAAAGATGTGTATATCCAGATACACCTTTAAATTAAGACCATAAATTTGAAGTCCTTAAAGTGGGGTTCGTTTGGTTGCCTATTACATTATTTTAGCCTAAAAAGAAAATAGTAAGTGTGCAGTAAAGTCAGATACTTATCTACCGTGTAAAGTTGAGTATTCATTCAATTGGAAATAGCATCTGTCTGAGTTATGTAGTAGTTTGAATTTCTTTTGTGTTGGTTTGATCACATCTCCAATGATTCAAACCATGAGAACTTATCAGGTCCCTTCAATATAAACACTAAAGCGCTTGTTAGCAAATTATATAGCAGGACCGAAACTAAGGTGCCAAGATCATAAATTTTCCACTTTGTGGTTTCTATTGTTCTAATACTATGTGTATTATTTTGCTACACTTGATTGGCAGCTGTACAAATTTTGCTCTCATCTCTTTCCTCTCTCTCTGTGTCTCTCTCTCTCTCTCTCTCTGCTAATCCTCTACTTGCTCTGATTTCTACCTTTAAACCACTGAACGCCATAAATAGGCAAAATTTCTCTCAATCTTTATCGTTTACTTGGTCACAGCTTCATATCATGTAAATTTGTGTTATTTTGTGAAAGCCTGCTAGGGGCCAAGAACCACTTAAGATCATATGCAATATGATAGACTGGCATAGCGTATACCATAACATGCATTTTTCATCTTCTTCTAAGTTCAACGCCCTCACCGCCTCCTTTTTTCCCCCTCACTTCCCTTCACTCGATGCATTGATCATTTAGTGGCCTAGCAGAATTCGCTGGGATGTTGGTAAATTAAGTGAAATTTCATGAATCATGACAGTTGCTGCGCAGCAGCTTTTCTTTTGCTCCAGTAATATGCAGACTGTAAGCTTAATTTCTGTTTGAGGTTTTACAGCCAGCTTACTTGTTCTCTTGTGTTTGTCGTCTTTGTCCTGCGCAGTTATTATCCTATCATCTGACTGTACTGCGTGGATACAATGTTGATCAACCTCGCAATCTTGCCAAAAGTGTCACAACACAGTGAGCTAACCATTTTCATAGTCTTGAGCTATGTTCAACCTCTACCACTTGATGACAACAATTAGTTCTACTAATACAGCTTTTGACTCCTACTGGCCGCATTGACCCGAACAATATATTCAATTCACTTTGTAACATCTAGGTTCTGTTTGCTGGGTAACATATTTAATATAGCGGTGTTTTCTTATTAGTGATTGGTTATATAGTTGAGCTATTCTCTTGTAAACTAAGAACTATTGAAGGAGGATAGATGAAGATCATTTGGAGCAAGTCGAGAGATATTGCATTTCAGGAAGAGTACTCTGTGATGTTCAAAGTTTGCAGTGAATTATCGGTAGTGTATTTCTAGTGGTGGTTGGTCCATTAATGGCTATTTTAATTGAGTCAACAACTCCGTATTGGTCCATTAATTAATGGCTATACTATAGTGTCCTCCTGGTTTTCTATTAACCTTTCCCAAATAAGATATTGATTGTTTAACATTCCAATTGAAAATCTTCTTTTAAGAGTACGAAATGCATAATTGAGTGATGTCATTTTGTATCGTTCTCTTAAAATATATCGTATAATGACCTAACTTTCCCTCTGAAAATTTGGTTTGTTGATTCTATATTCTGAATCCATTTCTTAATTAGCTAGATGGACCAATTATTTTTCTTCCTCTTCTATTGTAAAAGCCAAACACACTCCAGTCGAATATTCCTTGCTTCCTTTTATAGTGTCCAAACATTAGAAGCTTGCTCATTTTTTTTTTATTTTTTTTTTGAGGAAAAACAAAAATTATACAGAGTGTCAATAATAATGAGTTAATAATCGTCGCATCCCGCCCCACGCCACTACCTTTCGTTACATTATTGATATATTTCGTTACATCACGCCACTACCAAGTAAATCTATAGAAACTTGGACATATAGAAATAAATTATCTAACTTTTCCTTTTCCCTCCAACCGAACCCAAATCATGATTTCTCATGTTTTCATTTTAACTTCGGGGACCGTTAGGCCATACCTTAAAGCATATAATATCAGAAAAAAGAACTTAGAAATATTTGGAGAAAGTGGAGAAAAAAATAAAAGGATAGAAAAAGTAAACCTAAGTTTCTGTCTCTACTACGAATTCTAAAATTTTCTCATTTAATGTTTAAATCCCTTCAGGTAACAATGAAATAAGAGAGAAAAAAAGAAATCCATGTAGCTCATCCGCTTGCCTAGTTAAGGATTTCAAGATTTTATTGTTCTTTACCTAGGAATTGTAATTGAGTTCTGTCATATTCTCTTTTCAAATCTTTCAATTCTCATTTGATTGAGACTCCAAATCAAAAATGCTTATTAAAATCATCGTCAGATTATATATATTATCCAGAAGCAAAAGGAGCACATGCTGACAGAATTATATACACTTAAAATATGAGGTATATGATGATGGAGGAAACCGTGAAAGCAGCATCCTTGATTATCTACTGACTTTTGCTTTTCTTTAGAAAATTATATTTGACTTAAAATCACAATGTCTCAGCAGATCATAAAAGTTTAGATTAAAGAACAAACAATTAAGAAATAAAAAAGTAAACATTGAATTAAATTATTAAATGGATAAGTGGGGCCATAATAGACTGATTGACATAAAGGGTCTTTTCAAGCACGGGTGGATGTAGTTTGTTAATATTGTTCAATTGAATCCGTAACAGAATAAAAAATTTATATGTAAAAATAATAGATATGAATCCATAACTTTAAAAATATAATGAGTCAAATACCAAAACACTCATAGAATTTAAATTTTGGATCCGCATATGTTTCCAAGCACACATCCATACAAACTGATTATATTAATTGGTACAGTTCACTTTTATAATAGCCGCCTATGTTTACTACATTGATTGCTAAAGGGACCTCATATGCTTAATCCTATAAAGTCAATTGAATGTTTGGTGGTTTAAGTGCAGTGTGTAGTGAGTGAACATGGGATCTAGAATGGGCTTACCTTATTGTCTTCATCTTCTCTTGCTATCATGGTTTCTTTCTGCCCATGTCTTCTGTTTCTTAGCCATAGCACAAAGATCCACTTACATAGTTCACCTGGACAAGTCGTTGATGCCTAATATCTTTGCTGATTACCATCATTGGCATTCTTCCACTATTGATTCCATTAAAGCTGCAGTTCCTTCATCAGTGGATAGATTCCACTCTGCTCCAAAACTTGTTTACTCTTATGACAATGTATTTCATGGCTTCAGTGCTGTTTTGTCCAAAGATGAACTTGAAGCTTTGAAGAAGTTACCAGGTTTCGTTTCAGCTTACAAAGATAGAACTGTGGAACCTCACACTACCTATACATCTGATTTCCTCAAGCTCAATCCTTCATCTGGGCTATGGCCTGCTTCTGGTTTAGGCCAAGATGTGATCATTGGTGTTCTTGATGGTGGCATCTGGCCGGAATCTGAAAGCTTTCGAGATGATGGTATGCCTGAAATCCCCAAAAGGTGGAAAGGAATTTGCAAACCCGGCACACAGTTTAACACTTCATTGTGCAACAGAAAACTTATTGGGGCTAATTACTTTAATAGGGGAATTTTGGCTAATGATCCATCTGTGAACATTTCCATGAATTCTGCCAGGGATACTGATGGTCACGGCTCACATTGCGCTTCCATTGCTGCTGGGAACTTTGCAAAAGGTGTTTCCCATTTTGGATATGCAGCAGGAACAGCAAGAGGAGTTGCGCCACGAGCTAGGCTAGCTGTGTACAAGTTTAGCTTTAACGAAGGAACCTTTACTTCAGATTTAATTGCTGCTATGGACCAAGCTGTTGCAGACGGTGTTGACATGATATCCATTTCTTATGGGTACCGTTTCATTCCCTTGTATGAAGATGCTATATCAATTGCTTCTTTTGGAGCTATGATGAAGGGAGTGCTAGTTTCTGCTTCAGCTGGAAATCGAGGTCCAAGCATGGGAAGTTTAGGCAACGGATCTCCATGGATCTTGTGTGTGGCATCAGGATACACCGACCGAACATTTGCAGGAACTTTGACTTTGGGCAATGGCTTACAAATTAGGGGTTGGAGCTTGTTTCCTGCAAGAGCCTTTGTCAGGGATTCACTGGTGATTTACAACAAGACTCTAGCCGCTTGCAATTCAGACGAGTTGTTATTACAAGTACCTGACCCCGAACGTACCATCATCATCTGCGATGATAGTAATGGCAATAATTGGGATTTGTCCAGTCAGTTTTTTTACGTAACTCGAGCAAGACTTCGGGCAGGCATCTTTATCTCTCAGGATCCAGGAGTATTCAGGTCTGCTTCTTTTTCCTACCCGGGAGTTGTGATTGACAAAAAGGAAGGGAAGCAAGTCATCAATTACGTTAAAAGTAGTGTTTCTCCCACGGCCACCATCACGTTCCAAGAAACGTATGTGGATGGAGAAAGACCAGCCCCAGTTCTTGCTGGAAGCTCAGCACGAGGGCCCTCCAGAAGCTACTTGGGAATCGCAAAGCCAGACATTATGGCACCAGGGGTACTGATTCTTGCAGCTGTCCCTCCTAATCTCTTTTCAGAAAGCATTGGGACAAATATAGGATTATCTACTGATTACGAGCTTAAATCAGGCACATCCATGGCTGCACCACATGCTGCTGGAATTGCAGCAATGCTAAAAGGGGCACATCCTGAATGGAGTCCTTCAGCTATTCGCTCCGCCATGATGACCACAGCAAACCATTTGGATAATACTCAAAAACCTATTAGAGAGGACGATGGCATGGTAGCCACGCCGCTAGACATGGGAGCAGGGCATGTTAATCCGAACAGAGCTCTTGATCCCGGCCTAGTATATGATGCTACTCCGCAAGATTACATAAATCTTATATGCTCAATGAATTTCACAGAAGAGCAATTTAAAACTTTTGCAAGATCGTCAGCCAATTACAACAACTGCTCAAGTCCATCTGCTGATCTCAATTATCCATCATTCATTGCCTTGTATCCGTTCAGTCTCGAGGGAAACTTCACCTGGTTGAAGCAGAAATTCAGGAGGACCCTTACAAATGTTGGTAAAGGTGGAACAACTTATAAAGTAAAGATAGAAACTCCAAAGAATTCCACAGTTTCAGTGTCTCCAAAAACTCTGGTGTTCAAGAAGAAAAATGAGAAACAAAGTTATACTTTGACAATTCGGTATATAGGTGACGAGAATCAGAGTAGAAATGTTGGGTCTATCACTTGGGTTGAAGAGAATGGGAACCATTCAGTAAGAAGTCCTATAGTGATAACTCGTATAATTGCGGTCTGGGGTTCAGATGATTAGGAGCATTAGATTATGTGTACTGAATGAAAAAGTGCTTGTATCCACACGACATTGGAATAATTTATGTTTACACTAGAAACAACTTTTAAGCGTTGAAACGCCCCAACATCGCTGATTTTATCCCTAAGAACTGTATGATCAATCCCAAAAAAGGTTAAAAGAAAAATCGACTATGTTCATACACATATATATTCCAGAAAACACGTTATACAAACATAACTACTATCTATATGTTTATTCCAAGGTCCTCTCCAAAAGAAATTGGAATAATATTACTAGTCAATTGCAGCAATTTTCAGAGCATATGAATACTTGCTTGCAGGCTGCAGCACCTTTAATATATATATATATAAAAATAATTGAGGGCCCTAAGTCGGTGATGTGGCATTCGCAAAAAACAGCAATTGAATTTTCTCCGCTTCAGATTTTCTTGCAATTTAAACCGCAAATTACAGAACCAAAACGCTTCACATACCCAACTGCCTACCCGCACCGCTTCGAAAAAACCTTCTGCAAACGTTCAACCCCGTTTTCCCTGTTCAATTTCCCCCAGACCTCTAACATTGTGAATTAATTTCTATAAACTCAACTACATTCGCCTTCTTTGTCTATTTCTTATTTGGGGTAAACGAAAAAAATAAAGAAGTTATCGATATGCTTACACAAATTCTATTTCCTTCGACGCCAATGAAGACATCCGAAGAACACCATCACTCGACCACTGTTTCAGGTATTCGCTCCATAATTGCTGGTATGTAATCCTTTCACAGTTTAGTATTTATCATTTATGTCTTATTCTTATATATTTCACTCTTACTAACTTGTATGAACCCTAATCTAATTGTATAGGTACGGACAAACAAGTATGCAAAAACACAAACAAAAGTATGAGGTACAATCCAAACCTTCTTTGCTATTGTGTTTTTCCTCCAAATCAGAACTTATAATGTGAATCTATATATCTATATATATATATATTAAAGGAATAAGGTTATCACATATAATTAAAATTGTGGTTGCCAAGTGGCAAACTATTAAAAAGCCACTTGGCGTTCTTAAAGTGAGTTTAGGGGGAGATTTTCAATTAAAAAAATAGAACTTATATGAAATCACATTTAATAGAATTTTTTTTAAAATTTAGTTTTGTCTCTTACATGACAGTCTTCAACTCAATTTTGTTATGGATCTTTAATTGTTTTATTTTCGGCTAAGTAATTTCATTTGTCCAGACAAATATGAAAAAAGAAAAAGTAAGGATTTATTAACATAATTAAAAATTGTATCAATTTACTATAAAGATGCAAATGTCATATAGAATACTATAATTATGGCAACAACAAAAAAAAGAAGAGAAAAGACAAATTCATCGAAACATTCATGGATATAAAAAGCTAAATTACTTAAACAAAAAGGAAGACGAAATAAATAAAATTATATGAACTGTTAAAAAAAAGAAGAAGAGTAAATTGCTCTTCCACATAGTGTTTTTGAAAAGATAATAAATAAATAATACTCAAAAATATTATTGATAAGTTTAATTTGAGTAATAGCATAAAAGAACACAAGAATAAAAATAGATGAAAATTTTTATTACAAGAAAAAAAAAACCAAAAATATTGTTATAATGAGAGTAGTGGAACAACAACAACAACAACAACAACAACAAACCCAGTAGTTTCCCACAAATGGGGTTTGGGGAGGATAATATGTACTGTCACGACCCAAAATCTACTATAGGCCGTGATGACGCCTAACACCGCCGTCAGGCAAGGCAACTGTGATTAACCAACTTAGTTACTCATTTCAGTATCTTTAAAATCATAAATTTCATTAAATAAATAGAGTAAAATCTGGTACTCGTAGAGCACCCGTGATTTTTATTTATCAATTTCTATATAAAGTATAAATTATAAGATAAAATGATAATAATTACGTGACTACAATAATGAACACCCAAAATCCGGTGTCATAAGTGCATGAGCATCTACTAAGAAATATAATAAAATACATCTGTCTGGAATACAAGTTAGACAAGAGAATATAAGTAACTTTGATGGAGACTCTGTATGCTGCAGATCGTAACGCGCCTCTGCGCCCAAAAGACCACTAGATATATATATACCTGCATAATAAGTGCAGAAGTGTAGCATGAGTACGTAAATCAATGCAAATCCAGTAAGTATCTAGCCTAACCCCGGAGAAGTAGTGACGAGGGGCCGACATCGACACTTACTAGTGGTCCAATATATCAAGTGCAATAGAAGGTAAACAAGTATGAGGCATGGTAAACGTAAATAAACAGTGTAAACAGATATAGGTACGTGGTACGATCCTCCTCTAAACAGTAAATACAAGCTCTTAGTTATCGGTCACCTCCTCCACTAGAGTATATATGTAAAATGGTCCCCACCAGATAGATCGTCATACCTCAAATCAGGAAAGCTCACATATACGATGGCTTTTTGTCAAATATTACGCACGATGCTGCCGAGGCGAACAACCCGATCCCATAAGATTGTTTCATAAAGCTACCGAGGCGAACGACTCGATCCCATAAGAGTATTTATAGAAATGCCAAGACGAACGACCCGATCCCATAATAATATATACATTGCCGAGGGTCGAACGACACGAACCATAGATGCATCTATTATACTGCCGATACGAACAACCCGCTCCCATGAGAATATGATACTTTAACGAGTCCTTGACCCCACTTACGAAGATACGTGTGAGTTATGAAATGAAAAGAAGCTTTTAAATGAAAACGCACAATGTGAGAGAATTTCGTAAGGGAAACACAATTATTCCGTGGCTAATCAAGTAGCTCGTCAAATCTCTACAATAGCGAGTCTATCACTCTACGCAAGCCTAGTCTCAGTTTGTATCGCGAAATAAGGGAATTATACAGGCAAGGAAAACTCAAATAATACAATTAAAGCATGGCGTGAACCTAAGTCTACCCGGACATAATCAGGAACTCTAGCATACGCACGGACACTCGTCACCTCATACGTGCGCAGATCCCACAACATGTAGCATACAACAAGAAAAACACCTACGAGGTAAATTCCCCCTCACAGGGTTAGATAGGAGACTTACCTCGCTCCGAAGTTCCATAACCGGCTCCAACGCCTCTCTAACACCTTAGACCAAAAGCCCATCGGTTCGAAACTAGCCAAATAATGTGCAAATCAATAAAAAATATACTAAAATGCTTATAATTAATCAATTTATAACAATTCCCAACTCTGCTCAAAGAGTCAATAAAGTCAACCCTCGGGCCCACGTATCCTGATTCCGAAATTTTTTGAAGATAAACTTTACCCATAACATTACGAACTCAAATACATATTTTATTCCTAACTTCACTTCCAAAATTGTGGTCAAAATCCGAAATACCAATTCTAGGATTTCTCTTAAAATCCCAAAATTCCTACAATTTTCTATGTATTTACAAGCCTAAATTTGTATATTTAACTCACAACTTGTAGAAATTACTTACCTCATGATAGGCGATGAAAATGGCGCTCCAAAATCGCTCCAAGGCCGACTCCCATGGAATAAATGAAATGAAAATGAGCCAAACCCACGTACTTATCAAGGCCCTCTGCCCAGCGATCATCACACCTGCGGTCACTTGACTGCACTTCGGTCCCGTAGGTGAGGCCAAAATTTCGCTTCTGTGGTTCCCTTAAGGCCTCCCCTCCTCCGCATTTGCGGTCAAGCACATGCGAAGGCGCACCTGCGCCCGTTCCTCCGCTTCTGCGGAAATACCTCCCCTTCCCCTATTTCGCTTCTGCGACCAACAACCCGCACCTGCGAGCTTGCAGGTGCGGTGGATTCCTCACACCTGTAAATCCAGCCAACCTTACTCCCCTCCGCTTCTACGACCCCTTTGGCCGCTTCTGCGAGCTCGCACCTGCGGCCCTTTCCATGCATGTGCTATTGCAGCATATCTCAGCTGCCTCAGCAATTCTTCCAAGTCCAAACTAGATCCGTTTCCCATCCGATTCGCACCCGAGGCCCCCGGGAACCCATCCAAACATACCAACATATCCCAAAACACGATATGGACATAGTCGAAACCTCAAACCACGTCAAACAATATGAAAACTACGAATTAATGATCGAAACCTTTATTTAAACTTTCAAACATTCAAATTTCGCCGAACGCGTCCGAATTATACTTAAACATTCCGGAATAACGCCAAATTTTTCGTGCAAGTCACAAATCACGATACGAACCTATTCCAAGGCTTGGAACTTCAAACGGACATCGATACACTAAAATTCATTTCAAATCAAACTTAATAAATTCTTAAACTTTCAAAATGCCAACCTTCCATAATAGACGCCGAAATGCTCCCGGACCACCCGATACTCAACCCGATCATACGCCTAAGTCTGAAATCATCATACGAACCTATTGGAACCTTTAAATCCTGATTCAAGGTCGTTTACTCAAAAGTCAAACCTTAGTCAACTCTTCCAACTTAAAGCTTCCGAATTGAGAAGTTTTCTTCTGAAATCACTCCGAACTTCCCGAAATTCAATTCCGACTATGCGTACAAGTCATAGAACATGAAGTGAAGTTACTCAAGGTCTCAAACCGCCGAATGACGTGCTAAAGCTCAAATCGACCGGTCGGGTCGTTACATTCTCCCCACACTTAAACATAAGTTTATCCTCGAACGTGCCAAGAACTATTCTGGAGTTGTCCAAAATCATTGTTTAGCACCTCGTGCACATGCCCGTGCCACCACAACCCATGTGAGCACATTAGCTCGTGTTAGACTGAAGATCTTCCTTTTAATTTTATCCAACAAGCCTTAGGACCAAATTCCAACCTCCGAATTTCTCCACAAGACTTGATTCTAACATACGAACACCGTATCGATCTCCACACGCTGAACCCACACATGATCATGCACCCATGCTGACATCACACAATGCATCGTATAACTCAATTTCCCATGATAACCTCCTCCAAGCACAACAATTGCAAATTCACTGACCCGATGCCCGTAGTATACCTCATAACACATATAAACTCGGTCTCAACCCTCACAATACTGCAACAATGAAAGAGACACAGAAACTCATAACCACCCATCAAATCAATAACTCGCAGAGTTTCTCCGCTTGACAAGGACCGTTACCTCATTCTGAACTGAATAATGACATTCTCTCTTTAATATACCTTACATAAATCCAACTGCACCGATTTTAGGCCCAATAACCTCGTCTCACCCAGTACAAGCTGCTAAGGCAATAAGCCACCTCAAACACTGACCAAGATATCATATGACGCCATCAATGCGCCGACAAGTGATGGTAGGCTATAATCTCGTATTTTAGAGCACTTTAATTGAGTTTGAGCGTTAATCGCTAGTATTTTATACTAATTATGTATTTTATGCCTTGTAGGAGTGATTCCTAGCTATGTAGATGTTTTGGAATGAATTCAAGCTATTATGGAGCTTTGAAGTCTGAGTAAAAGCATAAGGATTAAGTTGGGATCGTGTTCGGTGATCAACAAACAATAGTGCACTTAACGAGAGAAATGATGAATTGAGTAGGACGCCACCCAGGTGAGCGAGTGCGCAAGTCAGGCAGAACATTGTCCAAAGCGCGCGGCCATATGTGCGAGCACACTCCCAGGTGCGCGGCCGCGCACGTCCAACGCCAAAAAATGTCCTATTTCGCGTAGAAAAAGGTGTTTTCGCTTGGGCCCGATCCTACTTGGTATATATACATGGAAAAATATTATTTTCTAGACTTTTGACATATCTAATACCTAAGGAGTCTAAGGAGGAGTTGGAGCAGTAAAAGCACAAGGAATTTATCCTCCAATCCTCACTCAAGGCAAGAGTTTGGATCGTTATATGTTTTCCTTTATTTTAAACATACTTGTGATGAATTGCTCCATCTCTATGGAGTAGTTCTCTTTAGGGTTTGATGGATTTGGTGTATTGATATTTGTTTGTGGATTATAACTCTAATTTTTATGTATTGAATAGTTTTGGATGATTTAAGTATTGCATCTATATTCATATGTTCATGTAATCGAGAGAGGCATAACTTGTGATATCGTTGCATTCTCTTGTTGGTTGAGTTCATTAATTCTTCTTAGTAATCAAAAGATGCTAGTTGAATTATTGTTTAACCCTAGTTAGGAGGATAATCGAGAGAGGTTCTCCTAAAGACCAATCCACTACGAATTCTTGCATATCTTCATTGAGCTTAATTGGTTCATATTATGAGGTTGAGACTTAATCAAGGGAGGAGTTTCTACTAAACGTTTGAACTAATAATTGAGTGAATTCGAGAGACTCACTTGAATATTAGAAGTGAATTAAGTAGAGTTAAGTCCTAGACATTTATCTTGCACCTATCCAATCAATCCCTATTTTCTCCCATTGATATCTTCCTTGCTTACTCATGAGTGTCAAGCCTCGATTGAGGAAGATTATGAATACCTTTTAATACAATGGTGTGTCACAAGATGCAGTTTACTTAAGGGCATTCCCCTTCACACTCAAAGATGATGCAAAATACTGGCTTCGAAGCTTGCCTAATATGACCAGAAAATTTACTGATAAATATTTCTCATCAGCTAAGACGGGCAAGTTTAGAAGAGAAATCCATAACCTTTGCCAGAACGAGACTGAAACTGTGTTTGGAGCTTGTGAGAGGTTTAAGGAGATAGTGCGAAATTGTCAACATAACGGAATTAAACTCTAGATGAAACTCCAAGATTTTTGGGATGGATTGACACCTGCCTCACGTAGAACATTGAGTAATGCAGCTGGAGGCCCGTTGATGAAGAAGACTCCAGAGGATATAGTCACAATTCTAGATGAGGTATGAGAAGACGCAAATCAGTGGCCCTCTGAGACTGCTGAAAGAAGAAGATCAACTGGTGTTCACCAAGTTGATGCTAACACATCGGTGCAGGTACAACTTGATGCCATGGCCAATGAAATAAGGAAGCTGACCTTAGCTTCAATACATAGTGATCCCCACACAGCTTGTGATATATGTGGAAGATGACACCCTACTCATGAGTGTCAAGCCTCAATTGATGATGTTAATGCTGTTGGGAATTATAACTTTAATGCAATGGGCCAGAAGCACCCTGGTTTTTCATGGAGTTCACCTGGGGGTACTGCAAATGCATGGCAACAAAACAACCGTAGATTTCAGGGACAAGGAGCCTCAAGCTTCCAAAATCAGTAGAGGCCGCAGTTCCAGCCTCAACATTTCACTCAGCCTGGGCTAGAAGATCTAATAAAGTCCTTCATTGTCAAGACAGATGAGAGATTAGATGCTCATGGTGCAGCTGTAAAAGAACTTGGCACAGGGTTGCGAAACTTGGAGAAGCAAGTGGGGCAAATTACAACTGTATTGTCTGAGAGAATCCCAGGTAATCTGCCAGCTGATACTGAAAGAAACCCCAAAGAAACAGTGAATGTTGTGACCTTGAGAAGCGGGTTGAAAGATCCCACTCCAGTCCAAAAAGAGATGGTATCTAAAAAAGAAAGTGGGGAGCATCTGAAAAATGAAGTTAATAAAAAGAAGAAAGGCAAGAAGGGAGCTGAGAAAAAGAAGAAGGATGAGACTTCGATAAAGGAGGATCGGAATGAGAGCGAGCACATGCATGTTCTACTTTTCCCCCAAAAGCTATGTAGAGAAAAGCTGGACAAGCAGTTTGAGAGATTTCTAGATATGCTGAGACAGGTTAATGTAAATTTTCCATTCACAGAAGTTCTCTCACAAATGCCAGCTTATGTCAAATTCTTGAAGGAGATCCTTACAAAGAAGAGGAAGATAGGAGAGACTTCAGTGGTCAAGCTCACAGAGCATTGCAGTGCAATCTTGCAAAATACTCCCACAAAAGTGTGGAGATCCAGAGAGTTTTACTATACCTTATTTGTTAGGCACCCTTAATTTTGATAAGTCTTTGTGTGATTCTGGTGACTCAATTACTTTAATGCCTTTGTCTATTTACAGGAAGCTGGAGAATGAGATTGGAGAGATTTGGTCTGCACCAATATAGTTGCATCTGGCAGACCAAACAACTATCATACCTGAGGGGATAATGGAATATGTCTTAGTTCAAGTAGATAAGTTTGTATTTCCTGTAGATTTTATAGTAGTGAAGATGGAGGAGAATAAGGAGGTCTCCCTCATTCCAGGAAGACCATTCTTAGCGACGGGTAGAGCAATATTGGACTTACATGATAGAAAACTGATGCTTAGAGTGGGTGAGGAGACGGTGACGTTCGAGATGAATGTAGAGACGGGGGTGAAAAAGGAGAAGCCAGCTGCAAGTGTTGAGTGGAAGGTGAAGAGTTAAAAAAAAGGCTGCAGTTAATGAACAAGATAAGTGGGGGGTGTATCCCAAGAAGGCTAAGAAGAAACTGTGTGCAGGGATATGCGCACTAGTTCGGGCGAGAATAATGGAGCCCGACTTTGATTCAGACCCTGACTAGAGATTCAGGGAAGTTTCCTTTACCTTATGCTTTTTAATTGTGTGTCATGGGGACATGCCACAACTTTAAGTGTAGGGTGGGGGATATTTGTATGTTTTATGTATACTAGTTTTAGTTTGTTTTGCTTTTTAATAGTTAGAAGAATTTTTTTTGAATAAAATAAAAAACCATAAAATTTTAAAAAATCTTTAATTTTTCCTGACAATGAATATCATTTGACAGGTTTCTTGAGGGAGTTAAGTCAAAGGAAAAAGACCAAAAAGATTTTCTATTGGTAGGTAGTGTATTAAATCCCCCTTGGTTTTTCTTTGTGCAGCGGTTCTTTTCCAAGGGTTTTGTTTGAACTGTGTGTAGTTAGTTTTTATTTTGTTAGAAGTAGGAAGCCTTGTGTTGTGAGCTGAATTGAAGGCAATATCTCTTGACTTGGTTATGCCTTGAGAATAGTGAGCACTTAGTTGTGACGCTTAGACTCAGTTTTTGACTCTTGTATAAGTACCTTAAACTGTATGATCTTAACTTTGCTTAACTGCTTTGACTAGAGTGTCTTGATAATCCAATCTTGAGTGAGTTATGTGCCAGGTGTGTGTGGTTTTGCATATTCTGTGCATTGTATTTGATGTCTAGAACTTGCCCCTTGTGTTTGCAAAGCAAAATAGTAGTTCTGTTCAGTCTTGGAAGTGATATAGGCATTTCTTTGTTGAGCCAGTTATATGCTTTTACCCACCTATTTGTTATGTATCGTAGTTAACCCCTTTGAGCCTGTAATCCTGTTCCTTTGGCAACCACATTACAAGCCTTGCCCATTTGTTTGAATTAACCATCTATTTGAACCTTGTACCTCTCATGAGCACCTGAATTTGTTATGAACTTTGTAAAAGTTGAAGTGTGGGGTGGTGTGATGACCCAAAAGGTCATCTTATATTTTAGAACTCGATTTTGTGCTCTTAAGCCTTAAAAATCTCATTTTTACCCTCCTCAATTTGCGTGCGCAGTCCGGACGTGTTTCAGGAAAACGTTTATGTTGAAAATTGATGAAAATAAGAATTTTTGCCTTAAAAATTGATTTTAGTGGACTTCAGTCAACAATTTTAGTAAACAGGCCCGGATCCGTGTTCTGACGGCCCCAGTAGGTCCGTATCGAATTATGGGACCTGAGCGTATGCCCAGAATCGATATCGGAGGTCCCTAGCTCGAGTTATGATTTTGTTTAATGAAAATTCAAAGTGAAAATTATTTGTTTTTAAGAATTTATTGATGTTTGGCATTGTTAGTACGGAGTCCGTATTTTTTGTTCCGGAGCCTGGTACAAGTTCATTATAATATTTTAGACTTGTGTGTGAAATTTGGTGATAAACAGTGTTGATTTGACGTGATTAATACGTCCAATTGAGAAGATAAGAATTTTAAAGTGTTCTTAAGAATTTCATTTGATTTGATGCTAAATTCATAGTTCTAGGTATTATTTTGGCGATTTGATCACGTGAACAAGTTTGTATGATATTTTTAGACTTGTGTGCATGTTTGGTTTGGAGCCCCGAGGGCTCGGGTGAGTTTCAGATAGGCTACGAGATGTTTAGCCTTTGGAAAAATCTGGTATTTTGCTGCAGCAGGTGTTTTGGCATATCCTTCTTCGCATTCGCGAAGGTACTCTCGCGAACGCGAAGAGTAAACTGGTCACCTGGAATTTTCTTCTTCGCGAACGCGATGCGATAGGGGCGTTACCCTTTGCAAACGCAACCAGCTCCTCGCGAACGCGTAGTGTTATGCATACCTGGGGGAGAGTCAGTGATCCTTCATCGCGAACGCGAGCATGGTCTCGCGAACGCGAAGACCATGGGGTAACCATCGCGAACGCGAAGTAGGTCTCATGAACGTGAAGGCTTGTAAGCTCTGCTCTTCGCGAACGCGACAGTGGCCTCGCGAACGCGATGCACACTGTCGCCAAGTGCTTAAAACATAATCAAAACGAGATTTAGCCAAAAAAAATCATTTTCTCAAAAACCAAACGGTTAGAGGCGTGTGATGACCCAAAATGCCATCTTTAAAGTTAATAATTAATTCTATATTTTAAGACCTCAAAAAGCACTATTTATCATTACTCGACTTGCGTGCGCAGTCCGTAAAATTTTCCGAAATTTTTTTAAGTGAAAAATGGATTAAAATATGAATTAGAGCTTTAAAACTCAACTGAGTTGACTTTGGTAAATATTTTGAGCAAACGGAATTGGATCAGTGTTTTGACAGTTTCGGTAGGTCTGTATGGTGATTTTGGACTTAGGAGCGTGATCGAAATTTTATTTGGAAGTCCGTAGTGAAATTACTCTTGAAATGGCTAAAATAGTAATTTAAGTTTGGACCGGGGAGTTGACTTTTTGATATCGGGGTCGGAATCTAGTTTCAAAAATTTTCATAGCTCCGGTATGCCATTTATGACTTGTGTACAAAATTTGAGGTCAATCAGACTTGATTTGATAGGTTTCGACATCAAATGTAGAAGTTAGAAATTCTTAAGTTTCATTAAGCTTGAATTGGGGTGTGATTTGTGATTTTAGCATTGTTTGATGTGATTTGAGGTTTCAAATAAGTTTGTATGATATTTTAGGACTTTTTGGTATATTTTGTTGAGGCCTCGAGGGCCTCGGGTGAGTTTCGGATGGTTAACGGATCAAGAAGTGAAGCCGGGAAACTGCTGAAGTTGAGTTTGCTGGTTTTTTTTTGGTTGATCTGGTTTTTCCTTTATCCGTCAAAATCGGGGTCCATGACCGCGGTCCAGGACCGAGGGCCATGATCGAGCCCCATGACCGAGGTCCAGGACCAAGGTACATGATCGAGGTGCATGATCAAGGTGCATGATCGAGGTTCAGGATCGAAGGCAGCCTGGACAGATCTGTAAGTTATAAAACAGGGGACTTCGTCCCATTTGCCATTTTTGACGAATTGGAGCTTGAGGAGAGGTGATTTTGATATATTTTCAAGGTAAAATATTGGGGCAAGTGATTCTAACTCGGATTTGGTCAATATACATGAATATATCATTGTTTTTACCATTTAATTTGTGCTTTGAGATTGAAATTTTGCGAAACATTTAGAAATCTCATAGAAATGAAGTTTTGAGATTCCGGTGTCGATTCGAAGTCGGATTTGAGTAAAACTGGTATGGTTGGACTCGTAATTGAATGTGTTATCGGATTTTGTGAGTTTCGCCGGATTTCGAGACGTGGGTCCCACGAGTGATTTTTGAGCTAATTCCGGATTTTATTGAAAAATGTAATATTTTCTTATGAAATTGATTCCTATAATTTTTGTTGACTCTATCAAATTAATTATGACTAGATTCGAGTCGATCGAAGTCGGAAAATTGAGGAAAAAGCATACTAGTTGGTTAAATTGGAGCAAGTCGAGGTAAGTGACTTGTCTAATCTTGTGTGGGGGAAATCTCCCCTAAGATTGGTATTGAAGTGATAAATTGTAATGTGTTGAAAGTCGTGTACACGGGGTGACGAGTGTGTACACGGAATAAATGTGAAAGATTATATTTTTAAATTGTGTAGATCACCATTGCGCATTAATTAAACTATTTTATTCTAATATATTCTTCATCATTGATTTAATGTTTATATTTTAAAGTTGCTTGACCTTTTCTTACTAATTGTTTCACCTATTTAGTTGAAACTTGGTTTCTTTCATTTTGTGCATTATTTGAAGTTGATTCTCTTTTAATTAAATATTAGTAATATGAAGTATTTGACATTTTTAAATTTGGTATTGAAGTAACGTATTAAAGATTTTAAAATATTATTTTGCTGAATTATTTATTCCTGAATATTTTTGTAAGATTTTCGTACTCATTGTGATGGAGCCATGAGCTCTTTATTGTGAAAAAATATTATTAATGATTTATGTTGGCATGAGCTGTGAGCTCTTAATTGTGGAAAAATATTATTGTTGAAGTATTTTGGCAAGTTAAATTATTTGAGCACTTGAGGTGCAAATTGTGATATATTGTGATATTGATACGCATGCGGTGGTATAAAGTCTGAGTATTGAAATTCAAGAGGTGAGATAAGGGTGGCTTGATACGCGTGGCTAGTAGGGGGAACTACTAGAAGTCATGCAGTGTGATAAGGATGACTAAACCGAGGGATGCTATTTCGGTAAAAATGTTTTCTTTAAAATATATTGTGAAGGCTCCCGCGGTGAGATAAGGAAATGAGATATTGTGAATTTATTTATGATTTGGGACTACGAGACGGTACCTCGGGAGTGCCCTTGCTGATATTGATTTATGGCCGCAGTTGCCTTTGATTATTTGTAGTGATTATCTTAAAGTTGAAAGGAATTCTGTTTTGATTCCACG
The DNA here is from genome assembly GCF_000390325.3 of Nicotiana tomentosiformis. Taxonomy (NCBI): domain Eukaryota; kingdom Viridiplantae; phylum Streptophyta; class Magnoliopsida; order Solanales; family Solanaceae; genus Nicotiana; species Nicotiana tomentosiformis. The sequence goes on along the minus strand of NC_090812.1, from coordinate 88,154,985 downwards.
AGATATTATTGCCATTATTTTGTGTAATCAAATGGTGACATGCTACTTGATTCATTTCCATTGTCATTTTATTTTATTATATTGTTAACCATTTTACCATGCAATTATTATTTTCCAGTAGGGCCTGACCTGGCCTCGGTACTACTCTACCGAGGTTAGGCTTGGCACTTACTGGGTACCGCTGTGGTGTACTCATACTACGCTTCTGCACATATTTTTGTGCAGATCCAAGTACTCCTTACCAGCCCCGACATCAGTGAGTTACCTGTACACGGAGACTTCGAGGTATATCTGCCAGCGTCCGCAGACTCCGGAGTCCCCTTCTATCATTATTATGCTGCTTTCTTATTTTCTTTAGACCTTGATATATATAGAGACATTGAGGATAAAATTCTTAGATGCTTGTGACTTATTTCTACCAGGTTTTGGGAGTTGCAATTATTTAAAGTTTTAGATTTCTATTTTTATTGCGCATTGATAGGCTTACCTAGTCTTAGAGACTAGGTGCCATCACGACATCCTACGGAGGGAATTTGGGGTCGTGACAAGGCAAGTTTCAAGAGTCATTTTCTTTCCCAAAGTGTTGGCAAGTGATTCTAAACCATTTTCTTTCAATTACCCATTACATTTCATGAATTATTAACCTAAAATCTAGAATTTTTATGGTAAAATTAAGGGTTAGGGTAGAAATTAGGGATTTCGGAAATTAGGGGATTTAGACCTCAATTTGAGGTCGGATTCCAAAACCAATTATATATTTGGGCTCGGGGGTGAATGAGTAAATGGATTTTGGTCTGAACCTCGAGTTTTGACTAAGCGGGCCTAGGGTCGATTTTTGACTTTTTGGAGAAAAATTTTATTTATGCAATATAATTGATTCCTTTAGCAATATTTGATATTATTGAGTCATTTTTGAATAGATACGAGTGGTTTGGAGGTGAATTCTAGAGGAAAAGCTGTGATTGAGAATTAAGTGGCCTTCGGAACAAGGTAAGTGTTGTGTGTAACCCTGGCTTGAGGGAATTAGGGACCTTAGACTATTTGCTATGTAAAATTCATGTGAGTGGCGTATATGTGAGGTGACGAGTACTTATGCGCCGCCAATTTACCTGTTTTCCATGTTTCTTCCATTTTTCTTATATTGTCTCTTTCCTATGCCTAATTGCTACGTGTTTATACTAGTATTGTTAAATTGATCGTTCTTATCATGTGTACGGATTATCTGGTGATAATTGAGTATTTATTTCAAAGTTGAGATTGATATTGTGGAACCAAATGTTGAAGTAAGGCTTGTACTTGTTAATTTATCTCCATGTTGTTATATATGCATTGCATTATGGTAAAGGAGAGTGTTAATGCACGAAGGGTGATGCCGTGCCATATTATGAGTGTAAAAGCACGAAGGGTGATGCCGTGCCATATTGTTAGTGTAAAAGCACAAAGGGTGATGCTGTGCCATATTGTGAGTGTAAAAGCACGAAGGGTGATGCCGTGCCATATTGTGAGTGTTAATGCACGAAGGGTGATGCCGTGCCATGATATGAGAGTTAATGCACGAAGGGTGGTGCCGTGCCGTTTCTATTGATTTTTATGGTGAGGTTGAGAGTAAAGGCACGAAGGGTGATGTCGTGCATTTTTTCTTTATTGTATTCGTGTTCCTGTTGATTCATTATATATTGGTTGTTCCAGTTATCATTCTGCTGTAGTTCTTTATTTCGTATTTCCTTCAGCATGTTTCCCCCTCCCGATAATTCCTGTCTAGCTCTTCATTACTGTTATTTGTATATACAATGTTAAATTATACAAGTTGATTTGTAGGTGCCTTGCCTTAGCCTCGTTACTACTTCGTCGAGGTTAGGCTCGACACTTACCAGTACATGGGGTCGATTGTACTGATACTGCACTTTGCACTTTCTATGCAGATATTTAGTACCGGCTCAGGTTGATCGAGATTTTTGCTGTTGGACCGCTATCCGGAGACTCAAGGTAGATCTGTCGGCATTTACAGACCTTGAAGTCCCCGTCTATCTTTTCTATTCTACTATTTCCTTCATTCAAACAATTATATTTCTTTTAGGCTATTATTTGTAGTGAATTTTAGAATGCTCATGAATTAGGACTCCAGATCTGGGTGGTAGTAATTAAGGCAGTTTTGTTATATTATTCCGCACTCACCATATTTCACCTTAGCTAATGGTTGTTATTTACTGAATGGAATAAGGATTGGTTTAAATGATTCTCTCACGTTGGCTTGCCTAGCAAGTGAAATATTAGGCGCCATCACGGTCCCGACAGTGGGAATTCTGGGTCGGGACAGGTGGTTGGTTTGGCTTTTGAGTAGAACTAATGAAATAAGGAGAAAGGTGCAATGTATTGAAAAAGTGAGTCACTTGAATTAAAAAGAAAAAAAATAGTTGTATTGTTAAAACTATTCCTTGATAATGGTGACTCTTGATGTAAAAGTGCTTAAAGAAGTAGGGAGCTAATATATGTTGATGTGAAGGTGGAGTTATGGTATGACATAAGTGTGGGGTTTTGAAAGGTAAATTATATGTATTCAAGTGATTAGGGAGGTGTAGTCAACCGCATATCTAAATGTATCCTACCCGTCTCGCAACCTATATTACAACCAATGAAAGTCCTTCTGGATCCTTGACTGAATGAGCTCGAATTAGTAGAGTAGTACACTACGGGAAAGCCTATGAGTCATCTTTTGTGGCATATTAATGTTGTTTCTGAGAGTGAGCGAATTCCTTCTCTTTTGAAGTTTCATCAACATTAGAAACACCAATTCGATTCTGAAACCGCTACATATTTCCATCTCTGACAACCGCTTCTCAGGCACCATTTCACAACACCCTGCCCCGAAGGCAAATCAAAGAAGACCACAACACCGACGAGCCTTAATGCATTCAAACAAGGATGCCACTACCACATCACGAATGAGAATTCCTCCACATCCGAAAATGTCAAGTCTCGTTACACCATCAAACAAAGCCTGAACACGCATAGTCTAATTGCCTTTTTTTCCGCTGGAATTAAATGTCGAACCTCTAAGACATGAACCGAGTAGTCCTCCTCTCAGTCATTCATTGCCGCGACACATAAATAAGCACCTTACCATTTACACCAACACTGCGCGATAACCATTCATGAACATTATAATGCACCGTGTATAGACGCAAACCCGTAGGCAACACTAATATTGTGCTAAAATGACAGAACATCCCTCCATGAGGCGACGACAATAGCCCAATCAAATACAAGGGAGAAACATTCTGCACCACATCTGCAGTACCATTACAACTCGTCGATGCCCAATTGATAACAAACACTCCACATCGTATAAGAATGAATAAAGAGGAAACGAAGGCATGATCCTCAATGGAATCAAATCGCACGACGAGGAATCAAGAAGGGAAGTGCTCCAAACAACCCTATAGCCTCTCGAAGATAAGTGCAGACGTCTCCGTACCGATCCGCAAGACCATACTAGACTTGCTCATGACTCGTGAGACTTAAGTGAACCTAACGTTCTGATACCAAGCTTTCACGACCGAAAATCCACTATAGGTCTTGATGGCGCCTAACGCCGTCGTCAGGCAAGCCAACGATGATTAATCAACTTAGTTACTTATTTTATTATTTTCGAAATCATGAATCCCATTAAATAAGTAGAGTAAAATCTGGTACTCGTAGAAAAACCGTGATTTTATTTTCCAATTTCCGTATAAAATATAAATTACTAGGTGAAATGATAATAATTACGTGAACTACAATAATGAACATCCAGTAGGAACCCCCAAAATACGGTGTCACAAGTGCATGAGCATCTACTAAGGAGTACAATAATAATAAAATATCTGTCTGGAATACAAGTTAGACATGAGTATATTAATAACTCTAATGGATACTCTGCATGCTGCGGATCATAACATGGAATGCAGCTCACCGTAAAGTCCCCGCAACAGCCGCACCTTTGCTCCCAAAAGACCACCAAACACACACACTGTTACGCGGCGCCTTCCTGAAGTTCCTTGGAAGGGCGACGTAAGGCTAGGCAACCGATGTCAGTACGGTTGCTGTCCGCCAACTGAGGTCCCCTCCGTACGCTAGACTAGATTGTCAGTGCCGTACGGGAAAACCAATGTCATGAGCAATTGAAAGAGAGCAGAAAAGAGAATTGAGAATGAAAGAAAGCTTGATTGCATTGAATGAAAGCTATTACAGAAAACAAGACGGTGTCGGGGGGGAGAGACACCAGTACAGAGAATTGTTTGCTTGCTTGAAAGTTTTGATTGCTTGGTCCCCCTTAATAATGCTTAAAAAAAATAAACCAAAGTTACATGACTAGACCTATGAAAGCTGGAAAATCACACTTAAAGAAAATGCAGCAAAACTACTCTATATTTACAATGAAAAGGACTTAGTCTTCTACAAAGCAGCAGCAAGTCCGTTGGCAGCAACTTTGTCTTTAGCATCAGGGTCTGCGCGCGCGGCATTGTCTGCGCGCGCGGCGCTGTTGGCTTTTGCCTGTGGCTGGGCGCTGGCGATGGCTATCGGTGGGGCGACAGAGGCACATGCGCGCTTGTCACTTGGAGCTGCCGAGACCACGGGGCCGACCGTGGCGACGGGCGTTGGGAGGCTGGCCAGGACGCCACGGGGCGCGTCCAAGGGATCATGGGGCATGGCTGGAAAGCCGCCCATGACATTCTCCCCCACCTGAGTTGGCGACGTCCTCGGCGCCTTCCTTGCAAGGTAATCATCAATCAGGCTCTTGTAGGCTTTGAGGTTTGTTCCCCTCTCCCAAGTATTCTCCTCTGCATCACATCCCTGCCATTTCACCAAGAACTCCTGGTGATCTTTTCTTGAGGCGTGAATCACTCGATCATCAAGAATAGCTTCAGCACGCCTTTTTCCGGTTGAATTGGGGCCTCGAATACTTGGTATTGTGAGTTGGCTTCGTGAAGGATCCTCCATATCTTCCCGAAAAGGTTTCAGGAGACTGACATGGAAAACAGGATGGATTTTCCACCAAGCTGGGGTATCCACCCGGTATGCAACTTTCCCAATGCGCCTTTCAATGGACAAGGGTCCAATATATTTTTGCAATAGGCGAGGGTCATGGACCCCTGCAAACAAGTACCGCTTTGGGATTTTGACCATCACTTTGTCTCCCACCTGGTATTCCACAAAGCGGCGATTCTGATCAGCATGCCTCTTCATCCGCTTTTGGGCTTTGACAAGATAGCTCCGCACTATCTCCAAATTTTGCTTCCATTCTTTTGAGAAGCTGGCAGCCCGAGGAGATTTTGACATGTTTGGTGCGTTCACTGTGTGTGGGAGTAGCGGTTGCTGTCCGGTAACAATTTCAAAAGCGCTTTTGTTGGTACTTGAGCTCTTTTGTGAATTGAAACACAGTTGAGCAGCATCCAGAAGCTTCACCCAATTCTTCTGCGATCCGGTCACAAAGTGCCGGAGATATTCCTCTAGCATGCCATTGAATCGCTCCGTCTGGCCATCAGATTGCGGATGAAAACTTGAGCTATGACTCAATTTTGACCCGAGGCACTTAAAGAGTTGGGTCCAAAAATTGCTAGTGAAGCGTGAGTCGCGATCACTAACAATGTCTTTAGGTAAGCCCCAATACTTGACGACATGAGAGAAGAATAGTCGAGCTGTATCTTCTGCTGATATATATTGTGGGGCTGCTATAAAGGTAGCATACTTGGAAAACCGATCCACCACAACCAAGATAGTTGTGAGATCTCCGACCTTGGGCAATCCGGTGATGAAGTCCAGGGAAACGCTTTCCCAAGGTCTTTTTGGTACAGCTAGTGGTTCCAAGAGCCCTGCCTGCGTCAAGCGGTCTGACTTATCTTTCTGGCATACTAGACAAGTCTTCACATACTGAGCGACGTCATCGACCATTTGAGGCCAGTTCTACACCGTACGGAGGGGACCTCAGTTGGCGGACAACAACCGTACTGACATCGGTTGCCTAGCCTTACGTCGCCCTTCCAAGAAACTTCAGGAAGGCGCCGCGTAACAGTTGGTATCAGAGCAATTGAAAGAGAGCAGAAAAGAGAATTGAGAATGAAAGAAAGCTTGATTGCATTGAATGAAAGCTATTACAGAAAACAAGACGGTGTCGGGGGGAGAGACACCAGTACAGAGAATTGTTTGCTTGCTTGAAAGTTTTGATTGCTTGGTCCCCCTTAATAATGCTTAAAAAAATAAACCAAAGTTACATGACTAGACCTATGAAAGCTGGAAAATCACACTTAAAGAAAATGCAGCAAAACTACTCTATATTTACAATGAAAAGGACTTAGTCTTCTACAAAGCAGCAGCAAGTCCGTTGGCAGCAACTTTGTCTTTAGCATCAGGGTCTGCGCGCGCGGCATTGTCTGCGCGCGCGGCGCTGTTGGCTTTTGCCTGTGGCTGGGCGCTGGCGATGGCTATCGGTGGGGCGACAGAGGCACATGCGCGCTTGTCACTTGGAGCTGCCGAGACCACGGGGCCGATCGTGGCGACGGGCGTTGGGAGGCTGGCCAGGACATCACAGGGCGCGTCCAAGGGATCATGGGGCATGGCTGGAAAACCGCCCATGACATACACACACACACACACACACACACACACACACACACACACATATATATATATATATATATATATATATATATATATATATATATATATACCTGTACAATAAGTAAAACAAGTGTAGTATGAGTACGTAAATTAACGCGTACCTAGTAAGTATCTAGCATAACCCCGGAGAAGTACTGACAAGAGATCGACATCGACACTTACTAGTGGTCTAATAAATCAAATATAGTAGGAAGTAAATAAATTATACGGCAGGGTAATACACACTATAAATAAATATAGGTACGTGGTATGATATTCCTCTGAACAGTAAACCTAAGCTCTCAATTATCAGTTACCGCCTCAACCGGAGTATATATGAAATGGACCTCACCAGATAGGTCGTCAGAACTCAAATCAGAAAAACGCACGGATACACTGGTTTCTTGTCAAATATTATGCACGACGCTGCCGAGGCGAACGGCCCGATCCCATAATAATGTATACACTGCCGAGGGTCGAACGACACAAATCATTGATGCATCTATTATACTGCCGAGACGAATGGCCCACTCCCATGAGAATATGATACTTTAACGGGTCCTTGACCCCACTCACGAAGATATGTATGAGTTATGAAATGAAAAAAGCTTTTCAATGAAAACGCACAACGCGAGAGAATTTCATAAGGGAAACACAATTATTCCGCGGCTAATCAAGTAGGTCGTCAAATCTCTACAATAGCGAGTCTATCACGCTACGCAAGCCTAGTCTCAGGTCGCAACGCAAAATAAGAGAATTATACAGGCAAGGATTACTCAAATAATAAAATTTAAGCATGGCGTGAACCTAAGTCTACCCAGACATAATCAGAACCTCTAGCATAAGCACAGACACTAGTCACCTCATACGTGCGTAGTTCCCACAACATGTAGCATACATCAAGAATAATACCTACGGTGTAAATTCCTCCTCACAGGGTTAGACAAGAGACTTACCTCGCTCTGAAGTTCCATAACTGGCTCCAACGCCTCTCTAACACCTCAAACCAAAATTCCATCGGTCCGAAACTAGCAAAATAATGTGCAAATAAATCAAAAATATATTCCAATGCTTATAATTAATCAATTTATAACAATTCCCAACTCCGCTCGAAAAGTAAATAAAGTCAACCCTCAGGCCCACGTGCCAGCATTCCGGAAAGTTTCGAAGATAAACTTTACACATAATATTACGAACTCAAATACATATTTTATTCCTAACTTCACTTCCAAAATCGTGGTCAAAATTTGAAATACCAATTTTTAGGTTTTCTCTTAAAATTCCAAAATTCTCACAACTGTTATAAGTCCAAATTCGTATATTTAACTCACAACTTGTAGAAATTACTTACCTCATGATAGACAATGAAAATAGTGCTCCAAAATCGCTCCAAGGCCGGCTCCCATGGAAGAAATAAAATGAAAATGAGCCAAATCCACGTACTTATCAAGTCCCTCTGCCAAGCGATCATCGCACCTGCAGTCACTTGACCGTATCTGCGATCCCGCAGGTGCGGCCAAAATTCCGCTCCTGCGGTTCCCTTAAGGCCTCCCCTCATCCGCATCTACGGGCAAGGTTTCACACCTATGAAGGCGCACCTGCGCCCCTTCTTCCGTTTCTGCGAAAATACCTCCTCTTACCCTATTTCGCTTCTGCGACCAACAGCCCGCACCTGCGAGCTCGCAGGTGCGGTGGATTCCTCGCACCTGCGAATCCAACCAACCTCACTCCCCTCCTCTTGTGCGACCCTTATGGCCTCTTCTGCGAGCTCGCACCTGTGGCCCTTTCCACGCAGGTGTAGTTGCACTAGATCTCAACTGCCTCAGCAATTCTTCCAAGTCCAAACTCGATCCGTTTCCAATCCAATTCGCACCCGAGGCCCTCGGGACCCCATCCATATATACCAAAACATCCCAAAATATGATACAGACTTAATTGAAGCCTCAGACCATGTCAAACAACATCAAAATTATAAATTGACGATCAAAACCTTTCTTTAAACTTTCAAACATTTAAACTTCACCGAACGCGTTGAATTATACTTGAACATTCCGGAATGACGTCAAATTTTGCGTGCAAGTCACAAATCACGATACAAACCTATTCCAAGGCTCAAAACTTCAAACAGTCATCGATAACACCAAAATCCATTTTAAATCAAACATAAAAAATTGTTAAACTTCCAAAATGCCAACCTTCCATAATAGACGTCGAAATGCTCCCGTACCACCCGACACTCAACTCGAACATACGCCCAAGTCCAAAATTATCATACGAACCTATTGGAACCTTCAAATCCCAATTCCGAGGCCGTTCACTCAAAAGTCAAACCTTAGTCAGCTCTTCCAACTTAAAGCTGCCGAATTGACAATTTTCCTTCTGAAACTACTCCGAACTTCCCGAAATTCAATTCCGACTACGCGTACAAGTCATAAAACATGAAGTGAGGCTACTCAAGGCCTCAAATCACCGAACGATGCGCTAGAGCTCAAAACGACCGGTCGGGTCGTTACTTTACCCTTACCTCTAGAAGGGCAGATGTGCTATTTTTGATAGACCCAATGAGAGTAGCAGAAGATATCAACAATTTTAAATTATGGGTAACTTAATAACATGGATAAGAAACCAAAAATAGGGCTAAACAAATATGTAAATACAAAATTTCAGTGTTGAGATATAAAAAAGGATAAGACTTATTTGATCTTTGAGATGAGAAAGTTTTTTAAAATAATTCATATGGTCATACTATATAGATAAGATCGCGTAACTGAAAATATTATAATAGATAAAACTAAAACAAAACATATAGACAATTGACATAATTCTAAGAAACAAATAAAAATATAAAGACATAATTTAAATTTTATGTAGTAATTTAATAAAAAAATAAAAGTCAACTTTCATACTAAATACAAAAAGGAAGGAGAATTTAATTTAATTGCTTATTGAAAGTGATATTAAAATAATAATCATTACATTTATTAGTAGATTTATGAGATATAAAAAACGAACTTCTCTATTTAAACTTTGAATTAATTCAACACCACACATTTATAAAAATAATATAACAATATTTTTATTACAGATAAACGCTAAATAGAAAAAAGTTAAAATATTATAGAACAAAAACTAATGTATAAAGAGAAAAATAGAGATAGTATAATTTTTTTTACCCTTTAAATTATTTGACAAAATTTAGTAAATAAATAATACAAAAATTTATTATTGATAAATTTGAACAAGAGAATTCTGAGAAATAGTCATACAAGATAAAGTCAAGTTACATTTTATGAGTAATACAAGACTATATCCATTTTATTATATTAAAGTGGTAAGTTACTAAATATTTTATGTCATAATTTGATAATAGTAAGTAACGAATAATACAATTAGAATAAGTAAGAAACAAAAATGTTTTTATAAATTTTAGAAAACATATAGAAATATAAGACTTATAAGTAGAATTATGATAAGAAAATCCGTACATATATTCATAATTGAAATTATAATAAATAAAGAATCATAAAGGAAGAATATTAAAGAAAGAAAGAATTCCAAGCGATAGCGTAAAGTATTAATTAATTTTTTCATATAGGAAGTTTTAGTTTTTAAACAGAAGAATAGAACTCATAATTCCTTATTGAAAAATAATAAAAAAACAAAATGATATTAGAATATTTATACATAAGATAAGAATATTATATATATAACACAAAACAACAATTATTAAAAATATTAGTATATTTTTTAAAAACATTTAAAAGACTTATCTTTTTTATATTTTTGATGAATTCAAAATTATAATTTAACAAAAAAAAAAAGATATTACGTTATTTTAATTACAAGTAGAATGCAAAATGATAAAAATAATTAAATATTACCGTAGAAAAGAATGTATAAAAAGAGAGGGATAAAGAAACCACTAGAATATTTATAATTTAAATTAACTAATAAAAATAAGAGGTAAGTAAATAACACTCAAAAAATATATTGATAAATTTAGACAATTAAAATATTTTAAAGAGTGTCACGACCCAATTTTCCTCCGTACTAGGTAAGTCTAACAACATGCGAATAACTGAAATAACAACTTAAATGCATCAATTGAATAAAATGAAAACTTCAGCTCAATATAAGCACAACTCCCAAAACCCGATAAGAAATAAGTCACAAGCTCTAGATACAATATTGCAATCCTGTACATCACTCTCTATCCATAACATAAGAAACAAGGAAAAGACGGAATAGAAGGGGACTCAGAGGCCTGCGGACCCGGGCAGGTGTACCTTGAAGTCTCTGATAAGCAAGTCACTCCACACACTAACACCGAGGCTCATGAGATATACCTGGATCTGCACAAAATATGTACATAAGCGTAGTATGAGTACACCATAATGATACCCAGTAAGTGTCAAGCCTAACCTCGGTAGAGTAGTGACGAGGTCAGGTCAGAGCCATATTGGGAGTAATAAGAAACAAGGCAGAAGATATAATGATAAAATAAAAAGACAGGGAAGTGAAACAATAAGAATTTATGGAAGGTAACAACATGGAATCAAATAAAGCAAATACAACACGAAAGGAAGAAGGAATCTTACAAGTTAAGGAAAACAACAACAAACAATGCAACAAATAGAGGAAATCAACAGGGGCACTCCCGAGGTACATCCTCATAGTCCCAAAAGTAAATATCTCTCAATGTTTCCTTATACCACCCAGGCGTATCAATAATCACAACGGCATGGAAGAAACCTCGTACAAACAATAATAACCGCATGACAGAAACCTTGTGCAGCAATAACAACCGCACGACAGAAACCTCGTGCAACAATATCAACCACACGATAGAAATCTCGTGCAACAATAACAACTGCACGGTAGAAATCTCGTACCACAATAACAACCAATCACCTCGACAAAAATCATGAAAAACAAAAATTTAACAACTGAAACAATGATATTTCAAAGATAGAAATTTCAAGTAAAGAATCCGACGGCTTAATAACGATTACGGAATCAAGAAAAGCAGGAAATTCAACTAAGCATATAGTACAAGCTGCAAATAAGAGGTAAGACAAATAGACATGTGAATTTAGGCTAAACATGATGACTATGGATGCTAAAGTAACACAGTTAAGGCATAAAAAAGAAACTACTTCGCTAAAACCGGAATTTCAATATTTAGCCCGTGTACGAACTCGTCACCTCGCGTACACGACCCTCACATATCATAAATTGTCACAACAATACCAAAACCTAAGAGAAATTTTCCCCACATAAGGTTAGACAAGTCACTTACCTCAAACCATACTCAATCAATCAATAAGAAGGCCCTTCCCTCGATTTTCCGACTTCGAACGACTCAAATCTAGCCAAAAGCAATTACATACTATAATTATAACTATAGGAAACTAATCTATATAATGAAATTATGATTTTTGCGTAGAATTGAAAAATCTCCCCAAAACGTTGACCTAGGCCCACGTCTCGGAACCTAACAAAAGTCACAAAATCCGGAAGCCCATTCAACCACGAGTCCAACCATACCAAATTTACCAAAATCCGACACCAAATCGTCACTCAAATACCCAATTTAAACTCTCCACATCCCTAGCCTCAAACTCTAAAATTACACCTCAAAATCGCACAATCTAGGTGGAAAAATCAATGAGGAAACATAATTATTAAGTAAATTTAACCACAAGCGACTTACGTCAATAATCCCTTCGAAATCCCTCTCAAAATCACCTAATCCCGAGCTTGAAATGTCCAAAATGAAGGAAATCACGAAACGCTCGAACTTAATATTCTACCAAGCACTTTCGTACCTGCGGTTTCGCATATGCGAGATATCTTCCGCTTCTGTGGGATGCAAAAGGCTCCACTGCCTCCGCTTCTGCGATGACACTCGCGCAGGTGCGAGTCCGCACCTGCGAAAATTCTTACGCATTTGCGCTCCACAGTGATCTAATCAAATCCCGCTTCTACGATCCACTCGCCGCATCTGCGGCCACGCAGGTACGGTAATTCTCTCGCACATGCTAATACTACACACTCAACTCTAGGCCACATCTGCGTTTCATCCACTCGCACTTGCTATCACAACTCCACAGGTGCGATTGCACCAGAACTGGTGAGCTTCAGTAGTCTCTCAACTTCCAAACTTGATCCGTTAACCATCCGAACTCCACCCAAGGCCCCCAGAACCTCAACCAAAAATACAAACAAGTCCTAGAACACGATACAAACTTAGTCGAGCCTTCAAATCACATCAAACAATGCTAAAATCACGAATTGTGCATCGATTCAAGCCTAATGAACTTTTGAACTTCTAACTTCCACATCCGATTCCAAAACCTATCAAATCACGTCCGATTGACCTCAAATTTTGCACACAAGTCCTAAAAGACATTACAGACCTATTCTAACTTCCGGAATCAAAGTCCGACCCCGATATCAAAAAGTTCACTCCATGTTAAACTTTCCAAAAAATCTTTCAATTTTCGCCAATTTACACTGAAATGACCCACCAACCTCCAAATAAATATCCGGACACGCTCCAAAGACCAAAATCATCATACAGAGCTATTCGAACCTACAAAACTCCATTCCGGAGTCGACTTCACTCAAGTCAAACTACGGTAAACTCCTACGACTTAAATCTCCAATTTAGGGACTATGTGTCATATTTCACTCCGAAACCAAAAACCAAACCTCCCGAAAAGTCACGTAACCACAATATAACACAGAGAAGGTAATAAATAGGGAGGTCAGGGCTAATACACTCAAAACATTCGGTCGGGTCATTACATCCTCCCCCTCTTAAAACAAATATTCGTCCTCGAAAGAGTTTAGAGACATACCTGAAGTGGTGAAAAGATGAGGATAATGGCTGCACATATCATGCTCGGTCTCCCAAGTCACCTACTCGACTGGCTGACCCCTCCACTGGACCTTAACTGACGCAATGGTTTTCGACCTCAACTTCTGGACCTGCCTGTCCAAAATGGCTACCGACTCCTTAACATAAGATAGATCCTTGTCCAACTAAACTGAGCTGAAGTCTAACACATGAGACGGATCGCCGTGATACTTCCAGATCATAGAAATATGGAATACTCGATGAACTGTAGTTAGATTGGGTGGTAGTGCAAGTCTGTAGGCTACCTCTCCAGCCCTCTCAAGAATCTCAAAAGGTCCGATATACCTAGGGCTTAGCTTGCCCTTCTTCTCGAACCTCATAACACCCTTCATGGGTGAAACCCGGAGTAAGACTCGCTCCCCAACCATGAATGCAATGTCGCAAACCTTCCGATCTGCATAACTCTTCTGTCTGGATTGGACTGTACGAAGTCGATCCTGAATTAATTTAACCTTTTCCAAGGCATCCTGAACCAAGTTTGTACCCAATAGCCTAGCCTCACCCGGCTCAAACCAACCCACTAGGGACCGACACTGTCTACTATACAAAGCCTCATACGAGGCCATCTGAATTCTCGATTGGTAGCTGTTATTGTAGGTAAACTCTGCAAGCGATAAAAACTGATCCCAAGAACCCCCAAACTCCATCACACACGCACAAAACATATCCTCCAATATATGAATAGTGCGCTAGGACTGTCCGTCCGTCTGAGGGTGAAATACTGTGCTCAACTCTACACGAGTACCCAACTTATGCTGTACGACTCTTCAGAACCGCGATGTAAACTACGTACCCCAATCAGAGATGATAGATACCGGCACGCCATGAATCCTGACAATCTCACGAATGTAAATCTGAGCCAGCTGCTTTGAAGAGTAAGTGGTCACCATTGGAATGAAATGAGCCGGCTTGGTCAGCCTATCCGCAATCACCCAAACTGCATCGAACTTCCTCTGAGTCCGTGGGAGCCCAACAACAAAATCCATAGTGATCCTCTCCTATTTCCACTCCGGAATCTCTAGTTTCTGAAGCAATCCACCTGGACACTGATGCTCGTACTTCACCTGCTGACAATTTAGGCACCGATCCACATACTCCACTGTGATCTTCTTCATTCTCCTCCATCAATAATGCTGCCTTAGGTCCCGATACATCTTTGCGGCACCTGAATGAATAGAGTATCACAAACTGTGAGTCTCCTGAGAATTAACTCACGCAAACCGTCTACATTGGACACACATAGCTTGTCTTGTATCCGTAATACACCGTCCTCTCCAATAGTGACATCCTTGGCATCGCCGTGCTGAACAATGTCCTTGAGGACAATCAGATGGGGGTAGTCATACTGACGCTCTATGATACTATCATAAAGAGAAGACCGTGAAACCACACTAGCTAAAACTCGGCTCAGCTAAGAAACATCCAATATAACAAACTGGTTGGCCAAGGCTGGCCTCTCTGCTACTAGTAGATATGCTAAGCTGCCCAAATTCTTCGCCTTGCGACTCTTGGCATCAACCACCACATTGGCCTTCTCGGGATGATATAGAATAGTGATATCATAGTCCTTAATAAACTCCATTCACCTCCGCTGTCGCAAGTTAAGATCCTTCTATTTGAATAGATACTGTAGACTCTAGTGATCGGTGTAGACCTCACAAGGGACACCGTACAAATAGTGTTGCCAGATCTTCAAGGCATGAACAATAGCTGCTAACTCGAGGTTGTGGACATGATAGTTCTTATCATGCACCTTCAACTGACTAGACGCATAGGAAATCACCCTACCATCCTGCATCAACACCGTGCCGAGACCAATGCGCGACGCATCACAATACACCGTATAGGACCCCGAACCAGTAGGAAGTACCAACACTGGGGCTTTAGTCAAAGAAGTCTTGAGCTTTTGAAAGCTCTCCTCACACTTCTCGGTCCAACTAAACGGAGCACCCTTCTGGGTCAGCCTGGTCATATGTGCTACAATAGACGAGAAACCTTCTATAAATCGACCGTAATTCCCGCCAAGCCAAGAAAACTCTGGATCCCGTAGCTGAGGATGGTATGGGCTAACTTTGCACTGCTTCAATCTTTTTTCGGATCTACTTTGATCCCCTCACTCGATACTACATGACCCAAAAATGTCACTGAATCTAGCCAGCATTCATACTTCGAAAATTTTGCATATAACTTCTTTTCTCTCAAGGTCTGAAGCAGAGTCTTCAGGTGCTGCTCATGATCCTCTCGGCTCCGGAGTGTACTGTAATGTCTTCAATAAACATAATAATGAACGAGTCAAGATAGGGGCTGAAATACACTGCTTATCACGTGCATGAATGCTGCTGGGGCGTTGGTCAACCCAAAAGACATCACAAGGAACTCGTAATGACCATACCAAATCTTGAAGGTAGTCTTCGGGATATCTGGCTCCCGAATCTTTAACTGATGATAGCCTGAATGCAAGTCGATCTTAGAGAACACTCTGGCACCCTGAAGCTGATCAAATAAGTCATCAATACGTGGAAATGGATACTTGTTCTTCACTGTAACCTTTTTCAACTGGCGATAATCAATACATATTGGCATAAAACCATTTTTCTTCTTTACAAATAAGACTGGAGCACCCCAAGGCGACACACTGGGCCGAATGAAGCCCTTATCAAGCAACTCTTGAAATTATTCCTTTAACTCTTTCAACTATGCTGGGGCCATATAATAGGGTGGAATAAAAATGGACTGAGTGCCCGGTAACAAATCAATACCAAAGTCGTTATCCTTGTCGGGTGACATGTCCGGAAGATTTGCCAGGAATACATCTGGATAATCACTCACCACCGGAACTGACTCAATTGTAGTAGTATCAACACTGACATCTCTCACATATGCCGGATACGCATCAAACCCCTTCTCAACCATCCACTGAGCCTTTAGAAATGAAATAACACTGCTAGGATTATAATCTAAGGTACTTCTCCACTCTAACCTTGGTAATCCTGGCATAGCCAGCTTCACAGTCTTAGCGTGATATTCAAGAATAACATAATAGGGCGACAACCAGTCTATGCCCAAAATAATATCAAAGTCTACCATACTGAGCAATAATAGATCTGCTCTGGTCTAAAAACCACTAATAACAACCAAACACGACCGATACACACGGTTAACAATAATAGAATCTCCCACATGTGTAGACACATAGACAGAAGAACTCAAAGAATCACGAGATACACCAAAGTATGGAGCAAAATAAGATGACACATAGGAATAAGTGGAGCCTGGATCAAATAAGACTGATGCATCTCTATTTCAGACAGGAATAATAACTGTGATGATAGAGTCAGATGAGACTGCCTCCGTCCTAGCAGGAAGAGCATAGTATCTGGCATCGCCTCCCCCTCTAGGGCAACCTCTACCTGCTCGACCTCCACCTTGAGCTGGCTGTGCAGGTAGAGTGGTAGTTGGTGCTATAACCATAGACTGAGGACCCAGTAGAGCATGCAGTACCTGAGTGGTTTGTGGAGGTGCACCCCTCCTGAGTCTGGGGCAATCCCTCATCATATGAAAAGTGTCACCACACTCAAAACAATCTCTCGGAGGATGTGGTTTCTGTGGCTGGCTCGGACTTGATCGGTTGGACTGACCGTTGAAAGCACCCCGTGCATGAGGTACACTAGACAATGACAATGCATAATAGGGAGCCTGGGGCCTAGGAGTGGTCGGAATATGCTGGTAGCTGGAAATGCTGAATGAAAAGGGAGACTCACATAGCCCCTACCCTGACAAGCTGTAGCTGGGGCACGAGTACTATTATAAGTGCCGGACTCTCGAGACCTCTTTTTCTCTCTCTCCTCTCTCTCCCGAGTCAGCATGCCCTCCAATATCCTTGCAATCCCTACTACCTGCTGGTATGCAATGTCCATCTCCAACTCTCGGGCCATGCTAAATCTGGTATTGGGGTTGAGCCCCTCGACAAATCGACGGACTCGCTCTCTAACAGTAGCAACCAAGGCCGCTGCATGTCTAGACAAATCATTGAACCAGACCTCATACTCTGACATGATCATAGAACCCTAGCGCAACTGCTCAAACTCTGCGTGCCATGCATATCTAAGACTCTGGGGAATATACTCCCTCAAGAAAATATCTGAGAACTGAGTCCAAGTGAGTGAAGTTGCCTCGGTCGGACTACCCAACTCATATGCTCATCACCACTGATAATCCGCTCCCCTAAGATGGAACGTAGTAAAAGCAACCCCACTAGACTCCGCAATACCCATGGTACGGAGGATATGGTGGCACTCCTCAAGAAAACCCTAGGCATCCTCTGACGCCAAGCCACTGAAAATAGGAGGGAGGTACTTCTTGTACCTCTCGAGCCTGAGCTGCTCCTCTTCAGAAACTGCTGCCCTAACCTCGGGCTGAACTGGGGCTACCGGTTGCATTGGTATGAACTTTGGAAGCTGGTCGACCTGAACCCGCTGCTCTGGGGTATGGGTGGCGGGAGTTTGTGCTCCTCCCCCGGCCTGATATGTGGTAGGAGCAAGTAGGATCAACCCTTCTTGAGCTAAGGTGCCGAACATGCCCAGGAACTGGGCGAGGGTCTCCTGGAGAGCTGGTGTAGTAACAGGCGTCTCCGATACATGTGCTCCAACTGGAGCTACTGGTGGCTTCTCCGTAGCAGCTCGTGCGGGTGCTCTGGCTGCACCACGTGGACGTCCTCGACCTCTACCCTAGCCCCGACCTATTGTGGCTCTAGCAGAGGGCGCGAGTGTCTGGTCATCTGATCCGACTGTACGTGTTCTCAACATCTGTGAGAGAATAGAAAGACATAAGTTTTGAATTATGAAGTCAACAATTTTGCACGATAAGGAATCAAAGAAGTAAAGCTTTTCCTAACAGTTCCATAGCCTCCCAAAGATAAGTATAGACGTCTCCGTACCGATCCGCTAGACTCTATTAAACCTGCTTGTGACTCATAACACCTATGAACTTAGAGCTCTGATACCAACTTGTCACGACTCCATAGGACTCATAACACTTGTAAAGCTTTACTTTTTTGATTCCTTGTCGTGCAAAATTTACGGAAGTGCCTCTGTTGATTTCCTGAAATAGATATGTAAATAAGCAAGTCACTCCACACACTAACACCGAGGCTGATGAGATATACCTGGATTTGCACAAAACATGTACAGAAGCGTAGTATGAGTACACCACAACGACACCCAGTAAGTGACAAGCCTAACCTCGGTAGAGTAGTGATAAGGCCAAGTCAGGGCTTTACTGGGAGTAGTAAGAAACAAGGCAGAAGGTGTAATGATAAAATAAAAGGACAGGGAAGTGAAACAATAAGAATTTACGGAAGCTAACAACACGGAATCAAAGAAAGCAAATACAACATGAAAGGAAGCAGGAATCTTACAAAATAAGTAAAACAACAACAATCAATGTAACAAATAGAGAAAATCAACAGAGGCACTCCCGAGGTACCTCCTCGTAGTCCCAAAAATAAATATCTCATAATATTTTCTTATACCACTCATGTGTATCAATAATCACAACGGCACGGCAGAAACCTCGTGCAAACAATAACAACCGCACGGCAGAAACTTCGTGCAACAATAACAATCGCACGGCAGAAACCTCGTGCAACAATAACAATCACACGACAGAAACCTCGTGCCACAATAACAACCAGTCACCTCGACAAAAATCACGAAAACCAAAACTTAACAACTGAAACAATGATATTTCAATGATAGCAATTTCAAGTAAAGAATCCTACGGTTTAATAACGATTACGGATTCAACAAAAGCAGAAAATTCAACTAAGCATGTAGTACAAGCTGCAAATAAGAGGTAAGACAAATATACATGTAAATTTAGGCTAAACATGATGACTATATATGCTAAAGTAACACAGTTAAGGCATAAAAAGGAAACTACTTAGCTAAAACTAGAATTTCAATATTTAGCCCGTGTACGCACTCGTCACCTCGCGTAAACGACCCTCACATATCACAAATTGTCACAACAGTACCAAATCCTAAGGGGGATTCCCCTCCCCCCCCCCCCCCCCACACACACAAGGTTAGACAAGTCACTTACCTCAAACCACGCTCAATCAATCAATAAGAAGTCCCTTCCCTCCATTTTCCAACTCCGAACGGCTCAAATCTAACCAAAAGCAATTACATGCTATAAATATAACTATAGGAAACTAATCTAAATAATAAAATTATGATTTTTGCAAAGAATTGAAAAATCGCCCCAAAAAGTCACAAAATTCGGAAGCTCATTCAACCACGAGTCCAACCATACCTAATTTACAATCCGACACCAAATCGTCACTCAAATCCCCAATTTAAACTCTCCACATCCCTAGCCTCAAGCTCCAAAATTACACCTCAAAACTGCACAATCTAGGTGGAAAAATCAATGGGGAAACATAATTATTGAGTAAATTTAACCACAAGCGAATTTACTCAAGAATCCCTCTCAAAATAACACAAAGAAGGCAAAAACCAAACTTCCCGGCAAGTCACGTTACCACAGTATAACACAGAGAAGGTAATAAATAGGGGGGTCAGGGCTAATACACTCAAAACGATCGGTCAGGTCGTTACAAAGAGTAAAAATAATAAAAATATTTTCAGAGTAAGAAAATAAATATCTATGTTATATTAAACGAAAAATAGTGACAAAATACTAAGCCAATTGGCAAGTTAATAAAAAGTCACATTAGTAAATATTTATTACTAAGTACTTGCTAATTTAATAAAAAATAAAATAAGAAACAAATAATTTATTTAATTACCATATGATGTGTATCCTTTAATTATATAAATTTTATTATATTTCTACACACTGTATTAATAAATAAAATAACAACTAAAATTTATTAAAATAATATGATATATCATATCATGATTTTTACTCTGATTCTTTAAGTTTGTCCTTGCCTGGCGCCGGGTATAACATCAGTATTCTATGAAAGTATAACTTTTTCCCCTTAATCAGTAACTAAGAATGTACAAATTCTAAAACACTTTCAAAAATCCAAAGATTCTTCATTACTATGATTTTTTTCACAATTGATACTAACTGTGTCGCTGATATGGAGTAGAAGAATGTTATATTACTGATAATGTTTTTCCAAGCAAAGTTCGAGAACAATGTCTTCAAATATTCTACAATACTATAATTTTTTCCCTAATCAATAACTAAGGATCTAAAGATTCTATTTAACTTCCAAGAATACAAAAAATCAATGCTACTACGATTTTATCGCAATCCATAATTAAATTTGTAAATATTTTTTCTAAAAATCATAATTAAATATGTTAATATTCAGAAATACTATAATTATTTACCTATTAAATAATTATTTACTTCTACTAAGTATCCCCTTGTACGGAGTACAACAATGATGTAGTAACTTTTTTTCCTTCCAAAGTTCAACAACAATGTCTTAAATGTCGATTATATATAGATTATTGGAAAATTAGTATTATTATATTTGTTCTGCTTAACTCTTTTGTGTTTCGATAGATTAGTATCATTAAATATAGAGTGTTGCTATATTACCACTATTATACTTTTCCTTCTCTACCTTTTTGTGTTATGCTTCAAGATTAATATATGCATTTAATACAGGAGTTGTAGAAAAGGAAATAGGTGAAGGAAAGGAACTGTAAGAAGTAAAACCATTCTCTGGGTAACTACATCCCTGTGGGACTATTTTAAGGAGGCTGCTCCTTAATCAATTAATTTATCAGACTGTGAATGAAGTATATTTGCCTTTTGTCATTTTAATTGTTGGAAGGAGATATGTGCATTCGGCACTATATATGGCCTTTCACTGTTACGTTGAAGTATCTGACTATATATATTGTTGGTCCTCTTCCTGAGGTACATCACACTGTATTCTTCAAATCATTGCAGGGGCTGATTCAGTCTGTGTTTGAGATGCCTGATGGTTTCTTCTATTGCATGCCTTTATATTGGTTTTCCTCGACCTTGTACAACAGTCGTCAGAGCCAATCTGTCCGAGAATGTGGATTCCGGTGAAATGTTTTTCCTGCTGTTTTTCTTCTTTTTTATTTGGCTTTTACATTGTTTATCTTTTTATTGAAATTTATGTATTTATCACGACCCTAACCCCGAAGAAGTAGTGACGAGGGGTCGACATCGCCACTTACTAGTGGTCCAATAAATCAAATATAGTAGGAAGTAAACAGATGTGAGGCAGAATAAATAAACGAAATAACAAGTATAAATACATGGTACAATCTTCCTCTCAACAATAAACTCAAGCTCTCAGTTAGCAGTTACCTCCTCAATCGGAGTATATATATAATGGACCTCACCAGATAGGTCGTCAGAGTTTAAATCAAGAAAAATCACAGATACACTGGCTTCTTGTCAAATATTACGCACGATTCCATAAGAGTATTTTATAGAAATGCCGAGGCGTACAACCCGATCCCATCATACTGTGTGCACTGTCGAGGGTCGAATGACACGAATCATAGATGCATATATTATACTACCGAGGCGAACGAACCGCTCCCATTAGAGTGTGGTATATAATCCTGCCGAGGCGAACGGCTCGATCCCATTAGAATAAGAAGCTTTAACGGGTCCTTGACCCCATTTACAAATAAACGTGAGAGTTATGAATTTATTTTTAAGGAAAACTTTTCGATGAAAGCACATAGCACGAGAGAATTTCGTAAGAGGGGTCCAATTATTCTGCGGCTAATCATGAAGCCCGTCAAATCTCTACAATAACAAGTCTATCATTCTACGCAAGTCTAGTATCAAGTTGTAATGCGAAATAAAGGAATTAAACGAGCAAAGATAACTCCTATAGTACAATTATAGCATGGTGTAAACCTAAGTCTACTCAGACAATAACCTGAATTTAGCTACGTACGGACTCTCGTCACCTCGTGTGTACGTAGCCCCCGCAACAAGTAGCATATATCAAATACAACGCCTAAGGGTAGTTTTCCCCTCACAGAGTTAGACATGAGACTTACTTCACTCTGAAGTTCCATAACCGGCTCCAATGCTACTCTAACACCTCAAACGGATGCCCGTCGTTCCAAAACTAGTTAAACAATGTACAAACTAATAAAAATATACTCTAATACTCATACTAAATCAATTCATAACAATTCCCAACTCCGCTCGAAAAGTTAATAAAATCAACCCTCGGGCCCACGTGGCCGGGTTCCGAAAATGTTCGAAGATAAGCTTTATCCATAATACTACAAATTCAAATATATGATATATTCTCGATTTCATGCCTAA
Organism: Nicotiana tomentosiformis; assembly: GCF_000390325.3. Classification (NCBI taxonomy): domain Eukaryota; kingdom Viridiplantae; phylum Streptophyta; class Magnoliopsida; order Solanales; family Solanaceae; genus Nicotiana; species Nicotiana tomentosiformis. The sequence continues at coordinate 88,132,115 of NC_090812.1, read as the reverse complement.
TTTTGTGGTCAAAATCCAAAAATTATCAAATTCTAGGTTTTCTTAAAACTCCCACAATTTTTCATAAATTTTCATGTTAAATCGTTATAGAATACGTGTAATTAACTTAAAATGTGAAGAAATCGCTTACCTCCAATTTGATGATGAAAATGTTGCTCCAAAATTGCTCCCAAAGTCGGCTCCCATGAATAAATGGAGTGAAAAATGAGCAAGGACCCGTCTTAAAAAAATTCTTCCCAGCGCTGCTTCGCATCGGCAGACATAGTTGCGCACCTACTGTCTCGCTTTTGTGAGACAAAACTCGCTCCTGCGGAAGTCCCTGGCCAGCAGCCCATCGCAACTGCGGAAGGCATTTCACATCTACGATGTCGCTTCTGCGACAAAATGATCGCTTCTGCAAAGCCATGCCCAATTACCTCTGTCCGCTTCTGCATTCCAGTGGTCGCATCTGCGATCACGCAGGTGCGGGAATTGCTTTGCACTTGCGACCTCTGTCCAATTCTCTTCCAGTCGCTTCTGCGATTCACTGCCTCGCTTCTGCGATGAAGCTTCCGCAGAAGCGGTTGCATCGGCAACCATAATTTTCCAGCTCTTCCTTAAGCCCAAAATCCGATCCGTTAACCGTCCGGAATCTACCTGAGGCTCCCGGGATCTTGACCAAATATACTAACGCATCCTAAAACACATTACGAACTTAGTCGAGGCCTCAAATCACGCCAAACAATATCGAAACTATGAATCGACGATCGAAATCCTTCTTTAAACTTTCAAACATCCAAACTTCGACAAATGTGTCTGACCATATCAAAATATTTTGGAATGACGCCAAACGTTGCGTGCAAGTCAAAAATCACGATATGAACCTATTTCTAGGCTCGGAACTGTCACGACCCAAACCGATGGGCCGCGACGGGCACCCGTTACCTTACTCAATGGAGTACCAACATAACATATCTTTTCGTATCATGCTATCATAGGTAAATGAGACAGAAAGGCTGTCGTGGGATAACTAGAATAAAACATGGAATACCAACTTATACATAAGACATACGGGTTTATAAGACCAAAATGACCACTCGTACACTGAACATAGGCCGAGAAGGCCATACAATCTTTTACGTACATGACATATGTTTACAAGCCTCTAAGAGTAGATAAATACCATAAAGGTCGGGACAACGCCCCGCCATACTAAACAATACTGACCAAATAAGCAACTCCGGAGCAAATGGAGCGCACCAACATCTTCCGCTGAGCTGATAGCCTACTTGGAGGACTCTCGACCTGTCTATCGGGACCTGCGGACATGAAACGCAGCATCCCCAGGCAAAAGGGATGTCAATACAAATAATGTACCGAGTATGTAAGGTATGAAAATCAGTAAATAATAGACACGAGAGAAACATGGAGTAAAAGACTCAACATGTAAGACTGCATAGCTCTGTAAATCATCTCATATTTATAATTCCATGCATATACGTATAATTGTCATACCATGCATAGCTATATGCGTTCATAACATCATCAAGCCTCCGAGGGCATCCCATCATATCATCTCGTCCACTGTGGGAAAATCATCAACGTATACTAGCTGATCAGGTGGTGGTGCGTATATAACGCTGTAACCTTTTTTCATATACCATATACATATATATACATATATATACGCGTATATAACGCTATCTGGGCATGGGTCAATGTAAATGAATGCAATACATGAGAAGTACGTCAATAAAACTTTTTGGAATGTCATAAGACTATTATGCCTTTGATTAATATCATGAAATAAACTTTATCAATTCACGTATTTTCTGAGACCCATGAACAGGCGATAGAATAATAAGACATATGAGAAATCAAGAATATAGGAACCTCTAGTATTTCTATGAATAGAGTCATTTATGAAAATTATGCATTTGTTCGTTTCGTTTGTATCGTATGGATCATGCCAAAAGGAAATAAGGGATAGCCTTAATATACCTGAACCGATTCTCTTGACAATCCCTCTAACACCCGTCTTTTGCGAAAACGTGTAACAAGGGATTGTAGTAGGGAAAGATTCATATGATATTCTTGAGAAAGATTGCACCGTATTGCTTAAAATTGCAAAATCTCACGCTAAATTGTGTTATGAAATTTCAAATGAGCTACGAATAAATATCTATGTTATATTAAACGAAAAATAGTGACAAAATACTAAGCCAATTGGCAAGTTAATAAAAAGTCACATTAGTAAATATTTATTACTAAGTACTTGCTAATTTAATAAAAAATAAAATAAGAAACAAATAATTTATTTAATTACCATATGATGTGTATCCTTTAATTATATAAATTTTATTATATTTCTACACACTGTATTAATAAATAAAATAACAACTAAAATTTATTAAAATAATATGATATATCATATCATGATTTTTACTCTGATTCTTTAAGTTTGTCCTTGCCTGGCGCCGGGTATAACATCAGTATTCTATGAAAGTATAACTTTTTCCCCTTAATCAGTAACTAAGAATGTACAAATTCTAAAACACTTTCAAAAATCCAAAGATTCTTCATTACTATGATTTTTTTCACAATTGATACTAACTGTGTCGCTGATATGGAGTAGAAGAATGTTATATTACTGATAATGTTTTTCCAAGCAAAGTTCGAGAACAATGTCTTCAAATATTCTACAATACTATAATTTTTTCCCTAATCAATAACTAAGGATCTAAAGATTCTATTTAACTTCCAAGAATACAAAAAATCAATGCTACTACGATTTTATCGCAATCCATAATTAAATTTGTAAATATTTTTTCTAAAAATCATAATTAAATATGTTAATATTCAGAAATACTATAATTATTTACCTATTAAATAATTATTTACTTCTACTAAGTATCCCCTTGTACGGAGTACAACAATGATGTAGTAACTTTTTTTCCTTCCAAAGTTCAACAACAATGTCTTAAATGTCGATTATATATAGATTATTGGAAAATTAGTATTATTATATTTGTTCTGCTTAACTCTTTTGTGTTTCGATAGATTAGTATCATTAAATATAGAGTGTTGCTATATTACCACTATTATACTTTTCCTTCTCTACCTTTTTGTGTTATGCTTCAAGATTAATATATGCATTTAATACAGGAGTTGTAGAAAAGGAAATAGGTGAAGGAAAGGAACTGTAAGAAGTAAAACCATTCTCTGGGTAACTACATCCCTGTGGGACTATTTTAAGGAGGCTGCTCCTTAATCAATTAATTTATCAGACTGTGAATGAAGTATATTTGCCTTTTGTCATTTTAATTGTTGGAAGGAGATATGTGCATTCGGCACTATATATGGCCTTTCACTGTTACGTTGAAGTATCTGACTATATATATTGTTGGTCCTCTTCCTGAGGTACATCACACTGTATTCTTCAAATCATTGCAGGGGCTGATTCAGTCTGTGTTTGAGATGCCTGATGGTTTCTTCTATTGCATGCCTTTATATTGGTTTTCCTCGACCTTGTACAACAGTCGTCAGAGCCAATCTGTCCGAGAATGTGGATTCCGGTGAAATGTTTTTCCTGCTGTTTTTCTTCTTTTTTATTTGGCTTTTACATTGTTTATCTTTTTATTAAAATTTATGTATTTATCACGACCCTAACCCCGAAGAAGTAGTGACGAGGGGTCGACATCGCCACTTACTAGTGGTCCAATAAATCAAATATAGTAGGAAGTAAACAGATGTGAGGCAGAATAAATAAACGAAATAACAAGTATAAATACATGGTACAATCTTCCTCTCAACAATAAACTCAAGCTCTCAGTTAGCAGTTACCTCCTCAATCGGAGTATATATATAATGGACCTCACCAGATAGGTCGTCAGAGTTTAAATCAAGAAAAATCACAGATACACTGGCTTCTTGTCAAATATTACGCACGATTCCATAAGAGTATTTTATAGAAATGCCGAGGCGTACAACCCGATCCCATCATACTGTGTGCACTGTCGAGGGTCGAATGACACGAATCATAGATGCATATATTATACTACCGAGGCGAACGAACCGCTCCCATTAGAGTGTGGTATATAATCCTGCCGAGGCGAACGGCTCGATCCCATTAGAATAAGAAGCTTTAACGGGTCCTTGACCCCATTTACAAATAAACGTGAGAGTTATGAATTTATTTTTAAGGAAAACTTTTCGATGAAAGCACATAGCACGAGAGAATTTCGTAAGAGGGGTACAATTATTCTGCGGCTAATCATGAAGCCCGTCAAATCTCTACAATAACAAGTCTATCATTCTACGCAAGTCTAGTATCAAGTTGTAATGCGAAATAAAGGAATTAAACGAGCAAAGATAACTCCTATAGTACAATTATAGCATGGTGTAAACCTAAGTCTACTCAGACAATAACCTGAATTTAGCTACGTACGGACTCTCGTCACCTCGTGTGTACGTAGCCCCCGCAACAAGTAGCATATATCAAATACAACGCCTAAGGGTAGTTTTCCCCTCACAGAGTTAGACATGAGACTTACTTCACTCTGAAGTTCCATAACCGGCTCCAATGCTACTCTAACACCTCAAACGGATGCCCGTCGTTCCAAAACTAGTTAAACAATGTACAAACTAATAAAAATATACTCTAATACTCATACTAAATCAATTCATAACAATTCCCAACTCCGCTCGAAAAGTTAATAAAATCAACCCTCGGGCCCACGTGGCCGGGTTCCGAAAATGTTCGAAGATAAGCTTTATCCATAATACTACAAATTCAAATATATGATATATTCTCGATTTCATGCCTAATTTTGTGGTCAAAATCCAAAAATTATCAAATTCTAGGTTTTCTTAAAACTCCCACAATTTTTCATAAATTTTCATGTTAAATCGTTATAGAATACGTGTAATTAACTTAAAATGTGAAGAAATCGCTTACCTCCAATTTGATGATGAAAATGTTGCTCCAAAATTGCTCCCAAAGTCGGCTCCCATGAATAAATGGAGTGAAAAATGAGCAAGGACCCGTCTTAAAAAAATTCTTCCCAGCGCTGCTTCGCATCGGCAGACATAGTTGCGCACCTACTGTCTCGCTTTTGTGAGACAAAACTCGCTCCTGCGGAAGTCCCTGGCCAGCAGCCCATCGCAACTGCGGAAGGCATTTCACATCTACGATGTCGCTTCTGCGACAAAATGATCGCTTCTGCAAAGCCATGCCCAATTACCTCTGTCCGCTTCTGCATTCCAGTGGTCGCATCTGCGATCACGCAGGTGCGGGAATTGCTTTGCACTTGCGACCTCTGTCCAATTCTCTTCCAGTCGCTTCTGCGATTCACTGCCTCGCTTCTGCGATGAAGCTTCCGCAGAAGCGGTTGCATCGGCAACCATAATTTTCCAGCTCTTCCTTAAGCCCAAAATCCGATCCGTTAACCGTCCGGAATCTACCTGAGGCTCCCGGGATCTTGACCAAATATACTAACGCATCCTAAAACACATTACGAACTTAGTCGAGGCCTCAAATCACGCCAAACAATATCGAAACTATGAATCGACGATCGAAATCCTTCTTTAAACTTTCAAACATCCAAACTTCGACAAATGTGTCTGACCATATCAAAATATTTCGGAATGACGCCAAACGTTGCGTGCAAGTCAAAAATCACGATATGAACCTATTTCTAGGCTCGGAACTGTCACGACCCAAACCGATGGGCCGCGACGGGCACCCGTTACCTTACTCAATGGAGTACCAACATAACATATCTTTTCGTATCATGCTATCATAGGTAAATGAGACAGAAAGGCTGTCGTGGGATAACTAGAATAAAACATGGAATACCAACTTATACATAAGACATACGGGTTTATAAGACCAAAATGACCACTCGTACACTGAACATAGGCCGAGAAGGCCATACAATCTTTTACGTACATGACATATGTTTACAAGCCTCTAAGAGTAGATAAATACCATAAAGGTCGGGACAACGCCCCGCCATACTAAACAATACTGACCAAATAAGCAACTCCGGAGCAAATGGAGCGCACCAACATCTTCCGCTGAGCTGATAGCCTACTTGGAGGACTCTCGACCTGTCTATCGGGACCTGCGGACATGAAACGCAGCATCCCCAGGCAAAAGGGATGTCAATACAAATAATGTACCGAGTATGTAAGGTATGAAAATCAGTAAATAATAGACACGAGAGAAACATGGAGTAAAAGACTCAACATGTAAGACTGCATAGCTCTGTAAATCATCTCATATTTATAATTCCATGCATATACGTATAATTGTCATACCATGCATAGCTATATGCGTTCATAACATCATCAAGCCTCCGAGGGCATCCCATCATATCATCTCGTCCACTGTGGGAAAATCATCAACGTATACTAGCTGATCAGGTGGTGGTGCATATATAACGCTGTAACCTTTTTTCATATACCATATACATATATATACATATATATACGCGTATATAACACTATCTGGGCATGGGTCAATGTAAATGAATGCAATACATGAGAAGTACGTCAATAAAATTTTTTGGAATGTCATAAGACTATTATGCCTTTGATTAATATCATGAAATAAACTTTATCAATTCACATATTTTCTGAGACCCATGAACAGGCGATAGAATAATAAGACATATGAGAAATCAAGAATATAGGAACCTCTAGTATTTCTATGAATAGAGTCATTTATGAAAATTATGCATTTGTTCGTTTCGTTTGTATCGTATGGATCATGCCAAAAGGAAATAAGGGATAGCCTTAATATACCTGAACCGATTCTCTTGACAATCCCTCTAACACCCGTCTTTTGCGAAAACGTGTAACAAGGGATTGTAGTAGGGAAAGATTCATATGATATTCTTGAGAAAGATTGCACCGTATTGCTTAAAATTGCAAAATCTCACGCTATATTGTGTTATGAAATTTCAAATGAGCTACGAAGCTCCATCTGTTAGCATGGCCCTCATGTACAATGGTGATGAGATTTTCTTAAAATGGTTAGCTTCTCCAACAACGATGTAATGAAATTTCTCAAAATGGTTGGTCTTCATATGAAATATTTTGAAACAACTACGTTGCTATTGCAATTCATTAACCTTGCTGAAGCTTTCCCTCTTAATTTAGTAGATGAGAGTCATTTATTTTGGGTGAAATAGAAAGGTTATCTCTAACCTTTAGGTGTGGGCCCTACTAGGATGACTAAGCCACTAATCTTTCTTCATTTGCCACCTTATAACATGGACTTTAAGAGTCATAAGTTGGCTGCCACGTTAAGGCTTATCCAAAGCCTTAATTAATCACCCATTAATTTTTAATTAACTTGTTAATTCCCTCATTAACCAATTATTCACATAATTAAGAATTATCTCAAATTACTTAAAATACTACTCACTTTTAACACACGTTATGTACCGTACTATCATGGTCATGGGATACCTTGTATGGCACTAGTCCATAATTACTGGGTATTATAGTTTGGACCATTTTTTTAAATCCCAAATAGACAACCTTCAGCGAAACTCATTTTTTTGATTCGTTTACCCTCTAACATTCACGCCTTTACTTATCACTTATTTGAAATAGCATAATACTTATAATCTCAAAATAATCTCATTCCCGAGCTTACGTCGATTAACTTAGACGAAACTTTAACGTACGAAAATGCGGGATGTAACATCTCATTTCCGAGCTTTCATCAATTTTCTTATGGCGTACTTTCACGTACGAAAATATGGGGTGTAACAGAAATCCCAAACGGACATCGATAGCATCAAAATCCACTTCAAACCAAACTTATGAAATTCTAAAACTTTCAAAAATGTCAACTTTCTACAATAAGTGCCGAAATGCTCCCGGACCACCCGATACTCAACCCGAACACAGGCCCTAGTCCGAAATCATCATACAAACCTATTGAAACCTTCAAATCCTGATTCCGAGGTCGTTTACTCAAAAGTCAAACCTTAGCCAACTCTTCCAACTTAAAGCTTCCGAAATTAGAATTTTCCATCTGAATCAACTCTGAACTTCCCAAAATTCAATTCCGACCACACGCACAAATCATAATACCCAAAGTGAAGTTACTCAAGGCCTCAAATTGTCGAACGACACGCTAGAGCTCAAAATGACCAGTCGGGTCATTACATTCTCCCCCACTTAAACATACGTTCGTCCTCGAATGTGCTAAGAACTGTTCCAGAGTTGTCCAAAATCACTGTTTAACACCTTGTGCACCTACCCGTGCCACTACAACCCATGTGAGCACATTAGGTCGAGCCAAAATGAAGATCCTTCCTGCTACCTTAGTCCACAAGCTTTGGAACCACATCCCAACATCAGAAATTTTTCCACGAGACCCGATTCCTACATACGAACACCGCATCAATAACCAGACACTGTACCCAACATGACCATGCTCCTCCGGTGAAATCACACTATGTACCACATAAGTTGCTTGACCATAATAACATCCTCTGACCACAATAGCTGCAATTTCACGAACTCGGTGCCTACAATACACCTCATAACACATCTAAGCCTTGTTCCAGCTCTCGCAACACTGCCACGATGGAAGAGATGTGTAGCAACTCATAACCACCTGCCGAACTAACAAATCATGGAGTCTCTCCTTCTGACAAGAATCATTACCTCATTCTGAACTGAATAACGGTATTTGCTCTTTAATATACTTTACACAAATCCGATCGCATTGATTTCAAGCCCAATAACCTCATCTCACCCAGTACAAGCTGCCCAGGCAATAAGCCACCTCAAACACCGCCCAAGATTTCATATGACTCCATCAATGCGCCAACAAGATACAACTCGAATATGATACATAAGGAAAAACGAACTCTGGAAAGGAACTACCCAGCCCGCGTAATGAATAAAACTGTCGAACAAACGCTATGAACCCTTCTCAGAGAATGGGAAACAAAAATACACAGAAATAAGTATATGGAACCGTACTCAACATCTCATTGTTGCAGTGTTCAACCCGATCCAAACGTGATACCATTACGGCATGCAACCCGATCCAAACAACATGCCCGTAGCAGCGTGGCAGCGTGCTACCCGATCGACACATAACAATAATTAAGGAAGTACCCATCAAGCCATAATGCTTATACCTACGAAATACCCGAATATAGACCACAAGCATGCCAAGTGCAAAATACAACCCTGGGAAGACGGACAATGCCATACGCTATGAAACCCAAGTATAACTAAGGTGCGATAAATGACCTGCATCTCGAGAGCTATATTGCTCATATAACACCACAAGCTATGGAGGACCACAATACACGTGCGAATAATCAAGCCGTCTCACAACCCACACGGCACAGTAGAGTTTTACATGGAATAGCTGATGACGGAAATTACATCCAATGCCCGACAACTCCTCCGTAAGCAATGCTATGCTGAATGGACTCATCTGACCTGATCTGATGTAGAGCACACATCCACATTAGACCCACCAACGGACCTCAAACCGATTTTGATCATAACATACTGGGCCAATAACCTCTCAAGGATCCACAATGGCCTTATTCATGACACATACGAGCAGTCGTCCAATCCGGAACAAACTTCCACAGTTCACAACCAACCGAATAGAGCGTCGTTCAGGCATAAAATCTCATATTAGCGACAGTGCCAAAATCTCCATAATTCGTTTCAATTCTTAACAATAAAGTGACTAACATGTCGCACTTATACCATCTTCCCGTGGGTTATACTCCCACGACCCTCCGCACCAGGTAGCAAAGTATACACATCCATACCTCCAACCGTACAGATTCTGTAATGAAAATCAAGAATCCACAATCGACTCACAATGCCTCTTCCACATAACCCCATTCTCAGGTGACACTAGAGAAAATGCCAGCTTACTCTGAACATCTGAATTCTTCTCTGCTCATCCGAGCTCGTGACATTCTAGTCAACACCAAACCGCAACCTTGATTCTCAACTTTCAATTCCCATGCCGCTCACTGCACCTATCATGCCGCTACACAAAATTACAAGAATTCATCATAACCCTTGAACTACTAGTAGAATAAACACTTCTTTGGCTAGAAACCTTTCACTTAACTCATTTCAGAAGGACCATTGCGACACACAGCCGAATTCCCAAACCGCAAAAAATACAAACCTCAAGTTGTGGTCTACACCACCATAATCCTTCCGGGATTCCCTTTACACCACAAGGCCATTTGAATCAAATACCTCTCGAATTCATCAAGTTATGGTGGTTGTCAAGCCTGCACGTACAACCACCAACCATATGTATAACTTCACACGCCGAAAGAACTGATCATTGCCATGATCATGCTGATTCAACCATTACTAACCGAACCAACTTCTTCCAATTCACTCTTGACTTGCCTTAGAAATAATAGCTCCATTCAGCATATAATGAACTCAGCCCGCACTCATCCCGAATGACCCGAATCACGAGGACACATCATCTCAATACCCATAAACCATATCGTACCCTCTTTCTGTGCACAATAGCATCTCCAACTGGTACACCCGTTTTGAAAGATCTTCTACGAATCCGAAGTAGTTTCTCCTATTTCTCCAATATTGCACAGCAGACCCGATGATAACATAGAAAGTTTCCCAAGTATTTCTCACACTCTGCTACCAAATCTCGGTCTTCGATCACATAACGAACCCCAAAATCCTTAGACGCTACTCCTTAAATTCTCAGACCCACTAGAACCGATGTTGAGAGTCACCCACTCTGACTTGGTCCCGAATATAACCAAACTCCAACGCTGTGCTAGCACACAAACACCCTCTCGAAGAAGCAACCAGCTGAATTCTTTTCCTTGTACATCACATCCATAAGAATCATAAACTCTGAATCGTCCCAAAACCTGCACCTAAATCGATAAGGCAAAACATAGCACACATTCATCACGTTCTTTGATCGAATTACCCCTGATGTTTTTTTTTTCTTAGTCATAAATAATCTACCAATGCACCGATAACCAGAAACCACACAAGCAGACAACCACACGATCCAATCGTAGATGGTGGGCTGCCCTACTTAGCTTTAATCTACCATCACATAATGTAGAACCCACAAAGATTCCTCCTTCTCTATTACCATGATCTCGCACCATCAACTCGCCAAACTTCTCGTAGTCCATTGTTAAACTCTTCATGAACATTCCGAATTATCAGTCACAATCGCATATTTGACCTTCTGCCGGATAGTAAGTAGATCTCTTCATAGAAACTTTATCAAAATTATGCAACTACTAACCTGCTCACATGAGATAACCCACCTGTGGAACTCCATACCGACATCTTCCAATGGTGCTGCATTGGGTACAACTACTACAAAATCAGTAAACCCTCCTGAGCCCATGCTCGTCCACCGACTGTACAAGTCTGTTCATTCCCCCTTGACATCAACTGAAAGTCCGACAACACATTCCAAACTCGAAGTCACGTCGTATTCCATAACGATAGTCAAACTCTTACACCCCTAAACACTCCAAGCAAACTTCTTTCCGTCATATTTAACCTTTCTCAGCACAGTAGCCACCATTCCAAATAAAATCCGCAGACCAAATCACCTTCCATCACGATTCCCAAATTGCCCAAAACTCTCTCAAGGCAAGTGGCTTTCCTGCCACAAAATCCATATGCTACTCTGTCACTCCCACTTCGGTTAAACCACCTCCTTTAAGCAACTCCTCGACCTCTACTCTTCATAATTTGACCTGCTAGTAATTCAACCACCGCAAGACACTTCCCACATGTCCTTCCTCATTCTTCGCTGCCCAATTGCTGCCTCAAATCAAAATCCATACAAGTAGCACCTGAACTAATAAATTGCTACCAACTCTAAACCTCCTAGAAGATCATCTTTCCCGAGCCATCAATATTAGAAACACCAATTCGATTTATGAAACCGCTACACACCGCCATCTCTGACAACTGCTTCTCAGGCACCATTTCACAACACCCTGCCCCGAAGGCAAATTGAAGAAGACCATAACACCGGCAAACCTTAATGCATTCAAACAAGGACAACACCACCACATCACAAATGAGAATTCTATCACGCTCAAAAATATCAAGTCTCGTTACTCAATCAACCAAGGCCTGCACATCCATAGTCCGATTGCCTTTCATCCACTAGAATTAAATGCCAAATCTCTAAGTCATGCACCGAGAAATCCTCCTTTCAAGTCATTCACTGCCTCGACAGATAAACGAGCACCCCATTATTACATCAATACTGTGAGATAATAATGCATGAACATCATAGCAATCTGTGCATAGCCTCAAAACCATCGGAAATAAAGCTACTAAGCTAAAATGATAGAACATCCTTCTGCAAGGCGACAATAGTAGCCATCCTGAATACGCAGGGAAAAATATCCTGCACCACGTCTGCAGTACCACTACAACTCCTTGATGCCTAATTGATAACAAGCGCTCTATGTCGCATAAGATTGAGTAGGAAGGAAATAAGGCATAAGCCTTAAAGGAATCAAATCGCACGAAGAGGAATCAAGAAGGAAAGTGCTCCTAACATCCCTGTAGACTCTCTAAGATAAGTACAGATGTCTCTGTACCGATATGCAAGACTCTACTAAACTTGCTCATAACTCGTGAGACCTAAGTGAACCTAACGCTCTGATACCAAGCTATCACGACCCTAACCCCGGAGAAGTAGTTACGAGGGGTCGACATCGTCACTTACTGGTGGTCCAATTAATCAAATACAGCAGGAAGTAAACAGATGTGAGGCAGAATAAATAAACAAAATAACAAGTATAAATACGTGGTACAATCCTCCTCTCAACAATAAACGCAATCTCTCAGTTATCAGTTACCTTCTCAATCGGAGTATATATATAATGGACCTCACCAGATAGGTCGTCACAATTCAAATCAGGAAAACTTACAGATACACTGGCTTCCTGTCAAATATTATGCACTATTCCATAAGAGTATTTTATAGAAATATTGAGGCGTACGACCCGATCCCATCATACTGTGTGCACTGCCGAGAGTCGAACGACACGAGCCATAGATGCATCTATACTGCCGAGGCGAATGACCCACTCCCATGAGAGTTTAGTACATAATCCTACCGAGGCGAATGACCTGATCCTATTAGAATAAGAAGTTTTAACGGGTCCTTGACCCACTCACAAATAAACGTGTGAGTTATGAATTTATTTTAAGGAAAACTTTTCTATGAAAACACATAGCACGGGAGAATTTCGTAAGAGGGGTACAATTATTCTGCGGCTAATCATGAAGCCCGTCAAATCTCTACAATAGCAAGTCTATCACTCTACGCAAGTCTAGTCTCAAGTCATAATGCGAAATAAAGGAATTAAATGAGCAAAGATAACTCCTATAGTACAATTATAGCATGGTGTGAACCTAAGTTTACCCAGAAAATAACCTGAATTTAGCTACATACAAACTTTCATCACCTCATGCGTACGTAGCCCCCATAATAAGTAGCACATATCAAATACATCGCCTAGGGGTAGTTTTCCCCTCACAGAGTTAGACATGAGACTTACCTCGCTCCGAAGTTGCATAATCGGCTCCAACGCCACTCTAACACCTCAAACCAATGCTCGTCGCTCCAAAACTAGTCAAACAATGTGCAAACCAATAAAAATATACTCTAATACTCATACTATATCAATTCATAACAAATCCCAACTCTGCTCGAAAAGTTAATAAAATCAACCCTCAGGCCCACGTGCCCGGATTCCAAAGATTTTCAAAGATAAACTTTACCCATAGCACTACGAACTCAAATATATGAGGTATTCTCGATTCCATGTCCAATTTCGTGGTCAAAATCCAACAATTATCAAATACTAGATTTTCTTCAAAATCCCACTATTTTCCATAAATGTCCATGTTAAATCCTTATAGAATCCGTGTAATTAACTTACAATGTGAAGAAATCGCTTACCTCCAAATTGATGATGAAAATGGTGCTTCAGAATTGCTCCCAAAGTCGGCTCCCATGAATAAATGGAGTGAAAAATGAGCAAGGACCCGTCTTAAAACAATTTTGCCCAGCGCTGCTTCGCATCTGCGGACATAGTTGCGCACCTGCGGTTTCGCTTTTGCGAGACAAAACTCGCTCCTGCGGAAGTCCCTCGCCAGAAGCCCATCACACCTGTAGACGGCATTTCGCATTTGCGATGTTGCTTATGTGTCAAAATGATCGCTTCTGCAAAGCCATGCCTAGTTGCCTCTGTCCGGTCTGCGCTCCAGTGGTCGCATCAGCAACCAGAATTTTCCAGCTCTTCCTTAAGTCCAAAATCCGATCCGTTAACCGCCCGGAATCCACCTGACCCCCCGGGACCTTGACCAAATATACCAACGCGTCCCAAAACACATTACGAACTTAGTCAAGGCTTCAAATCACGCCAAACAACATGAAAACTACGAATCGACGATCGAAATCATTCTTTAAACTTTCTAACTTCCAAACTTCGACGAACGCGTCCGAACCACATCAAAACATTCCGGATTAACGTCAAACTTTGTGTGCAAGTCAAAAATCATGATACAAATCTATTTCAAGGCTCGGAACCCCAAACGGACATCGATAACATCAAAATCCACTTCAACCCAAACTTATGAAATTCGAAAACTTTCAAAAATGCCAACTTTCTATAATAAGCGCCGAAATACTCCCGGACCACCCGATACTAAACCCGAACACGCGCCCTAGTACGAAATGATCATGCAAACCTATTGGAACCTTCAATTCCTAATTTCGAGGTCATTTAATCAAAAGTCAAACCTTAGTCAACTCTTCCAACTTAAAGCTCCCGAAATTAGAATTTTCCATCCGAATCAACTCTGACCACACACAAAAGTCTTAATACCTGAAGTGAAGCTACTCAAGGCCTCAAACCGCCGAACGATGCGCTAGAGCTCAAAACGACCTGTCGGGTCATTACAATATTAACAAAAAAGAGTGAAAAAAGAATGGAAAATGAAAATAGCATCTGAAATTGGTGTTTCCAGCATACATAGGTTTTATAATTATATTGAAGTATGCTTGGTATGTTAAAGGTGACATAATATTTTTTGTTTCCATTGTGTTTATACTTGCCAGTAACCTTAGGTATATGGAGATTCTTGGTCAAACACCATGTTGAAATTGTACTTATATGATCGTCTCACAAAGGAACAAGCAAAGTAGTAGAAAAGAGAGGACGAACCACCAATCACGAATTATCTCACTCTTCCCACTTTCCTTCCCCGAGGGGAAAAAATGTACTGTGTCCAACTCTAATTGATATTGTTCTTTATTCGTGAAACTTATTGTTACACCCTATATTTTTTTTGTACGTAAAACTGCGTCGTGAGCAAACTAGTGTAGGACCCAGAAAAAAAAAAAGAGATCATCTTTGAAAATATATAAAGCAATTTAATCATGTTACCTCGGAAGTTACAAATATTGAATATCATGAACAACAAGTACAAAGAGGGTTGGAAGGTTTAGAAGCTAAAGGAATTGAAGAAAATAATGTTCCGTCGAAAGCCGACAAATTGGGAATGTTATAACATGTACTTTTGGGATGAGACCAGGGTGTTTTACATGATAAGGAGGTTATGTTACGAGTTATGTTATTCGTATGATAGTCGTATGTTATTTTTTGAAGTCAAGCGAGTGGTGGAACAAAAGTCGATGAAAGTCATCACAAGTTACGTTCATATATTTTACTGAAACTTTAGGTCAAATGTAACTTCGATTTTCTCCCAATATACTTAGAGTTATGGGGTGTTCCACCCATCAAATTAAAGATCTATGAGTCTACTTTCCAACGCATTAAACCGTTTGTCAATACGATATCTGAGTAGAGAGATATGGGCATTTTTGCAAGACTGCGCAGACTGTCACCTACTTGCTTAAACGAGAATCCAAAACTGGGCCTGTTCGGGTCGTCCAAAAATGGGCCAGTTCGGGTCGTTCAAAGAGGCCTTTTTAAAGTCCTATCCCCTTCATATATTATTCTGATAATAGGGAAAAATAATCAGACTCATTCTCTGCAAAACTCCTCCCAAATATTTCCCCCAAACCCCAATTGATTTTCTCCCCCTTTCAAGTTCTAATCGGAGGTAAAGCCTAGAGTTTGAAGAATCAAGATAGGAGTCGAGTTATCCAACAAATAAGGTAAGTTTACTGCTCTCTTTCATTCATTTTTTCTGTTGTAGATGTATAGTAAGTCGTTCTATATTTGTAAGAACTCACGGGACGGTGATCGGAAGCCGTGAGTTCGAGTTATTCACTTGTAGCGGACTGTTTTGTGGACTATTTTGTGGACTGTTTTGTGGTGCTGTTGGACTGCGTGTTTTACTACTGTTTTGTGGAGTTTTGGAGGAGGAAGGGTGTGGACAAACACCACATAAATGCAGGATGTTGGGCTGGTCGTTCGTCGTAACATTTTCGGGTTATTGACACTACTACGGTGGTCGTTTTGTGTATGAAGAGATTGGGGTGTGTTGGGCTATTTTGTAGTATTGTGTGGTGTGTATAAGGTTGGAAAATAATATATATATGCTGTTATTGTTGTTTTTGGTATTGTTGGTGTTATCTTGAATTTGGAGGAAGTAAGAATTATAAGGGAAATGCTGTCCGTTTTAATACAAAATAAGCATGTCGTTCGTTGTGCGATAGTTATACATTTCATAACTTAATGATAGTATTATTATTGTTGTTGTAGATTAAGGTGAGAAGAGGCGAGTTCAACTTGGTGATTGAAAAGAGTATGATAAGGTATGTTAAGGCTAAGCCTTCCTTCATTTTGGCATGATCTCGTAGATACATGTGTTAGTAATGAGACAAAAAGAGAAGTTCATATTCATGAATTTATTCACACTATTCTAGTCTCATAAGTTACAATATTATTCCTTATCGAGACTCTATATTCAATTTAGTATTGTCTTCTTCCAGTCAAGATAGCAGCAAGCCTATATATACAGTGTTACAGTATTTTCATTACCATCGAGCTATAATCGATGGGCAGGCCCCTATTGGGCAACCTCTGATCAGATGGAAAGTTATATACCGAGCCTACTGTGGCCGAGCGCCTATGAGCGAGCCCATCATGGTCGAGATACATAGCCTAGTATGGCCGAGCACCTATGAGCGAGCCTACTACGGCAGAGCAGTTATATATACCGAGTCTTATAAGGCCGGACAACTATTTTACTTACTATATTGAAGGAGTTGAGTCAGTATCAACAGGTAAGTATATCTCCAGATCATCTTTGACTCCCAATTACTTTCAGTTATTATATTATCAGTTTAGTTTCAACTTTCAGTTATGTTATCGCCTTATATACTCGGTACATTATTTTGTACTGACGTCCCTTTTCTGGGGACGCTGCATTTCATGCATGCAGGTTCAGATAGATAGACGGGTATACCTCCTCAGTAGGTGTTTCCAGAGTTCAGCCTGATCGGTAAGCTCCACATCCTTCGGAGTTATCGGGTCTAGGTTTTCGTGTACATCTTCTGTGTGTATGTATATATATTATGGGTAGGTCGGGGCCCTGTTCCGATCACAATATATCTATCAGTAGAGGCTTGTAGACATATCCTGTCAGTTAGTGCATTATGTTGGGCTTGTAGGCCTAGTATGTATATTTTGGTGGTTTGTCAGTTGTAGTAGTTATGACGGCCTTGTCGGCCCAACTTTATATTAATGTTTTGTCATCGCTAGTTTCCATTTAGTTTTATATTTTGCTTCGCAAATTGTCTTGCAAGGTGGCCCCTTGGCCAAATTATGACATTATATGTTCAGAGTCCCTTAGTCGCAATTTGGTACACTAGGTTAGTTGAGGCACCAGGTGCCAGTCTCGCTTCTAGGTCGGGGCGTGACAAACTTGGTATCAGAGCAGTTCTATCCTAGGGAGTCTACAAGCCGTGTCTAGTAGGATTTTGTTTATAGATGTGTTGTGCACCACATTATATAAGCAGGGAGCTACATGGCATTTTGGAGTTGGTTTCCCTTCTTTCAAATCTAAATCGTGCTGTAGAACTGAGTTATAGGAAATTTGAGTTAAACTTACGTGTTTGTGTTTTCATACACAGATGACGGTGACTAGGAAGACTACGGCTATCCAGAGGGGAGATACAACAACAGGTGAGGGGACTAGCATGGTACCCCTAATAAATGGGTCCCAGTCTGAGGCCCAAGGCGAGACCCCTACTCAGCCATTACTGGCTCCTCCACCACCCGAGGAGATTCCTAGGGATACCGCACATCCAGTTCCCCCTCCACTTCCACCAGATCAGGACTTGAGGAGTGCGGTGCATTTGTTGACACAATTGGTAGCTACCCAGCAACAAGCTAGGGCATCAGCTAGTGCAGGATCTTCTGAAGGGTCTGGGAGTTCAAGGGTCCGAGAGTTTATTGCTTTGAGTCCCCCAGAGTTTACGGGGTCAGATTAGAGGGAGGACCCGCAAGATTTCATAGATAAGCTTCACAGGATCTTTCGGGTTATGCATGCCACAGAGAAAGAAGCAGTTGAGCTAGCAACTTTTCGACTCCGAGATATAGCCATCCTTTGGTACGAGGGATGGGAGAGGTCCAGGGCACGTGATGCACCTCCAGCTAGTTGGGAGAATTTTTTAGATGCTTTCCTTGACCAGTACTTACCGCAGGAGATCCGACAGGCTCGGGTCGATTAGTTTCTAGCCCTTAAACAGGGCAATATGAGTGTTCGAGAGTATAGTCTCCGTTTTGACTCATTAGCCAGATATGCACCATCCATAGTTGCTACTATGCGTGACAGGATCCACAGGTTTATAGCAGGGTTAGCCCCAGAGTTGACCGAGGCATATGCCACCGCTGCATTGCATGATAATATGGATATCTCCCGGATTCAGGCATTCGCTCAAAATATAGAAAGGGGTAGGCGTCGACAGCAGGGTACAGAGAGGACTGAGCAAGGGCAGCATAAGAGGATGCGATTTACTAGGTTTCAGGAGCAGTCTCAGGGTAGTTATAGGCCCCAGTACTTCAGACGGCCACCTAGGCCTCCACCACCTCAGTTGCAGGGTTACAGGTATGACCGCTATACTCAGTCAGGACCAGGTGAGAGCTCTCGGGCGTCAGTTTTGCAACGACAACGAGGTTCAAGGCAGACATGGTCATTTTCGCCACGGTGTGACATTTGTGGTAGAGGACACTTGGGCCAATGCCGAGCAGGTTCTGATGCTTGTTATACATATGGGCGTCCGGGGCATATGATGCGAGATTGCGCAAATAGAGATTCTGGGGGTATGGCACAACCAGCAAATTCAGCGACAGGATCATTTATGTCTGTGCATCCTTCTAGGCGCGAGTCTCAATCTTCGGCTGGTAGAGGTCGAGGCAGAGGTAGAGGTTCCAGTTCAGGTGTTAATCAGAACTGTATTTATGCTTTAGCGGGTCGACATGACCAGGAGTCTTCACCAGACGTTGTGACAGGTATATTGACCATTTGCTCTCAAGATGCTTATGCCTTGATAGACCCAGGATCTACTTTATCATATATTACCCCATTTGTCGCGAGGAAATTTGGTATAGTGCCTGAAATACTAAGTGATCCTTTTGCGGTATCTACACCGGTCGGAGAATTGATTATTGCTAGACGGGTTTACCGAGATTGTACGGTGACAGTTTGTAGTCGTCAGACCTCAGCCGACCTAGTTGAGTTAGAGATGATGGATTTTGATGCTATCATGGGCATGGACTGGTTGTCAGCTTGCTATGCTACAGTTGATTGTCGAGCAAAGGCAGCTAGATTTCATTTCCCGGGTGAGGCAGTCCTTGAATGGGTAGGTAATACAGCGGCACCCAGAGGTAGGTTTATTTCCTATCTGAAGGCGAGGAAAATGATTGCAAAAGGGTGCATTTATCATATTGTGCGAGTTAGAGACGCAGATGCTGAGATATCTACACTTCAATCTATTCCCGTAGTCAACGAGTATGCAGATGTGTTTCCAGATGAACTTCCAGGTATTCCTTCAGAGCGAGAGATTGATTTTAGCATCGATTTGCTTCCAGGAACTCAACCAATATCCATCCCTCCGTATAGAATGGCACCTACCGAATTAAAGGAGTTGAAGGAGCAGTTAAAAGATTTGCTGGAGAAAGGTTTCATCAGGCCCAGTACCTCGCCTTGGGGTGCACCGGTACTCTTTGTGCGGAAGAAAGACGGCTCGTTGAGGATGTGTATCGATTATAGACAGCTGGACAAGGTAACTATTAAGAATAAGTATCCACTTCCAAGGATTGATGATTTGTTTGATCAGTTGCAGGGGGCTAGATTCTTTTCAAAGATAGATTTGAGATCAGGATACCACCAGGTCAGAGTTCGGGAGAAAGATATTCCGAAGACAGCCTTCAGGACCCGATATGGCCACTTCGAGTTCCTTGTCATGTCCTTCGGGTTGACAAATGCTCCCGCCGTATTTATGGACTTGATGAATAGACTATTCCGTCCATTTTTAGATCTGTTCGTGATAGTATTTATTGATGATATTCTGGTCTATTCAAGTTCAGAGGATGAACATGTGGACCACTTGCGAGCGGTACTCCAAACCCTCCGTGATCGTAAGTTGTATGCTACGTTTTCTAAATGTGAGTTCTGGTTGAAGTCTGTATCATTCTTGGGGCATATTGTATCCGATGAAGGTATAAAGGTAGACACTCAAAAGATTGAGGCCGTGAAATCTTGGCCTAGACCTACCACTCCGACAGAGGTTCGTAGCTTTCTAGGCTTAGCAGGATACTACCGGAGATTCGTAGAGGGTTTTTCTTCCCTTTCGGCACCATTGACGAAGTTGATGCAGAAATCAACTAAGTTTCAGTGGACTGAGGCTTGCGAGCGGAGTTTCCAAGAGCTTAAGAACAGGTTGACCTCAGCGCCAGTTCTAACACTTCCAGAGGGTCCAGAAGGTTATGTCGTGTATTGTGATGCCTCAGGTGTTGGGTTAGGATGTGTCCTGATGCAACATGGGAAGGTAATTGCTTATGCTTCAAGGCAGTTAAGGAAGCACGAGAAGAATTATCCAACCTACGATCTCGAGTTAGCTGCGGTTGTCCATGCACTTAAGATATGGCGGCATTATTTATATGGTGTTCATGTTGATGTATTTACCGATCATAAAAGTCTGCAATATATATTCAAGCAAAAAGAGTTGAATTTGCGACAGAGGTGATGGCTTGAGTTATTGAAAGATTATGATGTTAATATTCTCTACCATCCAGGGAAAGCTAATGTTGTAGCAGATGCCTTAAGTCACCAATCTATGGGTAGCTTAGCACATGTAAAGGCCGAGAAAAGACAATTAACTAGAGAGATTCATCAATTGGCTTGTTTGGGGGTTCGGTTAGTAGATTTTGACGATGGTGGAGTTGTACTCCAAAACACTGCAAAATCATCTCTCATAGCTGAAGTCAAGGAAAGGCAGTACGATGACCCAGAGTTGGTCGAGTTGAGAGAGCAAGTTCCGCAGCAGAAGAATCCATTGTTAGAGCTCAAGGGAGATGGAGTTCTCAGATATAGGGGTCGTTTGTGTGTTCCAGATGTAGCAGGGTTACGAGACATGATTATGTCAGAGGCTTATTATTCGTGGTACACCATTCATCCTAGGTCGACGAAGATGTATCATGACATTAAGGATGTGTACTGGTGGAACGATATGAAGAAGAACATTGCTGAGTTTGTCGCCCAG
Organism: Nicotiana tomentosiformis; assembly: GCF_000390325.3. Classification (NCBI taxonomy): domain Eukaryota; kingdom Viridiplantae; phylum Streptophyta; class Magnoliopsida; order Solanales; family Solanaceae; genus Nicotiana; species Nicotiana tomentosiformis. The sequence goes on along the minus strand of NC_090812.1, from coordinate 88,110,346 downwards.
TGTCCTAGTTGCCAGCAGGTGAAAATAGAGCATCAGAAGCCCGGAGGGCTAATGCAGACTATAGAGATCCCGACATGGAAATGGGAGGCGATAAACATGGACTTTGTTACGGATTTAAATCGTTCTCATCTTAAGTTCGATTCTATATGGGTGATAGTCGATAGGCTCACTAAATCAGCTCATTTTCTACCTGTCAGATCTACATATACAGCAGAAGATTATGCAAAGTTATATATTAAGGAGATAGTGCGGCTACACGGAGTACCAGTATCTATTATATCTGACCGTGGGGCTCAATTTACAGCACATTTTTGGAGGTCATTTCAGAGAGGTCTAGGGACTCAGGTGAATCTCAGCACAACTTTTCATCCACAGACTGATGGACAAGCCGAGCGCACAATTCATACGCTCGAGGATATGTTACGAGCATGTGTGTTGGATTTTAAAAGAAGTTGGGACGAACATCTACCTCTTGTCGAGTTTGCATATAATAACAGTTACCACTCCAGTATTCAGATGGCTCCGTACGAGGCTTTGTATGGGCGTAAGTGCAGATCTCCTATAGGGTGGTTTGATGTTGGAGAATCTGGGTTATATGGGCCAGACCTAGTTCAGCAGGCCGTAGAGAAAGTAAAGCTCATCTGGGAGCGACTGTTGACAGCTCAGAGTCGCCAGAAGTCATATTCTGACATGCAGCGACGAGACTTAGAGTTTGAGATTAATGACTGGGTATTCTTAAAGGTATCCCCTATGAAGGGCGTGATGAGGTTTGGCAAGAAAGGCAAACTTAGCCCACGGTATATTGGGCCTTAGTGGGCCAAGTAGCTTATGAGTTAGAATTGCCCTCAGAAATGGAGTTAGTCCATCCGGTTTTTCACGTATCTATGCTACGGAAGTGCATTGGAGATCCTACCAGAGTGGTATCCATAGATGATGTACAAATTACGGAGGACTTGTCATACAAGGAAATTCCAGTTGCCATCTTAGACCGACAAATTCGCAAGCTACGAAATAAGGAGGTAGCCTCCGTGAAGGTTTTATGGAGAAGCAATAATGTGGAAGAGATGACATGGGAAGCGGAGGAAGAAATGAAGTATAAATACCCCCATCTATTTCAAACTGAAGATATGGCTCGAGATGGGATGCTAAAGCACAACTCTATTCAGGCTAGTAGGTCATCAGGTAAGCTCTTATTTTCGGACTTTCAGTATTTATGATTTACGACTCTTTGAGGCAAAGTGTTGTTATTTATAGACATTGGCCATGTGTGGCATGCATATTATGTTTTCTGGCTGCATGCAAGTTGGTTATAGTCTAGTGTACGGAGGAAACTCTGGCAAAATTTTTCCAAAGTCTCTAAAAGAAAACATTCGAGGATGAATGTTCCCAAGGGGGGAATAATGTTACACCCTATATTTTTTTTGTACGTAAAACTGCGTCATGAGCAAACTAGTGTAGGACCCAAAAGAAAAAAAAATGAGATCATCTTTGAAAATATATAAAGCAATTTAATCATGTTACCTCGGAAGTTACAAATATTGAATATCATGAACAACAAGTACAAAGAGGGTTGGAAGGTTTAGAAGCTAAAGGAATTGAAGAAAATAATGTTTCGTCGAAAGCCGACAAATTGGGAATGTTATAACATGTACTTTTGGGATGAGACCAGGGTGTTTTACATGATAAGGAGGTTATGTTACGAGTTATGTTATTCGTATGATAATCGTATGTTATGTTTTGAAGTCAAGCGAGTGGTGGAACAAAAGTCGATGAAAGTCATCACAAATTACGTTCATATATTTTACTGAAACTTTAGGTCAAATGTAACTTCGATTTTCTCCCAATATACTTAGAGTTATGGGGTGTTACACCCATCAAATTAAAGATCTATGAGTCTACTTTCCAACGCATTAAACCGTTTGTCAATACGATATCTGAGTAGAGAGATATGGGCATTTTTGCAAGACTGCGCAGACTGTCACCTACTTGCTTAAACGAGAATCCAAAACTGGGCCTGTTCGGGTCGTCCAAAAATGGGCCAGTTCGGGTCGTTCAAAGAGGCCTTTTTAAAGTCCTATCCCCTTCATATATTAGTCTGATAATAGGGAAAAATAATCAGACTCATTCTCTGCAAAACTCCTCCCAAATATTTCCCCCAAACCCCAATTGATTTTCTCCCCCTTTCAAGTTCTAATCGGAGGTAAAGCCTAGAGTTTGAAGAATCAAGATAGGAGTCGAGTTATCCAACAAATAAGGTAAGTTTACTGCTCTCTTTCATTCATTTTTTCTGTTGTAGATGTATAGTAAGTCGTTCTATATTTGTAAGAACTCACGGGACGGTGATCGGAAGCCGTGAGTTTGAGTTATTCACTTGTAGCGGACTGTTTTATGGACTATTTTGTGGACTGTTTTGTGGTGCTGTTGGACTGCATGTTTTACTACTGTTTTGTGGAGTTTTGGAGGAGGAAGGGTGTGGAGAAACACCACATAAATGTAGGATGTTGGGCTGGTCGTTCGTCGTAACATTTTCGGGTTGTTGACACTACTACGGTGGTCGTTTTGTGTATGAAGAGATTGGGGTGTGTTGGGCTATTTTGTAGTATTGTGTGGTGTGTATAAGGTTGGAAAATAATGTATATATGCTGTTATTGTTGTTTTTGGTGTTGTTGGTGTTATCTTGAATTTGGAGGAAGTAAGAATTATAGGGGAAATGCTGTCCGTTTTAATACAAAATAAGCATGTCATTCGTTGTGCGATAGTTATACGTTTCATAACTTAATGATAGTATTATTATCGTTGTTGTAGATTAAGGTGAGAAGAGGCGAGTTCAACTTGGTGATTGAAAAGAATGTGATAAGGTATGTTAAGGCTAAGCCTTCCTTCATTTTGGCATGATCTCATAGATACATGTGTTAGTAATGAGACAAAAAGAGAAGTTCATATTCATGAATTTATTCACACTATTCTAGTCTCATAAGTTACAATATTATTCCTTATCGAGACTCTATATTCAATTTAGTATTGTCTTCTTCCAGTCAAGATAGCAGCAAGCCTATATATACAGTGTTACAGTATTTTCATTACCATCGAGCTATAATCGATGGGCAGGCCCCTATTGGGCAACCTCTGATCAGATGGAAAGTTATATACCGAGCCTATTGTGGCCGAGCGCCTATGAGCGAGCCCATCATGGTCGAGATACATAGCCTAGTATGGCCGAGCGCCTATGAGCGAGCCTACTACGGCAGAGCAGTTATATATACCGAGTCTTATAAGGCCGGACAACTATTTTACTTACTATATTGAAGGAGTTGAGTCAGTATCAACAGGTAAGTATATCTCCAGATCATCTTTGACTCCCAATTACTTTCAGTTATTATATTATCAGTTTAGTTTCAACTTTCAGTTATGTTATCGCCTTATATACTCGGTACATTATTTTGTACTGACGTCCCTTTTCTGGGGACGCTGCATTTCATGCATGCAGGTTCAGATAGATAGACGGGTATACCTCCTCAGTAGGTGTTTCCAGAGTTCAGCCTGATCGGTAAGCTCCACATCCTTCGGAGTTATCGGGTCTAGGTTTTCGTGTACATCTTCTGTGTGTATGTATATATATTATGGGCAGGTCGGGGCCCTGTTCCGATCACAATATATCTATCAGTAGAGGCTTGTAAACATATCCTGTCAGTTAGTGCATTATGTTGGGCTTGTAGGCCTGGTATGTATATTTTGGTGGTTTGTCAGTTGTAGTAGTTATGACGGCCTTGTCGGCCCAACTTTATATTAATGTTTAGTTATCGCTAGTTTCCATTCAGTTTTATATTTTGCTTCGCAAATTGTCTTGCAAGGTGGCCCCTTGGCCAAATTATGACATTATATGTTCAGAGTCCCTTAGTCGCAATTTAGTACACTAGGTTAGTTGAGGCACCAGGTGCCAGTCTCGCTTCTAGGTCGGGGCGTGACACTTATATAATTATTTGAATCTAAGAGATATATTTCTATGTCTCATATTCTTGATTTATCTTCATTTTTAGGTTGATTTGTAGCAATAAAGTTTGTATCTTTTGGTTATTTTATTGTCCATTTTGTAAGATTTACTTAATCTTGAATGTGTCACTTAATAAAACTTTCATCTAACATTTTATGCATGGATAAAATGTCAAGCCAATTTTTTCTGGACACATAATGAGATAAAGATGTTGCTTTTCTCATCCGGATATGTAATGAGGTAAAGATGTTGTCTTTCTCATTTCAGATTGAGATGGAAACTCTTGAAATTGGTTGGAGTAATATTTGAACATTTTGAATATTAATATTTAGTAAAAGAGCGGACACTTGGACGTTTCTCTTTGTTAGCTCTTTTTTTCTCGAAATATTTTTAGGTTGGATTTTGGGTTATGATAGTAGACTTTGTTTTGTAGATGCCATGAGAACGGTAGGCTATTCTGATATCATTGTTTTAATACACGTCGAAAGGTTGTGATGCTAGCAGCAGGTATTCCAGTTATTTATACAGGAGATGATCCTGGACAACGTCGTGATTATACGTTGTGACAAAATTAAAACTTAATTAATCATCTCTTCATTTCTTCATACTTCGCTTACAGCTTAGATATCATGAGTTCTTATCGAAGTAGCATCACAAACGTTTTCATGAATGTTATTTATTATATTTTTCGTCTTTTTTTTTGCCCTTTTCTCTCTCTATATATGTAACGACCGACCGGTCGGTTTGAGTTCTAGCACGTCGTTCGGCGGTTTGAGGCTTTGAGTAGTTTCACCTCAGGTATTATGACTTGTACGTGTGGTCGGAATTGAATTTCGGGAAGTTCGGGATTGATTTGGAAAGAAAATTCTAATTTCGAAAGCTTTAAGTTGGAAGAATTGACTAAGGTTTGACTTTTGAGTAAAACAACCTCGGAATCGGGATTTGAAGGTTTTAGTAGCTCTTTATGGCAATTTCGTACTTAGGCATATGCCCGAATTCGGATTTGGAAGTCCGTAGGACAATTCGGCGCATTTTAGCAAAAAGTTAAAAAGTTAAAGTTTTGAAATATTCATAAATTTGACCGGAAGTTGACTTGGTTGATATTGAGCTCGTATTTCTATTCCGAAAATTAGAACAGGTCCATTATGTCATTTATGATTTGTGTGCAAAATTTGAAGTCATTTCAGATTGATTTGATATGCTTTGGCACAAATTATAGACTTTGGAAATTTCATAACTCATAATTCGATTCGAGGCGTGATTTGTAGTTTCAGCATTGTTGGATGTGATTTGAGGCCTCGACTAAGTTTGTATCATGTTTTGGGACTTGTTGGTATGATTTAATGGGGTCCCGAGGGGCTTGGGTGTATTTTAGATCATTGATTGAGAGATTAGTAAAGTTAAGAAATTTGGAGTTTGACCATTGTGAATATTGGGTCAAGATGACCTCTTTTCAGTGTTTTGAGTGCGCGAGCAGGTCCGTAGCATATTTTATGATTAAAATTCATATGGGGTTTGAAATTAATTCGAGCGGAGTTGAGAATTGTTATAAATTGATTTATTACGAGTATTAGAGTATATTTTTATTGGTTTGCACATTGTTTGACTAGTTTTGGAGCGACGGGCATCAATTTGAGGTGTTAGAGTGGCGTTGGAGCCGGTTATGGAACTTCAGAGCGAGGTAAGTCTTCTGTCTAACCTTGTGAGAGGGAAACTACCCCTAAGTGATATTTATTATTATGTGCAACTAGTTGTGGGTACTACGTACGCACGAGGTGACGAGAGTCCGTATGTAGCTAAAGCATGTTTATGTCCGGGTAGACTTAGGACTTTATCACGTAATAATTGAATTATTTGAACTCCTTCTGCTGGCTTAATTAATTAGAGTTATAACTGAAATTGATTTAGAAATAAATATATATATATATACTAGGCCAAGACTTATCACCTTGAGTTACTGGCTAGTTATTTGAGAAACGGTAATGATTATGTTCACTTTGTGCTCATGTACTATATTGTAAGCACGTGTCTCGTGATTCGATAAGTTCCTTCCTTATTTTGTGGAGCGGGCCGAATGCCTCGGCATTATGTAGATGCATCTATGGTTCGTGCCGCACGACCCTTGATAGTGTACATATTATTCTGGATTGGGTCGAACGACCTTGGCAGAATCGTGTGTTATATCGCTAGTAGTCCGAATATTCACGAGCTAATCTTTCCACTGATACCCAACATTTTATATGGTATTCCTTATTTATTGGTGTAACACCCCGTAAATTCGACTTAGGTATGAATGTGTTAAATGAGTAGTAATGTTATATTTTGGACATGTGAAGTTCTATCGATATGAGTATGGGTGGAAATAGTTATTTTAGAATCAAGAAGGAGAGTGAGGTGTATAAGATTCGATAAAATCTACTAAGTTTACGAAAGGTCTCTCTTGCAGTAGGATTTAGTACACATGTGTAAGGAATTGCGGAAAACACAAAACATGAAAGTTGTAGGCCTTTGAAATAGCTTTCCAATGATATATTGTGGAGTCATAACGGATCTCTGTGCAAAAGGTTATGTGTGTTTTACAAATAAGTGCGCAATATGCATCCCCAGGTGCGCGCCCAGATGGTCACGTGCGCGGCCACACACTTGTGACAGTGCTACTGCCATTTTGCGCGTTCAGGTGTGCGGTCAGGCCTTCAGGTGTGCAGGGGTGCACCCAGAGGGGTCATTTTTAAAGCCCTACTTTGTCCCCCACACCCCAAAACACAAAAAACTTGCTCTAGAAAAGGAAGCTCTCAAGAACCTAACCTCCCCCAAGGTCCCTCCACCATCCAAGATAAGTTCTAATGGTGATTCTAAGTTAATTTTAATTTTCCAACACCTTATTAACATGGGTAAACCTTCCATATCATTCGATATTCGATTAGGTAATGTCTTCACCCTCTAATTGATTATAGCATTGGATTAATGATTATAGACTCTAGTTCATGAGATACGAGTTGATGGGTTTGATAGAAAAGCATGAACGGTTACAGGCTTAGGTTGTTGATTGTTGATTATTGGTTAAGGGTGTTGTTTACCTTATGGGTGATGAAGAATGATGTTGGTTATAACCATTTGAGATTTTAGAATTTATCTAGGAACAAGAGAATGAGTTATTGGAGGTAGAAACACCATTAATAAGGACTATGAAGCTTTATTCTCACCAAGTATTTGATAAAATGCCTAAGTGACCAAAACATGAGTATCATTGCTAATATGGAATCCCTTTGACTTGTATTGCTATAGATTAAAGTTGAAAGGGTTGACAAATGTTGTATTACACTCAAGAGCAGGAAGTTAAGGTATGTGAGGCTAACTCTCTACGTTTGAGAATGTTTATGATTCTCCATACGTCTCATTCTTATGACTATTTATAAATTTCCTCAGAAAGTAATTATGCCTCAGTTCCATGAATAGTTGTAGAACTTCTAATCTCTAGATGACGTGGTTTCATAATTCATTCAATATCCCATAAGTCTCAGTTATGACAGATCATTTTATTATGAATACACATTCAAGTTGAGTCCTATTTAGCATTCCAGTATTATGTAACCCAGTATGGTTCATTAGTTCAGTATCATGTATTGCAGTGTGATTCTCAGTTCCTTATTTTAAATCCTGAATGTTGAACACCTATATTTGGGCATGAGGCTGTAGTTTATGCTTTATGCATCTTTGGGCCTGAGGCCGTAGTTATGTATACATATACTTGGGCTCGAGGCCGTAGCTTGCACACATATATATTGGGCCTGAGGCTGTAGTTTATTAGATAAACAAGTTGTTTATCATTTAGAATAGGGAGTATTCATATCCTTACTTCCTTGTTCAGTTATCAGTTTACCAGTTAGCAGTTCAGTTTCAGTTTCAGTATTTACAGTTCTTTCTTTCAGTTGTTTTACATACCAGTACAATTCAAATATACTGACGTCTCTTTTGCCCGAGGCCTGCATCTCACGATGCAGGTAATGGTTTACAGGTTGACGATTCTGCTTGCTAGGACATCTCGTATCAGCTATTGGTGAGCCCTAGTCTCTCGGGGCATTATCCTTTATTTTCAGTCTTTATAGTATTTCAGTTAATAAGGTATACCAGGGACCTTGTTCTGGTAAACAGTTAGCATTTCAATATTCTTTAGAGGCTTCGTAGACTAGAGTCATGTCAGTCAGATATTAGCAGGATTTTATGTGTTAGCCTTGTCAGCTACTCATTTATACTTGCAGACTTTTTAGTACTTTTCACATTTATGATATTTCAGTCAGACTTTTTAGTAGATCGGCATGTTGCAAGTTTATATTTAGCTAACAGTTATGCCACATGTTGATCCAATCATCCAGTTGGTTCGCTCGGTCACATGTAGTTAGGCACCGAGTGACGTGTTACGCCCAGGCCATGGTTTGGGGCATGACAAAGCTTGGTATCAGAGCCTAGGTTCAAGAGTCCTAGGGAGTCTATGAAGCTGTGTCCAATGGGGTCACTTTTATGTGTGTGTGCGCTCCATACGTGTAAACAGTTGACCACCAAGACATCTAGGATTGTTCCATTTCTTTCATACTCTAGATCGTGCAGTTAGAGCTAGGCTTTCAGGAATCCTTCTAACTTGTGTGAATTGTGTATTTCAGAAAAATGCCTGCAAAAAGAAAGTACACTAAAAGGGCCTCAGTTAATAGCCAGGGGGCTACGACTAATGTGGCTCGGGAGGAGGACACTCCGGCCCAGGGAGTTGTATCGGGCTCAGTGCCCAATGCTTCAGACATGGATGTCAGGGGAGCTATCCAGTTGCTCACCCAGATTGTTGCTACTCAGGCTCAAAGGCAGGGAACAAGTACTGTTCATGAGATGGGTAGTTCCAGGTCCAGGGAATTCCTCAACATGAAACCTCCAGTTTTCACAGGGTCCAGAAAGGTTGAAGATCCGCAAAACTTCATTGATGAGGTTCAAAAGATATTTTGAGTGATGCATGCTACAGATACGGAGGCAGCATAGCTTGCTGTGGACTAGCTGAAGGATGTTGCTAATACTGGGTATGAAACATGGGAAGAGTCCCGAGGGGAGGATGTGGCTCCTGTGACTTGGAAGGAGTTTGCAGATGCGTGCCTTGAACATCTTCCACCCATTGAGGTCATGGAAGTGAAGGCTTTAGAGTTTGAGAGACTAAAACAGAATGAGATGAGTGTGAATGAGTACTACCTCAAGTTTGTCTCTCTGGCCAAGTATGCTCCGGAAATGGTACGTGATATGAGGGCCAGAGTTAGGCAGTTTGTGTTGGGGCTTTCAGATGAATTGTTTGCTGTTGCTAATATAGCTGCTCAGAACAATGAGATAACAATTACTATGATGGTTGCCTTTGTTCAAGGGAATGAATACAGATTGAAGGAAGAAGAGCGGATACAGAGAGAGAAGGACAGGGAATTCAGCAAGGGAGCTAAGTCTGCAGGAAATTTCAGCCATGAGGGATCTCAAACAGGTGGCAATCGCCAGTTCTTCAGGAAATCAAAATCAGAACCTGCTCCATCTTCAGCTAGTGCACCAATTCAGAGGTCCAAGTTTAACAAGAAAAACCAAAATTTCAGAGCAGTAGGCTCACAGTCACAGACTAGTGTGGGATACAGAGGCCTTGAGTACCCTACTTGCAACACGTGTGGTAAGAAGCATCCATGGGTGTGTCATTTGGGAACAAATGGTTGCTTTAGGTGCAGTCAGCAGGGCCACTTCTTGAGGGATTGTCCATCAGCAGGGCAGAATAATGGAGGCAATGTAGCTCAGTCCAATAACTCAGCAGCACCTCAAAACTCTGAGGCCCAACAAGGGTGTGGTGCAGCAAAGTCCGGTAATGTAGGCGGTGGTCAAATCCTCTTGTATGCGCTGGCAGGCCGTCAGGATACAGAGGCTCGTAGAGATGTTGTCACAAATATGCTAACAATATTCACTTTTGATGTTTACACTCTTATGTACCCGGGATCCACCCTATCTTATGTAACCCCATATATTGCTAAGAAATTTGGGATAGAACCAGAAAAGTTGTGTGAACCCTTTGAAGTGTCCACTCCAGTTGGAGAATCAGTTATAGCAAAACATATCTATAGGGGATGTCGAGTCAAAGTGTATCATCTCCTTACTGTAGCAGACTTAATGAAATTGGAGATGGTAGACTTCGATGTAATCATGGTCATGGATTGGTTAGAGTCTTGTTATGCCACAGTGGGTTGTAGAACCAAAATAGTAAGTTTTGAATTTCCCCGTGAACCAGTCTTAGAATGGAAGGGTGATGCAGTAGCACCTATGGGTAGGTTTATTTCCTATCTTAAAGACAGAAAGATAATCTCTAAAGGGTATATCGATCACCTGGTTCGAGTTAAGGATGCCGATGCTCAGATTTCCACTCTCCAATTGGTACCAATTTTAAATGAGTTCCCAAAAGTGTTTCCCGAAGATCTTCCTAGAGTCCCTCCCGATAGAGAGATTGTCTTTGGAATTGATCTACAACCAGACACTAAGCCGATATCTGTTCCGCCTTATAGAATGGCTCAAGCAGAGTTGAAAGAGCTAAAAGTCCAGTTGAAAGATCTTCTAGATAAGGGATTTATAAGTCCAAGTGTCTCACCTTGGGGCACACCGGTCTTGTTTGTCCGAAAGATGGATGTGTCTTTGCGCATGTGCATTGACTATTGTCAGTTGAATAAAGTCACCATCAAGAACAAGTACCCTCTTCCCAGAATAGATAATTTATTTGTTCAACTTCAAGGTGCCTAGTGTTATTCCAAGATTGACCTCAGATCGGGATACCATCAGTTGAAGGTTAAGGAACTTGATATTTCAAAAACAGCTTTCAGGACTCGATATGGGCATTTCGAATTTTTGGTAATATCATTTGGTTTAACGAATGCACCAGCAGCTTTCATGGACCTTATGAATAGGGTGTTCAAGCCTTATCTTGATTTGGTTGTTATTGTGTTTATTGATGACATCTTGATTTATTCTCGTAGACAGACTGACCATGCAGAACATCTCAGAATTGTGTTGCAGACACCGCAGGATCACAAGCTATATGCAAAATTTTCTAAGTGTGAATCCTGGTTGAAATCAGTAGCGTTTTCGGGCCATGTCTTCTCAGGAGAAGGAGTGAAGGTGAACTTTTAGAAAATAGAGGCAGTGAAGAATTGGCCTAGATCCAACTCCGTATCTAATATAAGAAGTTTCTTGGGTCTAACAGGCTATTACAGACGTTTCATAGAGAGATTTTCCTCTATATCATCCCCTTTGACTAGATTGGCTCAGAAGAAGGTCAAGTTTCAATGGTCGGATGCTTGCGAGAAACATTTTGAGGAGTTAGAGAAGAGGTTAACTTCAGCTCCAGTCTTGACACTACCGGAAGGAACCGAAGGGTTCGTTGTTTATTATGATACTTCAGGGGTTGGTCTTGGGTGTGTATTAATGTAGCATGGTAAATTCATAGCCTACGCATCGAGACAACTCAAGGCTCACGAGAAGAATTATCCGACTCATGATCTTGAGTTAGCAGCTGTGGTATTTGCGCTTAAGATCTGGCGCCATTATTTGTATGGGGTGTATGTTGACATTTTTACAGATCACAAGAGTCTCCAGTACATCTTCAAGCAAAGAGAATTGAATCTACGTCAGAGAAGGTGGCTCGAATTGCTTAAAGATTATGATGTTGATATCCTCTATCATCCCGGGAAAGCAAATATTGTAGCCGATGCTCTCAGTTGACGTTCTATGGGAAGCCTAGCTCATGTTGAGGCAGACAAGCAAACTATGACAAAGTAGGTCTACCGCTTATCAAGTCTAGGAGTTCGACTTTTGGACTCCGAAGATGGTGGCATTGTTCTTCAGAACATGGCTGAATCCTCCTTAGTAGCCGAAGTGAGGGAAAAGCAGTTCAGTGATCCTTACTTATTGCAGCCGAAGGAGGGAATTCACAAACACAAGACTACAGCTTTTGAACAGGGGGAGATGATGGTACTTTGAGGTACAGAGGAGGAAGACTATGCGTTCCAGACGTAGATGGGCTCAAAGAGCGGCTTATGTTAGAAGCCCATAATTCGAGGTATTCTATTCACCCAGGTTCCACAAAGATGTATCACGATCTTAAGGAGATTTATTGGTGGAATGATATAAAAAAGAACATAGCAGATTTTGTGGCTAAGTGTCCAAATTGTTAGCAGGTGAAAGTCGAACACCAGAGGCCTGGTGGTTTAGCTCAGAGTATAGAAATCCCCGTTTGGAAATGGGAAATAATAAACATGGACTTCATAACAAGTCTACCTCACTCGTTTCGGAAGCATGATTCAATTTGGGTGATTGTAGACCGACTTACCAAGTCAGCTCACTTCTTGCCAGTGAAGACTACAGATTCAGCAGAGGATTATGCCAAGTTGTATATCCAGGAAATTGTTCGATTGCATGGGACTCCTTTGTCCATAATCTCAGATAGTGGTGCTCAGTTCACATTGAACTTTTGGAAATCCTTTCAGAAAGGATTGGGCACAAGAGGTGAACCTCAGCACAACTTTTCATCCTCAGATAGATGGCCAGGCAGAGCGCACCATTCAGACTCTTAAGGACATGTTGAACGCATGTGTTATCGATTTTAAAGGTAACTGGGATGAACATTTACCCCTCATTGAGTTTTCTTATAATAACATCTATCACTCTAGTATCAAGATGGCACCGTACGAAGCTCTGTATGGGCGAAGGTGTAGATCACCAATTGGTTGGTTCAAATTTGGCGAACCGGAGTTGTTAGGACCCGATTTGGTCTATCAGGTTATGGAAAAAGTCAACTTGATACAAGAGCATTTGAAGATAACTCAGAGTCACCAAAAGTCCTATTTGGACGTGCGGCGTAGAGACTTAGAGTTCCTAGTTGATGATTGGGTGTTTCCAAAAGTGTCGCCTATGAAAGGCGTTATGAGATTTGGGAAGAAGGGGAAGCTTAGTCCCCGCTATAATAGGCCATATAGAATCTTGTGAAGGATCGGGCATGTGGCTTATGAGTTAGAATTTCCACAAGAATTAGTTGTTGTACACCTAGTGTTTCATGTGTCAATGCGGAAGAAATTCATGGGAGACCCGTCACTTGTGGTTCCTACGAAGATTATAGGGGTTAAAGATAGCCTGACTTACGAAGAAATTCCAGTGGCTATTCTTGATCGTCAAATCCACAATCTCAAAACTAAGGAAATTGCTTCAGTGAAAGTGCTTTAGAGGAATCAAAAGATTGAAGAGACTACGTGGGAAGCCGAAGAGGACATAAAGTCCAGATATCCCCATCTCTTTGAAGAGAAAACAGAAAATGTGCAAGGTAATTAAACTTTCCATTTAGACCTTATATTATAATCTCCACGTCTTTCAGTATTTAGTTAGCTCAGTATTCAGTAATCACGTATTTGTTCAGTTTAGTATACATGTGTTTATGACAATTCAGTATTCGCACATTTCCATCATACCCCTTTAAGGTCCAGAGTTAGTTGTAGTTACAGCCAGGACAATCATTCGAGGACGAATGATCCCAAAGGGGAGATAATGTAACACTCCGTAAATTCAGCTTAGGTATGAATGTGTTAAATGAGTAGTAATATTATATTTTGGACATGTGAAGTTCTATCGATATGAGTATGGGTGGAAATAGTTATTTTAGAATCAAGAAGGAGGGTGAGGTGTATAAGATTCGATAAAATCTACTAAGTTTACGAAATGTCGGTCTTGCAGCATGATTTAGTGAAAATACGTAAGGAATTGGGGAAAACGCAAAACATAAAAGTTGTAGGCCTGTGTAATAAATTTCCAACAATATATTGTGGAGCTTGAACAGATCTCCATACAAAACGTTATGTGTGTTTTACAGAGTAGTGTGCAATATGCGCGGCTGCGCACTTGTGGTAATGCTACTGCCATTTTGCGCGTTCAGGTGCGCGGTCAGGCCTTCAGGTGTGCGGGGGAGCACCCGACGGGTCATTTGTAAAGCCCTACTTCACCCCCTACACCCCAAAACACAAAAACTTTCTCTAGAAAAGGAAGCTCTCAAGAACCTAACCTCCCCCAAGGTCCCTCCACCATCCAAGGTAAGTTCTAATGGTGATTCTAAGTTAATTTCAATTTTTCAATACCTTATTAACATGGGTAAACCCTCCATATCATTAGATATTCAATTGGGACATCATTGTTGAGAGAAGAAACCCTATAACTCGAAATCAAGAGGATTGAACTTCAAAAAGGTAATGTCTTCACCTTTTAATTGATTATAGCATTGAATTAATGATTATAGACTCTAGTTCATGAGATATGAGTTGATGGTTTTGATCGAAAAGCATGAACGGTTATAGGCTTGGGTTGTTGATTGTTGATTATTGGTTAAGGTTGTTGTTTACCTTATGGGTGATGAAGAATGATGTTGATTATAACCATTTGAGATTTTAGAATTTATCTAGGAGCAAGAGAATGAGTTATTGGGTGCAGAAACACCATTAATAAGGACTATGAAGTTATATTCTTACCAAGTGTTTGATAAAATGCCTAAGTGACCAAATCATGAGTATCATTGCTAATATGGAATCCCTTTGACTTGTATTGCTATAGATTAAAGTTGAAAAGGGTGACAAATATTATATTACTCTCAAGAGCAGGAAGTTAAGGTATGTGAGGCTAACTCTCTACATTTGGGAGTGTTTATGATTCTCCCTTCGTCTCATTCTTATGACTATTACAAATTTCCTCAGAAAGTAATGATGCCTCAGTTCCATGAATAGCTGCAGAACTTCTAATCTCTAGATGACGTGGTTTCATAATTCATTCAATATCCCATGAGTCTCAGTTATGACAGATCATTTTTTATGAATACACATTCCAGTTGAGTCCTATTCAACATTTCAGTATCATGTAACGCAGTATGGTTTAGTATTTCAGTATCATGTATTGCAGTGTGATTCTCAGTTCCTTATTTTAAATCCTGAATGATGAACACCTGTATTTGGGCCTGAGGCCGTAGTTATGTATACGTATACTTGGGCCCGAGGCCGTAGCTTGCGCACACATATATATTGGGGCTGAGGCTGTAGTTTATCAGATAAACAGTTTGTTCATCATTCAGAAGAGGGAGTATTCATATCCTTACTTCCTTGTTCAGTATTAGTTTACTAATTAGCAGTTTAGTTTCAGTATTTACAGTTCTTTCTTTCAGTTGTTTTACATACCAGTACAATTCAAATGTACTGACGTCCCTTTTTCCCGGGGTCTGTATCTCATGATGCAGGTAACGATTTACAGGTTGACGATTCTGCTTGCTAGGACATCTCGTATCAGCTACTGGTGAGCCCCAGTCTCTCGGGGCATTATCCTCTGTTTTCAGTCTTTATAGTATTTCAGTTAATAAGGTATGCCGGGGACCTTGTTCCGGTAAACAGTTAGCATTTCATTATTCTTTAGAGTTTTCATAGACTAGAGTTCAGTCAGTCAGATATTAGCAGGCTTTTATGTGTTAGCCTTGTCGGCTACTCGTTTATACTTGCAGACTTTTTAGTACTTTCCGTATTTATGATATTTCAGTTAGACTTTTTAGTAGATCGGCATGTTGCACGCTTATATTGAGCTTACAGTTATACCACATGTTGATCCAGCCATCCAGTTGGTTCGCTCTGTCACATACAGTTAGGCACCGAGTGCCGTGTTACGCCCATGCCATGGTTCGGGGCGTGACAATTGAATATGTCAACTTGACATTTTCTGAGCTGTTAAGGTAGAATACAAAATTAGAAATTCATGCTTTAAAAGAAGTAATTGAAAGATTATGTAATTTACAGATTTACCCCATCATTGCCGTATGCTTCATATCTGCTTATGTTTTATTATATTGCTTTATTGGACCTATGTAAGTGTCGATGTCGACCCCCCGTCACTACTTCTTCGGGGTTAGGCTAGATACTTACAGGGTACGCATTGGTTTACGTACTCGTGCTGCACTTTTGCACTAAATGTGCAGGACCTGACAAGTTCAGTTGATGATCACCTTGGCGCATATGCGCACCTGTTGAGGAGACTTTATGTGAGCTGCATTCTAGGCTACGCATCGCAGTCCACCAAGTCTCTATTGTACTATTTATTTTATTTTGTCTTACTACATTCGTGATAGATGTTGTATTTTTATTGTACTTCTTAGAAAAATACTCATGCACTTGTGACACCGGTTTTTGGGGTTCTTACTAGTTATTCGTTATT
This sequence comes from Nicotiana tomentosiformis, assembly GCF_000390325.3. Taxonomy (NCBI): domain Eukaryota; kingdom Viridiplantae; phylum Streptophyta; class Magnoliopsida; order Solanales; family Solanaceae; genus Nicotiana; species Nicotiana tomentosiformis. Next base: position 88,094,085 of record NC_090812.1, on the reverse strand, counting down.
ATAGTTCACGTAGTTATTATCATTTTACCCTGTAAATTCTATTTTTATACTATTTAAGTAATGAAGATTATGATTTCGAAAGTAATAAAATAAATAAAAAAATTAATAAATCAACGTTGGCTTGCCTGACGGCGGCGTTAGGCGCCATAACGACCTACAATGGATTTTGGGTCGTGACAATATGTTTTGCCCCTATAAAGATTTTTGGTTGTTTTGTTTTTCCTTTAACCTTCTTAAAGTCTTCCACATAGTAATTGCCAAAACTTTAAACTGAAAGAGGCAATTAAGTATTTTGGTCTTTTGCTTGGCTATATTTTATTTTTAATTCTTTTTAATTTTTGGTGTGCATCCTATGACTCTTCATTTTTATTAGTCTATTTCATTATCTCCTGCATCCTTTTCCTTTCTTTTTTATTTTCTTCTCAGCGTGCATTTTGATGAAATCAGAAGGTATTGAATTTTGTAGGATAAATTTGAGTTGTATTCACATTAGGAGCATATTATTTATCTATGTGAATGGTAAATTTTCTTATATGTTCTTGAATATGGTATCAGTAAGTGCTTAGTTTTATAATGACCCGACCGGTCGTTTTGAGCCCTAGCGCATCGTTCGGCGGTTTGAGTCCTGGAATAGCTTCACTTCAGGTATTATGACTTGTACGTGTGGTCGGGATCGATTTTCGGGAAGTTCATGATTGATTTGGAAAGAAAAATTTTAATTTTGGGAGCTTAAAGTAGGAAGAATTTGCTAAGATGTGACTTTTGAGTAAATGACCTCGGAATAGGGATTTGAAGACTCCAATAGATTCGTATGATGATTTTAGACTTGGGTTCGGGTTCGGTATTGGATCACCCGGGAGCATTTCGGCGTTTATTATGGAAAGTTACAATTTTTGAAGTTTTAAGAATTTTGTAAGTATGTTTTGAAATTGATTTTGATGTTATCGGTGTCCGTTCGGGGTTTCAAACCTTGGAATAGCTTCGTTATGTCATTTATGACTCGTGTTTGAAATTCGAAGTTATTCCGGATTGATTTGATACGTTTCAGCACAAGATGCAGAATTTTGAAATTTGAAAACTTATAAGTTTTATTCTAGGCGTGATTCATGATTTTGATGTTGTTTGACGTGATTTAAGGCTTCGACTAAGTTTGTATTGTATTTTGGGACGTGATGGTATATTTGGTCAAGGTCCTGAGGGCCTCAGGTGGATTCCGAATGGTTAACGGATTGAATTCGACCTTATGAATTTGCTGGTGGCAGCACATCTGGTGTAACCTCACTTGCGAGGTTTTGGCCACAGGTGCGGAGCCGCAGAAGCGGTTCTTGGCGAGCATGGAAGTGGAGCAGGTGCGATACCATTTTTGCATCTGCGATGGTGTAGATGTGGCATCCTTGAGCGCAGAAGCGGAATGGCTGGGGAAGGCTGGGACCGCAGATGCGGTGAGTTCCGCAGAAGCGGAACCACACCTGCGCATGAAAGCCGCAAAAGCGGAGGAGCAGAAGCGCAGGAGGGGCCGTATATACGGAGGTTTAGGGACCTGAAGCAAGCCGCAGAAACGGATTCGGAGCCCCAGAAGTGGCCAAGGTTCCGCATATGCGAGATGTAGCTAGGCAGTGAGGTTTTATAAAAACGGGGTTTGGCCCCTTTTTCTTCCATATTCACTTGGTTGGGAAGATTTTGGAGAGCTTCAAGGGGATGTTTTCATCAAGCAATACAAGTAAGTGATTCCCACCTATTACAAGTTAAATACATGGTTTATGTATGGATTTAAATATTAAAAATTAGTAGAGATTTGGGATTTTGGTAGAAAACTTAGAAATTGGACATGAAATTTGGAATGCGTTATATATTTTAGTTCTTGGTGCTATGGGTAAAGTTTATCTTTGAAAGTTTTGGAATCCGGGCACGTGGGGCCGAGGGTTGATTTTGTCGACTTTTCAAGCGGAGTTGAGAATTGTTTAAAAAGATTCATTATGGGTATTAAAATATATTTTGATTTGGTTTGCACATTTGTTGAATAGTTTTGGATCGTCGGGCATTGGTTTGAGGTGGTAGAGAGGCTTTGGAGCCGGTTATGGAACTTCGGAGCGAGGCAAGTCTCATGTCTAACCTTGTGAGGGGGAAACTACCCCTAGGTGATAATTGTTGTTATGTGCTACTAGTTGTGGGTGCTACGTACGCACGAGGTGACGAGAGTCCGTACGTAGCTACAACATGTTTATGTCCGGGTAGACTTAGGATCTTATTATGTAATATTTGAATTAGTTGAACTCATTTTTTTGCCGGCTTAATTAATTGAAGTTATAAATGAAATTGATTTGAAAAATAATATATGTACACTAGGCCAAGCCTTAACACTTTGAGTTGTGGGTGAATTACTTGAGAAACAGAAAAGATTATATCCATTTTGTTCTCATGTGTTGTATTGTAAACACGTGTCTCGTGATTCGGTAACTTCCTTCCTTTTATTTTGGAGTGGGCCAAACGCCTCGGCAGTATATAAATGCATCTATGGATCGTGCCGCTCATCCCTCGGCAGTGTACACATTATTCTGGATCGGGCCAAACGACCTCAGTAGAATCGTGCGTTATATCGCTAGTAGTTCGAACATTCGCGAGCTAATCTTTTCGCTGATGCCCGACATTTATATGGTACTCCTTATTTATTTGATAATGACACTTGCCATATTCTGAACTTAAGGTAGAATACAAGATTTAGAAATTGTCGCTTTAAAAGAAGAAATTGGAAGATTATGTGACTTACAGTTTTACTTCACCATTACCGTATGTTTCACATCTGCTCATATTTTACTATATTATTTTATTTGACCTTTAGTAAGTGTCGATGTCGACCCCTCGTCACTACTTCTCTGGGGTTAGGCTAGATACTTACTGGGTACGCGTTGATTTACGTACTCATGCTGCACTTCTGCACTAGATGTGCAGGATCTGACAGGTTCATTGATGACCACCTTTGCGCGTAGGCGCACCTGTTGAGGAGACTTCATGTGAGTTGCATTCCAGGCCACGCTTCGCAGTCCACCGGGTCTCCATTGTAACATTTGATTTATTCTGTCTTATTACATTTGGGACAGATATTGTAACATTATTGTACACTTTAGAAAATGCTCATGCACTTGTGACACCGGATTTTGGGGGTTCCTACGGGTTGTTCTTTATTGTAGTTGTGTAAATTCAATTTCATACGATTTAATTAAGGAAAAATTATGATTTTAAAATACACAAATGGGTAATTGAGTTAATAAAATAATGTTGGCTTGTCTGACGGTGGCGTGATGGTAGGCTATAATCTTGTGTTTTAGTCGATTATTACATTCCAATTTACTGCACTTTAGTTGAGTTTGAGCTTTAATCGCTAGTGTTTTGTACTAATTGTGTGTATTATAGCTTGTAGGAGTGATTTCGAGCTATGTAGATATTATGGAATTAATTCAAGTGATTTGTATCTTTGAAGTCTGAGTAAAAGCCCAAGTAATTAAGCTGGTATCGTGTTCGGGGATCAACGGATGCTAGTGGAATGAAACAAAGAATCGAACATGCATATTGCGCACTATCTAGTAAAATACACATAACATTTTGATCCGAACTGCTTGTGGTCTGCACAATATATAGTTGGAAAGATAATTCAAAGAGCTACAACTTTCATGTTTTACGGCTTTTCCAATTCCCAACAGAAGAGAGTGAAAAGTGTGAAAAGTGTGCGGCCAAGTGCGCGGGAACACTTCCAGGTGCGCGGCCGCGCACGTCCAACTCCGGGAAAAGTCTCATTTTTCGCGTAGGAGAAGGTATATTTATTTGAGCCCGACCCTACTTGGTATATATACATAGAAAAATGGTATTTTGAGGACTTTTGACATAATTTAGACCTAAGGAAGCTAAGGAGAAGAGGGAGAAGCAAGAGCACAAGGATTTCACCATTCATCCCCACTCAAGACAAGGGTTTGGATGTTTTATGTTTTCCTTTGACTTAAACTTAATTGTGATGAATTTCTCCATATCCATGGAGTATTTCTTCCTTAGGGATTGATGGATTTGGTATTTTGAGAATTGTTTGTGGATATTAACTCTAGTTTTATGTATTGAATTATTTTGAGTATTTTTATTATTGCATATATATTCACTTCTTTATATACTCGAAAGAGGCATAATTTGTGATGTTCTGCATTATCTTATTGGTTGAATTCATTGATTCTTTTTAGTAATCGAAAGAGGCTAGTTGAATTAATGTTTAGACCTAGTTAGGAGGATAATCGAAAAAGGTTCTCCTAAGGATCAATCCACTACGAATTCTTGCATATATTCACCAAGCTTAACTTAGTTCATATCGTAAGGTTGAGACTTAATCGAGAGAGGAGTTTCTACTGAATGTTTGAACATAATAGAGTAAATTCGAGAGACTCACTTGAACCATAGAAGTGAAGTAACTAGAGTTAATTCCCAATAAGTATCTTACACCTATCCAATCAACCCCTATTTTCTCCCTTTGATATCTTCTTGCTTACTCTTGTTGCGATTGTCATTAGCCAATATTTTAGACTTTAGTAAATTTTAGTTTTAAATCACATAACTCTAAATTATTGATCATCTTGGATAGCAATTAAAACTAGAAGCTATGAAAACACTATTGAAATCTAATCCCTGTGGATACGATATTTTCTATACTATATTCGACTAGCGAGCATAATTTTGTGTTGTGTTTTTAGCTCGTCACGACGTTAGGCGCCATCACGACGTATAGTAGATTTTAGGTCGTGACAGCATGATATCAGAGTGTTAGGTTCACTTAGGTCTCAACAATCATGAACAAGTCTAGTAGAGTCTTGAGGATCGGTACAGAGACGTCTGTACTTATCTTTAAGAGGCTACAGGGTTGTTAGGAGCACTTCCCTTCTTGATTTCCTCATCGTGCGGTTTGATTCCATTGAGGCTTGTGCCTTTATTTTCTTCCTAATCAATCTTATGTGACGTGAAGCGCTTATTATCAATTGGACGTCGAGTAGTGGTATTGGTACTACAAACGTGGTGTAGGATGTTCTCCTTGCGTGTTCGGGCAGGCTATTGTTATCGCCTTACGGAAGCATCTGTATTTTAGATGGTTTTGAGGCTATGCACATATTGCTATATTGTTCACGCATTGTTATCGCACGATGTTAGTGTAATGGTAGGGTGCTCGTTTATGTGTTGAGGCAGTGAATGACTTGAAGAGAGGATTTCTCAGTGCATGATTAAGGGGTTCAACATTTAATTCCAGCAGAGGAAAGGCAATTGGACTATAGATGTCCAGGTTTGGTTGATGAAGCAACGAGACTTGATATTTTCGAGCATGGTGGAATTTTTATTGTGATGGGGTATCGTCATCCTTGTTTGAACGCATTACAGTTCGCCGGTGTTATGGTCTTTTTCGATTTTTCCTTCGGGGCGGGGTGTTGTGAAATGGTGCCTGGAGGGCGGTTGTCAGAGATAGTGGTGTGCAGCGGTTCAGAATCGAATTGGTATTTCTAATGTTGATGACTTGAGAAATATGATATTCTAGGAGGTTTAGAGTTGGCAGCAATTCATTAGTTCCGGTGCTTCAGGTACAAATTTGATTTGAGGCAACAGTAGGGCAACAAAGTATGAGGAAGGACATGGCGTAAGGTGTTTCGTGGTGGTTGAAATACTAGCAGGTCAAGTATGAAAAGCAGAGGTTTAGAAGGATCTTAAAGGAGATGGTTTAACTGAAGTAAGAGCGACAGATTAGCATATGGATTCTGTGGTAGGAGAGTCGCGTGCCTTGAGAAAGTGTAGAACAATTTGGGAATCGTGATGGAAGGTTATTTGGTCTACGGATTTTATTTGGAATGATGGTTACTGTACAAAGAAAGATTGAATACGGTAGAAGGGAGTTTGCTTGAAATGAAGAGGGGTGTGAAGATTTGATTATTGTTTCAGATGCAATATGACTTGAGTTCGGAGGGTATTGTTGAACTTTCAGTTAATGTCAATGGGGAGGGAGTAGACTTATACAGTTGGTGGGCGAGCATGGGTTCAGGAGAATTTACTGATTATGTGGTAGTTGTACCCAGTGCAGTGTCGTGGGAAGATGTCGGTAAGGAATTCCACATATGGGTTATCTCCTATGAGCAGGTGAGCGGTTGCGTGAGGTTGTTGAAGCTTCTGCGAAAAATACTACTTGCTACCTGGTAAGAGGTCGAATATTTGATTGTGACTGATGATTTGGAATGTTCATGAAAATCTTAACAAAATACTTCGAGAAATTTGGCGGGTTAACGGTACGGGATCATGGTAAATGAGAAGGAGGAGTCGTTGTGGGCTCTACATTATGTGATGGTAGCTTAAAGCTAAGTGGAGGAGCCCAACCATTTATGATTGGATCGCGTAGTTGTCTGCTTGTACGTTTTCTGGTTATCAGTGAGTTGGTGGATTATTTATGACTAAGGAAGGGAAACACCAAGGCTAATTCGAGCAAAGAAATTGATAAGTGTATGCTATATTCTTCCCTATCGATTCATGTGTAGGTTTTGGGATGACTCAGAGTGTATGCTTTGTGGATGTGATGTACAAGGAAAAGAATTCAGTCGGTTGCTTCTTTGAGAGGGTGTTCATGTGCTCGCAGAGCGTTGAAGTTGGTTAGATTCGAGATCGGGTCAGAGTGGGTGACTCTCAACAATGGTCCTAGTGGGTTCAAGAATTAAAGTGCAGTGCCTAAGGATTTTGGGTCCGTTGTATGGTTAAGGGCCGAGTCTTCACAATGGTTTATGAATGGAAGTTGGAATGTTCTATGTCATCGTTGGGCATGCGGTGCAGTATTGGAGTAAAGGAAGAAATAACTTAGGATGCGCAGAAGGTCTTGAAAAATTGGTGTACCAGTTGGAGATACTATTGTGCACTTGAAAAGGGTATGAAATGATTTATAGGTATTGAGACGATGTGGCCTCGCGATTCGGGTCACCCGAGATGAGTTCGGATTGAGTTCGTTATATTTTGAATGGAGCTATTATTATTTCTAAGACAGGTCAAGAGTACATTTAAAGAAGTTGGGTCGGTTAGTAATGGTTGAATCGTCTTGGTTGTGGCAATGATCAGTTCCTTCGGTGTGTGAAGTTATACATGTGGGTTGAGGTTGTACATGTGGGCTTGACAGCCACTATGACCTGATTGATTTGGGAGGTATTTGACTCAAATGGCTTTGTCGTGTAAATGGATTTTGGAAGAGTTATGACGGTTTAGATCACGGCTTGAGGTTGTATTTTCTGTGGTTTGGGAATTTAGTTGCGTGTTGCATGGGCTCTTCAGAAATGAGCTAAGTGAAATATTTCTATCCAATGAAGTGTTATTCCACTGGTGGTTCACGGGTTATGATGAATTCGTGTATTCTCACGTAGCGGCATGATAGGTGCAGTGAGCGGTATGGGAATTTGAAAGTTGAGGACCAAGGTTGCAGTTCGGTGTGGACAAGAATGTTACGAGCTCGGATGAGCCGGAAAGAATTAGATATTCAGAGTAAGCTGACATTATCCTAATGTCGCTTGGGAATGATGTTCTGTGGAAGGAGCATTGTGTATTGATTTGCGGATTCTTGATCTGCTTTACAGAATTAGTACAGTTGGTAGTATGGATATGTGGACTTGGCTACCTGGGCGGAAGGTCATGGTAGCGTACCCCACAGGGAAATTGTATGAGTGTGACATGCTAGTCACATGATTGTTAAATTTTAAAACCAAGTACGGAGATTTTTGGTACTATTGTTAATGTGAGAATTTATGCTTGGAAGGCGCTCTATTCCTTTGGTTATGGACTGTGGGGTTGTTGAGACGGCTTGATTACTCGAACATGTGTTGAGGTCCTGTGTAGCTTGTGGTGTCATATGAGCAGGATAGCCCTCGAGATGCAGGTCATTTATCGCACATCAGTCATGTTTGGGTTTTGTGGCGTATTACGCTATCCTTCCCGCCAGAGTTGTATTTTTGCACTTGGCGTGCTTGTAGCCGATATTTGGTATTCCGTAGGTAGAAGAATTTTGGCTTGATGGGTATGTCCTTATTTATTGTTATGAGTGGATCAGATGGCACGCCGCCACTGGTACGTTATTTGGACCGGGTTGCACGCCGCAACGGTATCATGTTTGGATCGGGTTGCACGCCGCAACAATGTTATGTTGAGTACGGTTCCCTATATCCATTCCTGTGTATTTTGTTTATCATCCTCTGAGAAAGGTTCATAACATATGTCAGTCCGTTTTATTCGTTATGCGGGCTGGGTAATTCTCTTCCAGAGTTTGTTCCTCCTTATGTGTCATATTCGAGTTGTAGATTGTCGGCGCATTGATGGCGTCATATGAGATCTGAGTCAGTGTTTGAGGCGGCTTATTTCCTGAGCGGCTTGTACTGGGTGAGACGAGATTATTGGACCTGAAATTTATGCAATCAAATTTATATAAAGTACCTTAAAGGGAAAATATCGTTGTTCGGTTAAGAATGATGTAATGGTTCTTGTCAGGGGGAGAGACTCCATGAATTATTGATTCGGCAAGTGGTTATGAGTTTCTACACATCTCTTTTGTCGTGGCCGTATTGCGAGAGTTGGAACAGGATTTATATACGTCATGAGATGTATGGTAGGCATCGAATTTGTGAAATCTCAGCTATTGTGGTCGGGGGATGTTATTAAGGGCATGTGAATTATACGGGGCATGGTGTGAATTCAGCAAAAGATGTACGATCGTGTTTTGCTACGGTGTGTGGTGATTGGTACAGTGTTCGTATGTTAGAATTAGGTCTTGTAGAGTATTTCAGAGGTTAGAATTTGGTTCTAAGGCTTATTGACTAAATATAAAGGAGGACCTCTAGCCCAGATCGAGCTAATGTGCCCAACTGGCTGTGGTGGCACGGGTAGGTGCATAAGGTATTGCACAGTGATTTTGGACAACTCCGGAGCGGGTCTTAGCACGTTCGAGGACGAATGTATGTTTAAGTGGGGGAGAATGTAATGACCCGACTGGTCGTTTTTAGCCCTAGCACGTCGTTCGGTGGTTTGAGGCCTTGAGTAGCTTCACTTCAGGTATTATGGCTTGTACGTGTGGTCAGAATCGAATTTCGGGAAGTTCGGGATTGATTTGGAAAGAAATTTTTTAATTTTGGAAGCTTAAAGTAGGAAGAATTTGCTAAGATGTGACTTTTGAGTAAATAACCTCGGAATCGGGATTTGAAGACTCCGATAGGTTCGTATGATGATTTCGAACTTGGGCGTATGTTCGAGTTGGGTATCGGATCACTCGGGAGAATTTCGGCGTTTATTATGGAAAGTTAACATTTTCGAAGGTTTAAGAATTTCATAAGTTTGTTTTGAAATGGATTTTGATGTTATCCGTGTCCGTTCGGGGTTCCGAGCCTTGGAATAGTTTTGTTATGTCATTTATGACTCGTGTGTGAAATTTAAAGTCATTCCAGATTGATTTGATACGTTTCGGCACAAGATGTAGAATTTGGAATTTTGAAAACTTATAAGTTTGATTCGAAGCGCGATTCATGATTTTGATGTAGTTTGACGTGATTTAAGGCTTCGACCAAGTTCGTATTGTATTTTGGGACGTGATGGTATATTTGGTGAAGGTCCCGAGGGCCTCGGGTGGATTCCGAATGAGTAACGGATTGAATTTGGCCTTATGAAGTTGTTGGTGGCAGCACATCTAGTGTAACCGCACCTGCGAGGTTTTGGCCGCAGGTGCGGAGCCACAGAAGAGGCCAAGAGGGTCGCAGAAGCAGTTCTGGGCGAGCAGGGCAGTGGCGTAGGTGCGAGACCATTTTCGCATCTACGATGGTGCATATGCGGAGTCCTTGAGCGCAGAAGCGGAATGGCTGGGGAAGGCTGGGCCCGCAGATACGGTCGAGTTCCGCAGAAGCGAAACCGCACCTACGCATGGGAAGCCGCAGAAGCAGAGACGCAGAAGCGCAGGAGGGGCGGCAGATGCAGAGGTTGAGGGACCTGAGTGTAGCTGTAGAAGCGAAGCCACATAAGCGGCCAAGGTTCCGCAGATGCGAGATGTCGCTGGGCAGTGAGGTTTTATAAAACGGGGTTTGGCCCCCTTTTCTTCCATTTTCACTTGATTGGGGCGATTTTGGAGAGCTTCAAGCGGAGGTTTTCATCAAGCAACACAAGGTAAGTAATTCTTACCTATTACAAGTTAAATACATAGTTTATGTATGGATTTAAACATGGAAAATTGGTAGAGATTTGAGATTTTGGTAGAAAACCTAGAAATTGGTATTTTTAGATTTTTACCACGAAATTAGACATGGAATTTGGAATGAGTTATATATTTTAGTTCATGGTGTTATGGGTAAAGTTTATCTTTAAAATTTTTTGAAATCCGGGTAAGTGGGGCCGAGGGTTGATTTTGTCAACTTTTCAAGCGGAGTTGGGAATTGTTTAAAAAGATTAATTATGGGTATTAAAACATATTTTGATTTGGTTTGCAGATTTGTTGAATAGTTTTGGATCGACCGGCACTGGTTTGAGGTGGTAGAGAGGCTTTGGAGCCGATTATGGAACTTCGGAGCGAGGTAAGTCTCCTGTCTAACCTTGTGATGGGGAAACTACCCCCTAGGTGATAATTATTGTTATGTGCGACTAGTTGTGGGTGCTACGTACGCATAAGGTAACGAGAGGCCGTACGTAGCTACAACATGTTTATGTCCGAGTAGACTTAGGATCTTATCATGTAATATTTGAATTAGTTGAACTCATTCTTTTGCCGGCTTAATTAATTGAAGTTATAAATGAAATTGATTTAGAAATAAATATATGTACACTTTGAGTTGTGGGTGAGTTACTTGAGAAACAATAATGATTATATCCATTTTGTACTTATGTGTTGTATTGTAAACACGTGTCTCGTGATTCGGTAACTGTTTTCCTTTTCTTGTGGAGCGGGCCGAATGCCTCCATAGTATATAGATGCATATATGGATCATGTCGCTCGTCCCTCGACAGTGTACATATTATTCCGGATCGGGCCGAACGACCTTGGCAGAATCGTGCGTTATATCGCTAGTAGTCTGAATATTCACGAGCTAATCTTTCCACTGATGCCCGGCATTTATATGGTACTCCTTATTTATTTGATAATGACACTTGCCATATTCTGAACCGAAGGTAGAATACAAGATTTAGAAATTCTCGCTTTAGAAGAAGAAATTGGAAGATTACGTGACTTACAGTTTTACTTCACCATTGCTGTATGTTTCATATCTGCTCATGTTTTACTATATTATTTTATTGGAGCTTTAGTAAGTGTCGATATCGATCCCTCGTCACTACTTCTCAGGGGTTAGGCTAGATATTTACTGGGTACGCGTTGATTTACGTACTCATGCTGCACTTCTGTACTAAATGTGCAGGATCTGACAGGTTCATTAACGACCACCTTGGCACGTAGGTGCACCTGTTGAGGAGGTTTCACGTGAATTGCATTCCAGGCCACGCTTCACAGTCCACCGGGTCTCCATTGTACCATTTATTTTATTCTGTCTTATTACATTCGGGACAGATGTTGTAATATTATTGTACTATTTAGAAATGCACATGCACTTGTGACATCGAATTTTGGGGGTTCCTACGGGCTGTTCGTTATTGTAGCTGTGTAAATTCTATTTCATACGATTTAATTAAGGAAAAATTATGATTTCAAAATATACAAATGGGTAATTGAGTTAGTAAAACAACGTTGGCTTGCCTGACGGCGACGTTAGGCGTCATCACGATATATAGTGGATTTTGGGTCGTGACAAGCTACTGTTGGAATTAGTGTAAGTATGGTGTAGTCCTTTTAGTTTTTGTTGTTCAATTAATTTTGATTGTTATTTTGGCTGTTTTCATGAGCACTAAAACTGCTAGGGGTGTTCAAAACCGAACCGAAACCGAAAACCGAACCGAAATCGAAGCTTAATGGCTTATTGGTATCGGGTTAACGGTTTAACGGACGGGGAATGGATTGAAATTTTTTTATTAACGGCTTATCGGTTTGGGGGCGGATTATTCAATTTTCTTAACGGATAATCCGTTAACCCGTTAAGAATATATATATATATATATATATATATATATATATATATATATATATATATATATATATATATATATAATTT